>NW_012101357.1:471333-537338 GCF_000951045.1 Mandrillus leucophaeus | reverse complement strand
TTTTTTTAAGATGGAATCTCACTCTGTTGCCCAGGCTGGAGTGCAGTGGCGCGATCTTGGCTCACTGCAACCTCCACCTCCTGAGTTCAAGGGATTATTCTGCCTCAGCCTCCTGAGTAGCTGGGATTACAGGCGCCCACTACCATGCCCAGCTAATTTTTGTATTTTTAGTAGAGATGAGGTTTCACCATCTTGGCCAGGCTGGTCTTGAATGCCTGACCTCATGATCCACCCGCCTTGGCCTCCCAAAGTGCTGAGATTACAGGCGTGAGCCACCATGCCCGGCCTCCCTAAAACTTCAAATCGTATCACTAGTAAGATTAATGATGAGGCTAATGTGTTTCACAGATCCTATCAATTTGTTGTAAACTCAATGTAAGATAAATTTTGAAGATTTTAAATAGTAGCATGTCATAAAGCTAGCACTATAATTACCAAGATTAGTTGGTCAGAGAGAAGTGGAGAAAGGGGGAGAATAAGAAATTTTCACTTCATCTTTATCCTTGAATAAATGGAAAGAATACTCTGATTCTTAGTGACTACTCGTTTTAAAATGTAGACTTTATTATTCAGGTACGGTGAGGCTAAAAGATCAGGAGATAATTGCCCCTGAAGAAATAGTGTGTTATTCGTAGTTCCCAAGAAGAAGGGGCCCACCGTGCTACACAGGATCACATAGGGAAGCACCAGGGTCAGTCAGGAGGTGGGAGAGTGAGGGGAAAACATGGGCAGGAGCCTTTAGTGTGATTTCTAAAGGAAGGAATGTGTAAGGCAGGGTAAGCAGGCTTAGGATCGGCTAGTTTGAATAATTTTAGTGGGCTCTGGGATATAGGGGCTGTCTCTAGTTATCAGGTGCCTGGTCCTAGGGTGATTACAGCAAGTGGGTAGTGGTCCAGAGTGCAAGAGCCCAGTGAAGGAGGTTGTTGGGGTATGGGCTCTGGACTCTGGATTGGTTTGCATATGAAAGGCATGCATACATAAGTTGTTTACTATCTCTGTGAATTAGCCCGGGAGGGGTTGTCCCTCCAGTGTTAACCAGACCCTAGATGTCAAAGCATCAGAATAAAGACACGCTTAATACGCTAGTAATAAAGAAATGGGAGAAGGAAGGAATACCTACTTACATTAATCCAAGTTAAATATGCAGTTGGCGATGTTCAAATCCTAACATAAATCTTAGGAATTTAGAAATTGGGACTGGGCGCAGTGGCTTACACCTGTAATCCCAACACTTCGGGAGGCCAAGGCACGAGGATTGCTTGTAGCCAGGATTTCAAGACCAGTCTGAGGAACATAGTGAGATCCCATGTCTACAAAAAACGTTTAAAAAATTAGCCAGCTGGGGTGGCATGCACATGTAGTCCCAGCTACTTGGGAGGCTGAGGTGGGAGGATCGCTTGTGCCTGGGAGGTTAAGGCTGCAGTGAGCCATGACCACTTCACAGCACTTCAGCCTGGGTAACAGCAAGACCCTGTCTCAAACAAACAAACAAACAAAAAATAGACAAAAAATTTAGAAATCTTTTTAAACCCAAACTCTTCAACTACACATGTGCTTCTGGTGATTTTTGGCTGGAGGGCATTGACACAAATTACTTCTAGTCCATCTGCTTTCTACCTTCCAAAATTTTGTTTCAAGTGTTACCTCTCCTATTCTTTGTTCTTATTAACTGTGTGCCTTAAAAAAAAAATTCCTTTACTTTCATTTTAGCAGAGTTTTAGGAAGGAGTAAAGACTGCCCTTTCATCAGAAGTCCAATTTCTTTAACATTTTTTAAAATGTGGTATGATGCTTCTGTATAAATTTTTATTATATGGTAGATAATGTATAAAATGGAATTTTATAAATTTATTGTATTTTATGTAGAAAAGAAAGTAGAAGGAGTTTATACTAATGCCAGGAAGCAATTGCTCATTTCTGCTGTTCCAGCTGTCCTAATTCTCCATCTGAAAAGATTTCATCAGGTAAGTTTCTTCAGTAGCACCATAATTTTCATCATGTGTTTTACAAAACTTTAAGTCCTATAGAATATTGTCAAGGATTAGACAGTAACCAGTAACTTACTGAATTTTAAAATGTGTCATGTGAGATTTACTGCTCATCTAGCCATAATAGTTAATGAGACTTTCCTGATTAAAATTGTTTAATTCACAATATTTGAAAATTTAGGCAGCAGGAACCTAAATGGTATCTCCATGTATGTTTGTGTGGTAACAGAAAATAAGTTTTGTGGCCGGGCATGGTGGCTCCCTCAGTCTTTGGGAGGCCGAGGTGGGCAGATCACCTGAGGTCAGGAGTTCAAGACCAGATGGAGACAAAAGTCTTGCTCTGTCGCCCAGGCTAGAGTGCAGTGGCTCAATCTCAGTTCACTGCAACCTCTACTTCCTGGGTTCAAGCAACTCTCCTGCCTCAGCCTCCCAAATAGCTGGAATTACAAGTGCCTACTACCACACTGGCTAATTTCTGTATTTTTAGTAGAGATGGGATTTCACCATGTTGGCCAGGCTGGTTTCGAACTCCTAACCTCAAGTGATCCACCTGCCTGGGCCTCCCAAAGTGCTGGGATTACAGGCGTGAGCCACCATGCCCGGCCCATACAATTTTCAAATAAAAATTTTAATTGTATAAAACAAATTATCAAGAAAACAAGGAGAAAACTTAAATGATTTTTTGGGGGTGGGGGTGGGGGAGGGAATCTCCCTCTGTTGCCAGGCTGGAGTACAGTGGCACATTCTCAGCTCCCTGCAACCTCAGACTCCTGGGTTCAAGCGATTCTCCTGCCTCAGCCTCCCGAGTAGCTGGGATTACAGGTGTGCACCACCACACCTAGTTGATTTTTGTATTTTTAGTAGAGATGGGGTTTCACCATGTCGGCCAGGCTGGTCTTGAACTCCTGACCTCAGGTGATCCACCTTGGCCTCCCAAAGTGCTGGGATTTTAGGCGTGAGCCACTGCACCTGGCCCTTAAATGAATATTTAACTTGACCTCTGTGTGAAAGACTTTCTAAATATAAAAGCTAATAAGGAAATCTCAAGGAAAACTATTGATAGTTTACATATTTGCAACATTTTAGGTGGAATCCAGATGTGCGAGAAGAGATTTTTCTCCATTCTGCCATCCCTGTCCACAGATTAAGTTCTGGATTCTTCCATAGTCAAGGTTATAGAAACTCAATGGAACTGAAATGGCATAAAAAACAGAAGCAGATGTATTATATCTTGTCATATCAGAGCGCCTAATGGAAAGGGTACATCTGCAGTGATTCTGTGTGAATAAGAGAGGATAATGCCAGATTGCAGAAGCTAATTTCATGATGCACCACAGTTATTTTATATTTGGTACTTGCATCCCTGTTTAGAAACAACTTACAGAAATAATTCTTGCCCTTAAAGGGAAATATTTATGGACATCCATCTAGGTCCCTTTTTCTCTCAAGCTAAATATAATGTCAGCAAAGCCACATTCTTATTCCCAGGGTTTGGGCATTATAGGGAGCAGAGTCCCTAAGCAATGCCTGTGTTTCTAGTTCATTGACATCCCTGAAAGCCTTCTCTATGGTAGCTTTAGGGCTGTATATCAGAAACATCCACAACACTTAAATGCAAATCTGAAACTGGATAGAGATCTTTGTCATAAAAATGCCAAATTTTTAACGTTGTAAGTATATAAAGAGTCTTAAAGATCAATAAGAAAAATATCAGACCCTAATAGTAAAATGGGAAAAGAATATCAACTGACAGTTCTGGAAGTACAAAGTTCAGGCAAGTATAAAAAAGGTCCATCCTTCCCAGCAAAAGAAAGGCAAAAAAAAAAGGCAGGTTCTTTTTTCAACCTGTCCAAATTAGCAAAGATATAGTAGTGTTAATAAGGATGACCTAAGATACATTTTCATTTACCAGCATTGGGAGTGTAAGTTGGTAACACCTACTAGAAAGCAATTTAGTAATGAATATGAAGAACATTGAGTAATTTTTTTTTTTTGAGATGGAATTTCGCTTTTGTCGCCCAGACTGGAGTGCAATGGCGTGATCTCAGCTCACTGCAACCTCCACCTCCTGGGTTCAAGTGATTCTCCTGCCTCAGCCTCCTGAGTAACTGAGATTACAGGCACCCACCACCACGCCTGGCTAATTTTTGTATTTTTAGTAGAGACAGGGTTTCACCATGTCGGTCAGGCTGGTCTTGAACTCCTGACCTCAGGTGATTCACCCACCTCAGCCTCCCAAAGTGCTTGGATTACAGGCATGAGCCACTGTGCCCAGCCGAGTAATGTTTTAAACAAAACAATTTTTGAACAAAGCTAATGACTCTTGACTAAGTAAGAACCTACCACAAGGAAATAGAGATATACATAAAAATGTTTGTGTGTCTCACTCAAGTTATGCCAGACGTAAGGCCTAGCTTAAATGTCCAATGTGCAGGACATCAGATTTATATTTTAATATGGAAAATGCAGTATATCATTCTATTAAAGGGAAAAAGGCAGGAGACTGTAGATGCAAATATAAGTCTAGATATTTTCCAAAAATTACCACCTAAAAAAAGATTCGTCTTATATTAAAGTCCTTCACACAGTCTCTCGTATGATGGGGTAATTTCTCAACAGCAAAGTACTGACTGAGGAGAACACAAAAGCCTGAAATGATCTCAGACAGTGCTGGTACTGGGTGCTTATAGAGGTCACCTGATGAAAAAGGCAAAGAAATTGAATGTAGATTAAATATTCCTGGGATATGACCTCATAATTTCATGTCAGCTATTTTCAAGCCTTCTAAAGATCACTTGAAAAAACAAATCAGTAAGTGGCTACACTTTGGCAAAAAAATAAGTGTTTTTTGTCTTTAAAGAAAGATAAGCAATAAAAAAGCAACAGATCTACAGTAAAATTGTGATTAGTATGCAAATGAAAGATCAGTCATTGACATCATGAAAGGTTGCCTCTTTTAGTTTTTGTCTACCCATTCATTTCGGATTTAGGTATCTTCTCATTCCAACAGAGTCCATTTCTATTTACGGGCCTCCTCAATACCTTTGGTATTTTATTAGCTAGTTTTTATTACCATTACATAATGCAAAGCATACACTTTTTAAGGTTTACCTCTGAAAATTAGAAAAAGATAGCATATTTAAGAACATAAAAGTACAATTTTATTTATGTAATATATAGCATTTACTTTTACTGGTATAATGTTTTGAATGTTCAGGTTGTTTGTTTGTTTTAATGAATGAATATAATTGAATTTTAGAACTGAAAAAGACCTAATCTCATCCTTTTATACCTGGAATCAAGTTGACAACCAGTCACTGAGTTAGGCCTAGAACACCAATCTCCTTACTCTTTAGTTGAATATATTTTCATGATAGCATGTGTGTCAGTAGCTTAGCTTTTATATTGAATTTATTTTTCCATAAGCGTTGAAAAGCCACAGTGAAAGTAACTATTCCCCCTATTGTTTGTGGTAAAAATCCCCACATAAATGAATCTTTGCAGTAACAATTTATGAAACCTAATTTTTAATTTAGTCATATTAATTTTAGACTATTCATTAGTCACATTTTTATCTATGAAAAAACTGCTACAATTTCTCTGTTGGTTTTAGTTAAACACAGTGCTTTAGATCTAATTGTTTGTTGCATTTCAAAAATGTTTTGGTCTTTTTAAGGCTGGCTTGAGTCTTCGTAAAGTAAACAGACATGTAGATTTTCCACTTATGCTCGATTTAGCACCATTCTGTTCTGCTACTTGTAAGGTACAGTATATTAAGATATTTAATTGATTTATAAATTAATATGCTTGAAAGTATCCTATATATTATTAGGCAATGCTTTTTCTTTAAAAAAAAAAAAAAAAAGACTTCTCTTCTGAAAGGGAATTTTAATAGCCAGTGATTAAGTCAGTAATATGTGGAACATTTAATACACTGAATATGATTTTTGTCCTGTGGGAGACAAAATAAAGGAAAATTGAAAAGGTAAGGCATGAGGCATGATGGTTATGAAGGTCTAAGCTGTTTGTAACTGCTACTGAAGCTGATGGTTGCTGAGAGAAGTGAGGTTTTGTGTCCTCTCGTTCCTTGTGAACTGTTTAATCAGTAGTAGTATTACCATTTGCGGAGTTCTGTATCTTGCAAATCAATATAGTAGTGAATTGTCTTTTGTGCCACTTCATGTGTACTACTGAGAATAATGTACTTGTCAGTGGAGTATGATACTTCAAAACTGCTGCTACTGTAATAATTAGGTACAGAAAGCAGACTAGTTTATCATTGCTTATTTTACATGTAAGAATTGTGTAGATGAAGTAGATGACTTTGTCTTCCTTGAGGGAAGCAGTTATGGGGTAACATATTGTCCTGTTCATGATTACTGGCTAGAAGTCTAGATTTTGTGGTATGTAATAGAATGCCTATTGAACTTAATACTTTCAGTACATGATAGTTAAAACAAAAATATCTTAAATGTAATTTTTGGTTGAATTACAGTGTATCTGCTGTGGAATACCAGCACTATCTGTCGATTATTAATACTCAGTATTCCTAGAATTTGATAATGTGGTAAATAATAATGAAATTTAACAAGCTCTGTGTTAAATTTATAAAAACATATTTTTAAAAAGTACCTATTACGGAGAATTTCCAATATACACAAAAGCAAATAGAATAGTACCATGAACTTCCAGCACCCAGCCCTAAACCCTTACATCCATGGCCAGTCCCGCCCTATCCACACACTAATTCACTTTCTTCTTCTTATTTTGAAGCAAACATCAGAAATAATTTCACCCATAAATATTTCACTATGTATCTCTAAAAGATAAGAATTGCTGCCTCTCCACTTTTTAACATAACCACAGTATCATTTAATAATTCTGTCATATCACCTAGTGTTCATATTTTCAATTGTCTCATAAATGTGATTTTTAAAATGAATTAGTATCCAGATAAGTACTGGATCTGTTGTTCATTTGTGCGATTTTTAATTTTCACTTTTTGGAATTTCTTTTAAAATTTAATTTTGTTTAATTACATAAAATATTTATATAGGTCCAAAGTCAAATGTACGTAAATAAGGTAAATTCAAAGATGTCTGGCTTTTCGCCACGTCATTCTACCTGTTTGCTCCTTCTCCCTGTAGGTAACCATTTAAAAAATTATGGCTTATTCTTTTATTATTTAAATATAAGCAGATAGGCATGTATATTTTCATCTACCCTCTTAAATAATGGTAGCTGACACTGTGTATCCTTTTTTCTGCCTTACTCTTAACATTACATCCTAGAGCTTATTCCATAGCAGCATTTAGAGATCGTCTGCACTCCATTTTTCAAGAAGCATAATACTCTATTGTGTGGATACATCATAGTTTATTCAACCAGTCCCCAATTTACAGACATTTTAATTCCAGTGTTTTGATATTACAGATAATCCTGCAATTAATAGTGTGGTACATGTCTTTTAACATTTTGCTCATGTATTTGTGGGATCAAATCCTAGAAAAAGGATTAATGAATCCAAGAGTAATACATATACAACTCAGCCTGATAACATCAAATATCCCTGCATAGGTCAGGCACAGTGGCTTACGCCTGTAATCCCAGCGCTTTGGGAGGCCAAGGCACGTGAATCACCTGAGGTCAAGAGTTTGAGACCAGCCTGTCCAACAAAGTGAAACCCTGTTTCTACTGAAAATATAAAAATTAGCTGGGCGTGGTAACAGATGCCTGTAATCCCAGCTACTTGGGAAGGTGAGGCAGGAGAATCGCTTGGGATGGCGGAGGTTGCAGTGAGCCAAGATCATGCCATTGCACTCCAGCCTGGGTGACAGAGCAAGACTCTGTCTCAAAAAAGAGAGAAAAAAAAGAAATATCCCTGCATAGGGATTGTACCCTTTGCATTCCCATATGCAATATGTGTGAGTGCTTTTTCCCCACAAATCAGCCAACAGAGAACCTTGTTAAGGTTTTTCAATTTTGCCAGCCTAATAGGTATGGAAACTATCTCACTTTTACTATGCATTTTTCTTATGTTAGGCAGATATACATTTACTTACTTTTCCTTACAACAGTATTTAACAGATATTACTAATTTGGGTTTTTTCTTTGTTTAAAAGAATGCAAGCATGGGAGATAAAGTTCTCTACGGTCTCTATGGCATAGTGGAACATAGTGGCTCGATGAGAGAAGGCCACTACACTGCTTATGTGAAAGTGAGAACACCCTCCAGGAAATTATCGGAACATGCCACTAAAAAGAAAAGTGTGCCTGGTATGCCATCCTAAGTTTATTTTTAAAAATGAATGTGTGCTTCCTTTTCTGGGAGAGCTAAGTTATTATTTCATAGATGCCTCTAGTGGATTTGCTTGCTTGCTTTATTTTATTTTATTTATTTATTTATTTAGATAGAGTCTCACTTAGTCACACAAGCTGGAGTGCAGTGGCACAATCTTGGCTCACTACAACCTCTGCCTCCTGGGTTCAAGTGATTCTTACTCCTCAGCTTCCCGAGTAGCTGAGGTTACAGGTGCATGCTACCACGCCTGACTAACTTTTTGTATTTTTAGTAGAGACGGGTTTTCGCAGTGTTGGTCAGGCTGGCCTCAAATTCCTGACCTCAAGTGATTTGCCCGCCTCGGCCTCCTAAAATACTGGCATTACAGGTGTGAACCACCATGCCCAGCCTCAATTGGATTCACCTTAAGTGAGAATTCCCTCTTGTTACAAGTGCTTAGAGAATCTCAAATATTATGAAGACTGTACCCTTCTAGGTCATATGAGATGACATGGTATTTTAAGGTACTGAGTCATTGTGTATTATAGTGGAGTAGCATTTTATCTAACAATACCAAAAGTTTTTGAAGCCATACCAGATTGTCAGAAGAGTTGGAGTTGAAAATTTGCTGGCTTTGTTTATGGGTCATCCAACTAACTTTGCTTTTTTTGTTTTGTTTTTGAAATGAGGTCTCACTCTGTCACCCAGGCTGGATTGCAGTGGCACGATCTCGGCTCACTGCAACCTCTGCCTTCCAGGTTCAAGCGATTCTCCTGCTTCAGCCTCCAGAGTACCTGGGACTCCAGGCACCTGCCACCACACCTGGCTCATGTCTGTTTTTTTTTTTTTTTTTTAAATTAGAGACGGGGTTTCACCATGTTGGCTGGGTTGGTCTCAAACTCCTGACCTCAAGTGATCCACCCACCTCAGCCTCCCAAAGTGCTGGGATTATAGGCATGAGCCACTGCACTGGGCCAGACAGCATTATTAATTATCCCTATAATATTAATGCTTTGAAAGAATTTGTTCTAATGAGAACACATGGACACAGGGAGCGGAATATCACACACTGGGGCCTGTCGGGGGTTGGGGTAGGGGAGGGATAGCATTAGGAGAAATACCTAATGTGGATAACAGGTTGATGGGTGCAGCAAACCACCATGGCACATGTATACCTATGTAACAAACCTGCACGTTCTGCACAGGTATCCCAGAACTTAAAGTATAATTTAAAAAAAAAAATTCGTTATTTTTGGAAAATGCTTAACCCAAGAAAAAACAGACTTCTTAGGTAAAATTTGGCATTAGATAGAGTTTGTAATGAATATGTTATTGTTTGTAATTTAGAGTAAGAACCTAAAGCATACTTACTTTAAAATTGCACTTCTTCTTGTTTTGCTAGGTTTGAAAGAGGCTGATAGTGAATCAGCAGGCCAGTGGGTCCATGTTAGTGACACTTACGTACAGGTGGTTCCAGAATCAAGAGCACTTAGTGCACAAGCCTACCTTCTTTTCTATGAAAGAGTATTATAACTATTAATGGTAATGATTATTTAGGTCATTTGTTTTTGAATGCTGCAGTGATAACTATAATATATAACGTGCCTTTGTAGTCTTCCCTCTTCTGTAGGAAAAGCATGTTCATCAAAGAGTCCTGAACTTTTCCAACATTTTGGTGAACCCTTTTAAAGTAAATTTACTCAATGCTTTAAAATTCATAGTCTTAAAATAAATGTGAATTTTGTTTCCAGGTATTTATTCTGGGTTACAAAAACCTCCCAGAATTTATAGTAGGAAAGGAAACCCCTTTATGATGTGGCTCATTATTACAAGCATTCAGAAATGATGCTGGCTAAGTCAAATCATTCCTTAAGGCAGTGTTTCCTAAATGTAATACCACCTTCCTGAACTCTCACATATTCTGTATCATGGTTATTTTTTTTTAAATATTTTTAGCCTTTTTTAACCTTAGTCTTGTTTTGAGCAATCATATTCCATGTTTTATGTGCTTTTATATTTTTTATAACAAATATTAAAACTATTAAAGAAAAATTGTTTATCCATGTACCACTTAAAATCATCTCAGGGCCATCCAGTGGTATATGTGTACTACCATTTAGGAAACTGCTATAACACATAATTTCATGAAGTAACACCTAATATAGTGTAGTTTCCTTGTCATATTTTATACAATTCAACCATATAAAAGGGTATCACTGTAATTGCAGTAGTTTGGGTTTACAAATAATCTGTTGATTAGCCTATTACTTTGAGGTTTTGAAAAACTAGAAATATGTTGAGGCATTTCATAAACATATCTCTTGCACCCTCTTCCTGGTGGAGTTAAGGATAACTTGCAAGTGGTTGGCCAAGGCCAAATATAGATGATTATAAAATTTAGAATTGGCAATTAGAAGTTGATAATACATATAGGACCATAGGATAGCTTTGAAATATAAATTGCCAAATTATATTTGTAAATGATAGAGAATTATATTAACAGAGAAATGTAATACTTTTTTTACTTCTCGTAAATACTAAACACAGTTTTGGGGTTTTGAAATTACTATTTTTGTCTTCAGCAAGCATCATTAACAAGTTGAGGTGAATTTAGCTTTCATTTTAATGGGACATTAAGCTGGCATTTTTTATTTTTTAAATAAATAATAGCAAAAATATCATTTTTTCCCTCTAAAATACAAATTATTTAGCTGTCAAAACTTGGCATGAAGAATATTACTATTACTTAGGCTTAAATATCAAAAAATAATGGCTACTTCAGTGTCATATTGTTGAAATAGAAACAAAACTGCATGGTTCAAGCATCCTAATCATTAGTGCCAGTGAATGACAGTGCAGGCAAGTGCCGGGTAAATGCCTAGTCCCACTTCATTCTCCTCCTGGGAAAGAAGGATAGTGGCTGCAGATAATGTATGGAAATATTTAATCAAGACTGACTGTCTTAAACACATAAGCATATATAATGTTATCAAGGTTACCAGTGCTGCCTTTTGATATATGGATGAACATAACTGATTAAAGATGGTAATAGTACACAAAATGCAAAGCTTAAAAATGTCATTGCATAAATTCTATTTTTAAGATGTTGAAATGTTAATAGTAGTGTTTTTCTTGATTTTTAACAGTGAAATAATCAAGAAATGTATCTTTAAGTTAATCTGCAAAGTCAAGCTGTGTTCTGTAAAAGGTATTTTACAGCATTTTCCATTTAACTGTAATCCGTTATCATTGGAGATCTCAGTAACAGAGCAGTGAATTTTTTGAAAAATATTGAATGTCTTTATTCAAGTCAGCTATCTTGGTAAGAGCAGTTTTCACCTCCCCCCACAACTGCCCAAATGTAAATATAGGTCACCTAATTTTTCTTACAGAAAACATACTTTTAAGAGGCATGCACTTTTCATCAGATGGTCACTTGTTTCTTGTTTCAAAGATAAATATTTGGATAGATGGCCATACTTGCTATGTCAGTCACAGTGCTGACGCTATTTTAACATCATTTAAAATGGAAAGATCTACGTATATTTTTGACATTATTCCAGAAGTAACATGCAAGTAAGATATTTTTATTTTCATTTTATTCATGTTAAATGAGCTAATTATGAAATTTTTTTATGGCCTAGAGTTTGAGTGCTTTTTCCTTGTCTTCTGAAAAATGGAATAAATTCAAGTTTTAATACTTAAGAATTTGCTAAATATAGCTTTTGTAACAGAGAAAGCATGTTAAATTACACATGGGTCTACATTAAAATTTTTGTTTTTATTTTGAATATTTCCAAAGCACATTTGCAGGGACAGTAAATTGCGAGGCTACTAATAATAACAACAATAGTTTCTGGATCACTTCAGGAAACAGTATAAATAAATAAGAATGTTTACATATCATCGACATAACTACCATAGTGTTGGAATGAATTAAAGTAAAACAAGTTTCACTAGCTTTATTTAGAAACTGGTTTACCCCAGCTTCCCATTTTTTTCCAAATATAAAAAAAAAAAAATTGTTTGCCAATACTGTATCATTTAATGCTTTTAAAACTTGTGAAGACCACCTTTTTAGGTAGCTGAGAAGAGTGATAGTTGGTATCAATTTATTAGAAAGGCATGGTGGCTCATGCTGTTGGGAGGCTGAGTGGGGAACATCGCTTGAGCCCAGGAGGACAAGGTGCAGTGAGCCATGATCACGCCACTGCACTACTGCCTGGTGACAGGGTGAGACCCTGCCTCAAAAATAAAAAGAAGACAGTTGGTATCAACTCAAAGAATAGTTGATGCTTATTCTCCTATTTTAAATGTACCAATAGAGCTATTTTACTATATTTAATAGTTCTTAGCTTCCATGTGTGATGATTTTAATCAGTGATTTTATGCAATAGCAGAATAAAATTTTCTGAAGATTAAGCTGTGAAATGTATCAACCCTCATCTAATTTTTGCAGTACAAAATAACATGCTGATTCCTTTTAAAAAATTCATGTTTGTAATTTATTTTTCTGCATGTATTGATCAAATAAGCCTAAATCAAATATGTGCAATAAAATTGAGCCTTTAGATAGTATCTAGTACATTGTTAAAAAAAATACTATTTCTAGATATTTATGATGTTTTTGTTTATGTAGAAATCATGAATTCAAATCTGTTTAAAAGATGACTATATTTTCAATTTTGAGTAATAAATTTATACTGTTATTCCTACTGTTTTTTCTTTTGCCATGTTTCTAGAAAATAGCTGTGTAACTTATTGAGCATTATTTTGATGTTACTGTATAAAACATGCATAATAAATATTCTTATTTATTTTATGTTACAAGATTGGTCCTGGAATTTTCGCAGTTTGTGTTATTGACAGAATGCTTTATCTATCAACAATGCATTTGCTTATGTCTTAGTCCACTCAGGCTGCTATAAAAAAATACCATAAACTAGGTGTGTATTAACAGAAATTCACTTCTCACCGTTCTGGAGGCTGGGAAGTTTAAGATAAAGGTGCCAGTAGACTTGGGGTCTGATGAGGGCCCACTTCGCTTCATAAAGACAGCACCTTCTTGCTGTGTCCTCACATGGGAAAAGTACAAGGCATCTCTGTGGGTCCTCTTTCATGCAGCCCATTCACGAGGGTTCCATCCTCCTGACCTAATCACTTCTCAAAGGCCCTATCTCCAAATACTATCACACTGGGGATTTGTGAATGTTGTAGGGGACATAAACCTTCAGTTCATAGCAGCTTTCTCAGCTATATTCAAAATATCCTACATATTTTAGAAATTCTTTATTTCAAAACAAAATATCTTATGGGCCACTTTCACTCAGATTTCAGTATCTACCAAGGATGATCATCTTCCTTTCAGGGGTTTCTTAAAAGGTTACTTAGACAGGATAATTATTTAAAAGGGTAAGGTCCTGCACCAGCAATTAAGAAATATTTTGCCTACCCATTTGTGTCTAAACTTCTTTCAGGTAATGAAGCTCTCTGAGATTATGATGAAAGTTAAAGACCATCTTTTGTTTGTTTAGTCATTTAGTAAGTATTTGTTAGGCCAGGCACGATGGCTCATGCCTGTAATCCCAGCACTTTGGGTGGCCAAGGTGGGTGGATCACCTGAGACCAGGAGTTCGAGACCAGCCTGGCCAACATGGTGAAACCCCGTCTCTACTAAAAATACAAAAATTAGCTAGGCATGGTGGCACATGCCTGTAATCCCAGCTACTTGGGAGGCTGAGGCAGGAGAATTGCTTGAACCCAAGAGGCAGAGGTTGCAGTGAGCCAAGGTCGTACCACTGCACTCCGGCCTGGGTGACAGAGACTGTCTCAAAAAAAAAAAAAAAAGTATTTGTTGGATACCTGTTGTGTGGTAGGTACTAGGGATACAGCAGTCAACATAAGAGCCAGAAATCTAAGAGGTGAGGAAATACACATTCTAAGAATGTAAGGAAAATTTATGTTAATAGTAATGATATGGAGAAAAATCAAGCAATATGGACTCCCTATGAAGCCATGTGGAAATTAAGATACAGGGGATGAAGATATCCTAGAGATAAAAGGCATGGTGATATTAGTACTGATATTCCCCGAAGAGAAAGCTGAGTGTTGTAGGAAGAATGGGGTTTTAATTCTGGGGCCCTCTCTTCTGGCAATATAGAGACTGAGAAGGGAAGTCTTAACATCTGTATGTTCCCAGAAAAATGTATCTCCCTAATTTTTGCATGTAATTTCGAAGGTTCATGGACACTTCTAAAGCCATTTCATACATATTTTAAATTGCACCCAAGAAGAAATATCTGAGATGTTTGCATTCCCATATGTATTAGGATAGGCTGAGCTGTGCTGCAGTACAACCCCAAATCCCAGTGGCTTAACACAAAAGTTACTTCTGGTGCATCCAAAGTTCACTGTGAGTCTGCACAGTCTGCAAAGGCAACTGTCCTCGCAACTGGTGATACTCGTAATCCAAACTGATTCAGTCTGTGGCTGTACCATTTCAATATGAGGTCTCCCCATTGTGGCAGAAGAATACAGCATTAAAAGATCTTGCCCCAGCAATTACTCATCTTGGATGTGTCTCTGACAACCCATTGGCCAGCAGTAATCATATGACCCTGCCTAATTGCAAGGAAAGATGGGTAGGAAAGAGTCTCCCATGGGCTTATAGGAAAAGGAGAATGAGATATGTGAATTTGACAGAAGTCTCTACCACAATCCACCCCTCGGTCACCAAATAGGTTTTTTTTTTTTCCTTTGTACACAGTGACTCTTAAGGGACAGGGCCCAAAAGTCCCATCAAGGTAAAAGTTTTATCCTCCAAGACCAGGCTCTCTGGAAGTGCTATATCAGGTTTGGATGTTTGCTCCCACTGTTCTGGAGACCCAGGAACCAAAAGGATATGTTCTGTTTTCCACATACTTAATGTACAGTGGTGGAACTGTATCCGCAATAAACATTCAGAATGGGTAAGAATGGGAGATACTGTTAGTATCCCTAAGTCTGGGTATGGGGCATATTCATGATTAGGCTCCTTTTCTATCTCCTAGGAAGAATTCCCTTGTGTGTTGTTCTCTGACTCTAGACTCCATCCTCTGGGAAAGTTTTTTTTTTGTTTCTTAAATCTTCATGGCTACATCTGAACAGCTACTGAGGAATATATATATGCCAACTTTGGGAGTTACAAAGCTTTTATTGAGACTATTTCTTAGATGACTGGGGACTGTAATTTCTCTTAATTTGGAATAGCCACAAGTTGTTTTGGCCACAATTTGTGTGTGTTTTTAATACAATTCTTAAAATTTTAGGTTTTTCATCCATAGATTCATATGCCAGCAGCCACACCAGAGTTTTTTTGTCACATAGTTCTTGGGCTTGCTATATTTCTTTGCTTTCCTGCCCCCACACCTCACTTTGCGACAATTACAAGATTTGATGAGAGAGACATACTATACTCTTTGTTTTGAGACAGTCTTGCTCTGTCACCCAGGCTAGAGTGCAGTGGTGTGATCTCCATTCACCGCAACATCTGCCTCCCGGGTTCAAGCAATTCTCCTGCCTCAAGTTCCCGAATATCCGGGATTACAAGCGCCGGCGACCATGCCAGGCTAGTTTTTGTATTTTTAGCAGAGACGATATTTCACCATGTTGGCCAGGCTGGTCTTGAACTTCTGATCTCAAGTGATCCACCTGCCTCGGCCTCCAAAGTGCTGGGATTACAGATGCGAGCCACCACACCCCGCTGAGAGAGACATACTCTTAATTACATTTTCACCCTCAGGCTTTTTTTTTTTTCCCAAGAGGAAAAAATGAAGGTTCCACATCTTTAATTAATCCATTGAAAATTTCTCCAAAATGGATATAAAGTTTACATCCTTAGTTATATTTGTTGCAAGCCTGAGTTTTAATAATCCTTTGTCACTTAAAAGCTTTCTCAAGTTTATTTTGGATTGCCTGTATTCCCTCTTGTTTCAGCTTTCATAAGTCAATTCTTTTTTCCTGAGCCCTTCTCTTTCTTTTTTTTTTTCTTTTTTTTTTTATTATTATTATTATACTTTAAGTTCTAGGGTACATGTGCATAACGTGCAGGTTTGTTACATATGTATACTTGTGCCATGTTGCTGTGCTGCACCCATCAACTCCTCAGCACCCATCAACTCGTCATTTACTTATAATACCTTGTCTAGTGCATCCAAAACACCCACCACACACTAGTATCTGGTTTTTAAACCTCTTCCCCTAGCTCAAAATTCATTATGTACATTATCTGCCTCCCAGATTATCATTGGTAAGTTATATCAAATGCTTTATTGCTACATAATGTGAAGTGCCATGTTTCGAGCCTCCAATATTAGTTTTTTCTGCCAATCAATCCTAAGCTAATGCTTTTTATTTTAGGTTCTTTGTTTCAGCAGCACTCAACTCCTGTTACCAGTGTCTGTATTTGTCTCAAGATAGGTTAGTCTTATGCTGTATTATCAAATGAACCCGGAATCTCAGTGGCTTATCTCATGGTCGTTACAAAGTCCTTTACAGATCTGAGGATCTTCCTGGAAACTGTTTCCCATGAAGCAACTCAGTTATCCAGGCTGACAGAGGATTTCCCAACCTGTAGCTGCACTGTCTGAAACATGGTGTATTATGTGAAACATGCAGCCTGAGGACGGTGCACCAACTCTTGTAAGTGTACTTCATTACTCACCCCACAATGAATTGGCCAGAACTAATTGATAAAGTACTCCCTAACTTTAAGGGGCTTAGAAATTCAGTCTTCTGTGTAGTAAGCCTGTGGAGAATCATACTGTCGAACACTAGTGATGTTTACTAATAATAATCGTCATACCAGTGAATTAAGTACAGAAACAGTAGTTTGAATCACAAAAGATTTTAGGTAAGAACAGGCAGTCATTGAGCATAAGTTTACCTTACTTTCTCCAACCTGGCCTAAAGGAACAACACCTGCATACAGCCCTATGTGATCTACTGTCAAATAACTAAAGTATTATTTTATATCCTCATATTTCATTATGCCAGATTCACTACTTTCTAGGAAATGCTTAAGTAACTATATTAAGAATCACAGAGTAGGACGGGTGCGGTGGCTCACACCTGTAATCCCAGCACTTTGAGAGGCCGAAGCGGGCAGATCATGAGGTCAAGAGATTGAGACCATCCTGGCAAACATGGTGAAACCCTGTCTCTACTAAAAATACAAAAATTAGCTGGGCGTGGTGGCACGCACCTATAGTCCCAGCTACTTGGGAGGCTGAGGCAGGAGAATCGCTTGAACCCAGGAGGCAGAGGTTGCAGTGAGCCAACTGCGCTCCAGCCTGGCAACAGAGCGAGACTCCATCTCAAAAAAAACAAAACAAAAAAAGTTGTAATTTGTACGGATGTGCCTGTAGCATACTAGCTTTAAATATTTTTCATCCTCCATTGTATTATGTGGTAAAATATATACATCATCGAATTTACCACTTTAACCATTTTTAGGTGTATAAGTAGTGTCATTAAGTGCATTCACATTGTTGTGCAAATTTCACCATTCATTTCCAGAATTCCTTCATCATCCCAAACGAAAACTCTGTACCCATTAAATAGTAACTTCTCATTCCCCCCTTCTCCCAACTCCTGGGAACTCTATTCTACTCTCCATCTGTGTGAATTTGCCCATTCTAGGCACTTCATATAAGTGAAATTGTACAATATGTGTCCTTTTGTGTCTGGTTTATTTCATCTTGCATGTTTTCAAGGTTTATCCATATTGTAGCATGCATCAGAATTTCATTCCCTTTTAAGGCTGAGTAATATTCAATTGTATATATATACCACAGTTTTAAATTTTTATTAAGTTTTAAGATGGATGTGATATGGCACCTAATAACACTATAAAGGTTCAAATCTCAAGAAACAGCAATAGTTCCTATTTCGATATATTTTCCGCATATCATCTTAGCTTATTTCCATTTTGCTTTAAGGATAATTTGTTTCTGTAATAATGGAAGGTGACATATCCTCCCCTAGAATTTTCTACTTCACTCCATTCATTCATTCATTCGTTCATTCATTCATTCATTCATTGAGACAGTCTCGCTGTGTAGCCCAGGCTGGAGTGCAGTGGCGCGATCTTGGCTAACGACAACCTCTGCCTCCTGGGTTCAAGTGATTCTCGTGCCTCAGCCTCCTGAGTGGCTGGGACTACAGGTGCGGGCCACCACATCCAGCTAATTTTTGTATTTTTTTGTAGACAGTTTTGCCACAGTGGCTAGGCTGGTCTCGGACTCCTGGCCTCAGGTGATCCACCCTCCTTGGTCTCCCAAAGTGCTGGGATTACAGGCGTGAGCCACAGTGGTTGGCCAAATTTTCTACTTCAAACACTGAAAACAGAGAAAGTTAATACAAATTTTAACCTATAAAGTCCCCTGGTTGTTAGTCATTAACAGCAGATTGTCAAATAAGACTGGTAAAATAAGACTGTCAACTAAGACTGCTAAGCATTTGATGATCCAGGTGCAGGATGATCAAACTGCAGCAGATCATGCACATGACAGCTGCTTACATAGAAATTTAACACCACAACACACATTCTTAGAAAATTCTGTGTTGAAATACATATACTTACCTCATGTGTCCATAAGATCATAATGTTATGGGGAACTCTTAGAACAGGGTGGTTAGAGAAAGGGAACTGGAATTGGAACTGTAAAATTCATTTTCAGGTCTGGCAAACAGCAATTGCTGAGGGTGTCTCATTAAACTGGCACAAGGAACAAAATGTGAGGTATTTAATAATCCTCTCCATTTCACAATGCATTTCCAAAATGACTGGCCTACATTAGGATCATTGTTGAACATATTAATGCAATCATACAGCAGATGTAAAAATTTCTGTGTGCAAAGCAGATGCTGGGGACTTGGAGGGCAGAGGTGAGGTAGAAAACCCTTACCCGAAAATTGCCTCACCTTTACTAGGGAAACAAGCAAACAATTACAATATGATTATAGGGAGTAGGAACACGACAGTTTCACTAGGACAATCGGGTTTCTCTAAGATAGAACATTCCTCTGATGAGAATGTTTCTCAGAGAATTTAACTTGAAAATCAGACCTGATGCAAAAAACTTGGAAAATGCACAAAATCACAGAGCAGAATCAGAGATTACTGATAACATGTGGTATATATCCTTCTTTTGCTCCATACAGTGGTTTTTATTTATTTTATGCTTTGGGACAGAGACTCACTCTTGCCCACGCTGGAGTTCAGTGGCGAGATCTCGGCTCACTGCGACCTCTGACCCTGGGTTCAAGCAATTTTCCTGCCTCAGCCTCTCTAGTAGCTAGGATTACAGGCACCTGCCACCACGCCCAGCTAATTTTTGTATTTTTAGTAGAGACGGGGTTTCACCATGTTGGCCAGGCTGGTCTCGAACTCCTGACCTCAAGTGATATGCCTGCCTCAGCCTCCCAAAGTGCTGGGATTGCAGGCAGGAGCCACCACGCCCGGCCCATACAGTGATTTTTAAAATCAGACTGTTGAGTAGTCTTATTTGTGCTAAGTGGAAATTAGGGAAAGGGTCAGAGAAATAGGGATTTCCTTTTGCCTTCAGTAGTATCCTCATGAACCTGCGTCATGGTGTTGTCAGGTGTAATCAATGAAGGTTTCTCACAAGATAAAATTTTATTTTGAGGACCACGTCCGTGGATTGGAGGAAAGGCAGATGGTTAGCTAGTGTGGACTTTTATTATAATGCTAATTCAGGAGTATCTGGGTTTCTAGTGCTAAGGAAAACTGAATTTTCAGCAAAGGGCATCTATATTTTCACATCTGTATCTTTATCCATTCAGCTGTGCTCTTACTATTTTGTTTCTACGGTAATTTGCTATTTCTTTTGCATGACAATTCCCAATGAAATAATTTAGATACTTCGTGCACTTTGTCACGCAAAAGTTTTCATGTCACTCTCTGGAAAGGCACTTCCCAGGATGTAGTTAATAAACACTTTATCTTTGGAACATTTCTGTTATCCTTGTCACTTGTAGCTCCTAGCCTGGAAATTGATACTTTTGACACTTGAACGTTGTTCATATAAAAACACTGTGGAATCAACGTACCCTCTTTGAGGAATGGCATTGCATACGTCCTCTTGAGAAGCCATCTTGTAGTTGAAGGAAAGAAGCAGGACGGAAACCAGACTTCCCCGCCCCCGCCACGGTTCCCTAAAGGTCACAGATAATGAAAAACCGAGACTAGTTAAGCGAAGGAGAGATGAGCAAGTGTTCCCGGAAGGGGGCGCGATGTGTTGAGGTTAACAAAGAAAAAGACAGCTGCGGGGTCAGCTAAGGTCTCCGCTTTCGCTACCGACCCAGACTGCTCACCTTCACAAACTCGTTTCCCTCAAGCGGAACTCTCGGCAGCGCTCAAGCGAGAGTATTCCAAGGATGGAATACTCTCGCTTGAGCGCTGGAATACTCTGAGAAGGTTCCAGCCAGATGTTGGACTGCCTGAAATGCCGCTTCCAGCGCACTAAGCAACTTGAACTGCGCTAAGCAACTGGCCTGAATGTTTGGTTTGACCCTGGGGTTCCCCCGTAGTCTGTAAGTGGAGTTGCGAACTCAACCCCTTCTCCAAGGCGGGAGTGTTTCCAGGAGAGAACATACTTCCCCTTGAAGGAAGATCACGTTACTAAAGTAAAAAATTTGAAGGCGCCCTGTGTATATAACACGCTCTTGGCTTTCTGGCCACTCTGAAGATAAAGATGGGTCGGGAATGGCGCCGGCTACATTAAAAAGTAATGTGCAGGAATGGTTCAGTTGCCCGGTGTTGATGGTTTTGCCCATAATAAAAATGGCGCCATAACATGGCAATCGGCACAATCACGTGTTCACAAACCTGGATGAGAGATGGTATGGCTTCAGATGACGAACGGATGTTATTATTCTTTACTTCCGGGTGAGACAAATCGGGCGCCATCTTGTCTTGTTCCCGAAGAAGTAGAAGCATCGAAAGCGTTGGAGAGGTATTACCGGAACGGCGGCGACAAGGGTGTTCCCGAACTAGAGTAGGTAAGTGATGGAGAACAATTACACGTGGGCACTTGCCGGACCATTACAACCCTCTTAGTGTCTGTGGCGACGGTAGCGTAACTTAAAATAGGCTGCGTACGCTGCTTGGCGCGACCGCTGGAACCTCATTCCTTTAAAGCGGTGCAGTCCGCCAGACTTGGTAAATCAGAGCGGTGCTTTCGCTGAAAAGGAAATGTCCCTGTTAAAGAGAGTGGTCACGGCCCCATCTTCTAACAGAGTTTTCTCTCGGACGAGAAGAGACTAAAATTGTTGGGTTCCTGACCGGCCGTTAAACACTGCGCGTGCGCAGTGGGAACCCCCTTGTGGGGAGGGGGTTCGGGGGGCGGAGGAGGCGGGGGCTCCCGACCTGGAGCTTATACCCTTTGAGGCTCCGACTACGCAGGCGCGGTTCCTTAGTTTGTGTTTTTCGGGTGTTCTTACCTAATGATGGACATTATATGTGTTAAGCTTCAATAAAGGAACAGGTAGTATTCGATAATTCAGTTTTTTACCCTGTGGGGGATGGTATCGTCATCTGAACAAATTGAGCACTAGACAAATTTGTTCGTGGGTTGTTAAATTAACATTCTAGCTTAAGATTTTAATTCAACATTAATCTTTTACATCTTTTTACTTCCTCCTGCCCCCAAAGAAAACAAAATAAACTTGGAATTCCTCATTTGAGTGCAGCAGGGCAAAACCAACAGAAACCAGACTACTAAAGATTTACTTGTGGAATTTTTTTGCAAAGTGTCAAAGGGCTTATAGAGAAAATGAAACAGTTCTTTAAAGATGTTCTTGAGAGAGGTTTTTTTTTAACTTACTAAAAGACTTTATGTTTTAGAACAGTTTTTGTTTACGTTGAGCACGTAGGACGTCCACACTACACACACAGTTTCTCTTATTAATAGATATTAGTATGGTACATTTATTGCAACTAATGAACCAGTAATGATAAATTATTAACTAGGATCCATAGTTTATTCCTACTTCCTCACATTTTATCTAAAGTCCTTTTTCTGTTCCAGGATCCCAGCTAGGATATCACATTACATTTAGTTGTATATTCTTAGGCTGTATATTCTTGGCTGTGACAGTTTCTCAGGCTTGCTTTGTTTTTGATGACTGCTAAGGGCTGAATTGTGCCCTTCTAAAATTCTTATCTTGAAGTCCCTACCTCAATACCCCAGAACGTGACTGTATTTGGAGAGAGGGTCTTTAAAGAAGATGAGGTTACTAGGGTGGACCTTAGCCCAATATATTAATAACTGCTGTCCTTACGAGAGTAGGACACAGAGGGATGACGATGTGAAGACGTAGGGGGGAAGACAACCATCCACAAGCCAAAGAGAGAGGCCTCAGAATGAAATCAAACCCATAGGTATTAGACTGTACGCCTCCAGAACAGTGAGGAAATAAATTTCTATTGTTTAAGCCACCCAGTCTTTGGTACTTTGTTATGGCAAGCATACCAAATTAATACAGTGACCTTGACATTTTTGAGGAGTATGGGTCAGGTACATTGTAGGGTGCCCTGCTTTTGGAATTTGCCAGACATTTTTCTCATGATTAAAATGGCTTTACGGACTGTGTCAGGGGAAGATCGCAGAGGTAAGATGCCCTTTTCAGCACATGCTATCAAGGATAGATACTATCAAAGTGATTTATCACATTGTTATTGACCTTGATCACCCTTCTGGAGTAGTGTTTGTTAGATTTTCCACTGTAAAGTTACTTCCCCCACCCCTTTTTGTACTGTTCTCTTGGGAAGGAAGTCATTTTGCAGAGCCCACGCTTACTGAATGGAGAGTTATGCTGTTCTTCAGGGTGGAATATTTACATAATTTATTTGGAATTCTCTGTGGGAGATTTGTCTCTTCCCTGCCATTTATTTGTTAATTTATTTTATCATATCATTATGGGCCTGTGGATGTTTATTACATAACTTGTATTATAATCCAGTACTTCTTTATTTTGTTGCTGAAATTGTTCCAGCTTTGGCCATTGGCAGCTCTTTGAGTTGTCTACTGTTCTCCTTTGATGTGCTCCTATCAATTTTTTTTTTTTTTTTTAGCACTTTATTACTTCCTGGCAGTATACATGCTCCAGACTCATCTTTTACATTTCCTGTCGCAGTCCTAGAATCAGCTATTTATTTAAGGATCCCTGATTCCTTTTTTTGAAGAACGATATTAAAACCAAGTTCTAGTGCCTAGGTGTGCTCATTGCTACTAGGATGTCATTTTGGGCTCTCTGTCTACATTTATTTTTAAATTATTGGTATTTGAGAGGGGGTTATTTATAACCAACTATCCAATTCTGCAAAGTTTTTTTTTTTTGTCTTTGAGACAGAGTGTCACTCTGTTGCTCAGGCTGGAGTGCAGTGGTGGCACAGTCTTGGCTCACTGCAACCCCCGCCTCCTGGGTTCAAGTGATTGTCCTGCCTCAGCCTGCTAAGTAGCCGGGACTACAGGCATGCGCCACCATGCCCGGCTAATTTTTGTATTTTCAGTAGAGTGGAGGTTTCGCCATGTTGGCCAGGCTGCTCTTGAACTCCTGTCCTCAAGTGATCCACCCACCTTGGCCTCCCAAAGTGCTGGGTGTACAGGCATGAGCTGCCATCCTTGGCCTCCACTTTAAAAAATATGTCTTTTGAGCTACAAGCTGCAAATATTTCAGTATATACTAAAATGCGTGTCACATAAAAGTAGCAAAAATTCTCTTTTCCATATTTCAAATGATTACAAGATTAAGCTTTACCAGTGCCATTTCCACCTAATCTGAATTAAACAAATAAATTCTTTTTTGACTTTGAGGTCAGTCAACTCATATGTGAGACTGAAATGTCAGGGGCGAAGAGAATTTTTGTATTTTCTGGCTTCTCAGCTTTGTGGTTGATTTGAGAAATATTTCATACTATGCATCAAATGATAGATGTGTTTCTGTAGCTCTCTGATTTTGTAGTTGATGCTCAAGGACTTTAAAATACCACATTTTAATTCTCATCCATCTCTTTCACAGTCTTTGAGTGACCTTTGTAAATATTAATGATTGTCACTTTGGCCACGCAGGGTGGCTCATGCTTGTAGTCCCAGCACTTTGGGAGGCCGAGGAGGATGGATCATTGAGGCCAGAAGTTCGAGGATAGCCTGGGCAACGTGGCGAAACTCCATCCCTACTAAAAATACAAACATTATCCTGGCGCGGTGTCGTGCACCTGTAGTCTCAGCTATTCGGGAGGCTGAGGCATGAGAATTGCTTGAACCTGGGAGGTGGAGGTTGCCATAAGCCGAGATCACGCTGCTGCATTCCAGCCTGAGCAACAGAGTGAGACTGTCTCAAAAATAAATAAGTGATTGTTATTTAAACAAGTCGTTTTAGGACCGCAAAGCAATGAAGTTCTAATACAGATCCATTTAAGAAGAGGATAAAATAGATGATGGCCATTTCTGGTTGTATTAGTTTTCTAGGGATACTGTAGCAAATTATCACAAACTGGCTGGTTTCAAACAGTAGAAATTTATTCTTCCACAGTTTGGAAGGCTAACAGTGTAAAACTGAGCTTTTGGTGGGGCCATGCTCTCTAATGGCTTTGTGGGGGATCCTTGTCTTTTTCTAGCTTTTGGTAGTTCTTGTCAATCCTTGATGTTCCTTGCCTTTTAGAGCCATCTACTCCAATCTGTACCACTGTGGTCATGTTACATTGTCCCTGTAAGTGTCTATGTTTCTTTTTTAATAAGGTCCCCCGTAATCAAATGTGAACTCATTGTAATTTGAATACATCTGCAAAGACCCTATTTCCAAATAAGGACATATTCACAAGTATCAGGAGTTAGGACTTTGGTGTATCTGTTGGACGGGGACACAGTTCATTCCATAACACTGGTGATAGCTATCACTCGATTTTTTTTGCAGCAGTGTGTGATGGTTTTGATGATCTGATACAAACCTTGGTTTTCATCTTTCTGTTCTTCCCAGACCCCATTTGTTTTCCAAGGAAATAGCAGTTAACTTTACTCCATAAAGGGAAATAACTCTTAGGAAAGTCTTGCAGCCTTGCCCATCACTAATCAGATTTCTCCGAACTTGAAAACTCAAGCCTAACAAACTTTAAAATTAAATCTAAAGGAAGAGTGAATAAATTGGTATCAATTTTTGATGTTATAAAATCACAGTAGCAGTATTGGAATGTCATTTTCATGGTTGAACATTAATGTATTTACTTGCTAACATTTCCGTGAATTATAAATATTTAACCACTTAATATGGACAAAACATTATGGAGAATTTAAATTATTATAAAATGTTTTCTCTTCCCTAAAGAAGATTCTTGTTTGAGCCAAGACAAAAACATGAAAATTTAATGCAGACCCTCTATAAAAAGTATTGTATATCATCTTTAACTTATTAAATGGAAGCTTTCAAACAGTGGAAAAGAACAGGGTAGCAAATGCCCATCTTTAAATTATCAGCATTTTCCAAATCACTTTTAAACCAACTTGTAAATGTCATTTTTAATGGTACAAGGTTATGTTATTTCGTTAAACCATAGTGAAATTTTAAAATATGTATCCATTGATTACTGTGTGTTGTGCCGTGTATTCCTTCTGTTTTCTAGGTTTTGCGTTTGTTAGATTTGTTAGTAGTGAAGATGAAGAAAGAGTAGCGTTCCTGAATCCTTGCCATAAAATCACTTGTAATCTTACTCTTTAATTAAAAAATAGTTAATGAAACTCCTTATCAAGCATTGTGCTATGTGCTGAAACATATATAAAAGTTTAAGTATTTCCTAGTTTTATACCAAGTCTTTACTACAATCTGTCCCTTGTCTACAAAATTTTAACGTAAGTCCAAATTTCGTTTTCATGACCAGAGTTACCTGTTTTGGATAAGATTATCAAAATTTACTCTAAATCCTGTAAGAAAATGAGACAGAGGACATTTGCCCAATGCATGAAAAATGATGCCGCTTGAGGCCTTTTCTTTTTAAAAATGCAGTTATGGGCCGGGTGCAGTGGCTCACGCCTGTAATCCCAGCACTTTGGGAGACCGAGGCGGGCAGATCACAAGGTCAGGAGATTGAGGACCATCCTGGCTAACACGGTGAAACCCTGTCTCCACTGAACATAAAAAATTAGCTGGGCATGGTAGCGGGCACCTGTAGTCCCAGCTATTCGGGAGGCTGAGGCAGGAGAATGACATGGGCCTGGGAGGCAGAGCTTGCAGTGAGCCGCGATCACGCCACTGTACTCCAGCCTGGGCGAAAGAGCAAGACTCCGTCTCGGAAAAAAAAAAAAAATGCAGTTATGTATAGAAAATTACTAAATTACAAAATCATCTCAAAACTGCTAAGCTCTAGGAACTGGAAATAGGAAACAGATAATTTTAATCTTTATTTTATATCTTTCTGTATTCTTTGAATTAGTTTATTCTGTGAATATATATTTTTAGAAAAAATACAGATTTTTTAAAGATATAAAGAGCCAAATGAAGCTAATGAACACAGTCCATAATGACTAGTACAGGCAGTAAAAATTACACAAACTTCTTCAACTGTGAGACATTGGGCAAATGTCCTCTGTCTCATTTTCTTACAGGATTTAGAGTAAATTTTGATAATCTTATCCAAAACAGGTAACTCTGGTCATGAAAATGAAATTTGGACTTAATATTAAAATTTTGTAGAAAAGGGACAGATTGTAGTCCCTTTTTTTGCACTTAATGCAGTTTGTACAGTAATACATATCGGTATGTAGAAGTAGAAATCTACCTTATTCATTTTAATGACTGAATTGGAATCTACTGTATGGCTCACTCTTATTTAACTTGCCTTTAATTTCGTGTCACTGAAACCAGGTGTTTACTGTTACACAATATGCTGCCGATTTTTGAATTATGGTATGAATATTCACATTCATGGTTTAGGACCCTGCAGTGGAATTGCTGGGTCAGAGGGATGTGCACATACAGTTTTGTTAAGATGCCGTAATGGCAAATTGTCTTTTTTTTTTTTTTTTTCCTGAGGCGGAGTCCTGCTCTGGTCCCCAGGCTGGAGTGCAGTGGTGCGATCTCGGCTCACTGCTACTTCCACCTCCCGAATTCAAGTGATTCTCCTACCTCAGCCTCCCGAGTAGCTGGAACTACAGACCCATGCCACCATGCCCAGCTAATTTTTTTGTGTTTTTAGTAGAGACGGGTTTCACCATGTTAACCAGGCTGGTCCTGAACTCCTGACCTCAGGTAATCCACCCACCTCGGCCTCCCAAAGTGCTAGGATTACAGGCGTGAGCCACCGTGCCCAGCCGGTAAATTGTCTTTTAAAAGACTAACCATTTGGTGTTCCACCTATGCCCTCATCCAGTAGTCATCCTCTATAACTAAATCAAGTTTCTCAACTCCAGACTTAATTAAAGCACTTTAATAAAGAGCCCCTAACTTCTAACTTCCTTAACTTACCATCACCTTCTTTACTGTTTTTTTATTCTGCTCTGCTTTTCCCAATTTCACATCTTTTTTCTATTTTTCTCAGCTTAAGTGTCCCAAACATTGTATTACTTGAATAGTAGCTTCCATTAAAACTTTGGGGAAGAACAGCTTCTAAAAATATAGCAAAAGTAGAAATGGCTGTTTTAAACATACAGAAAAATAATTATAAGTGATACAAATGAAACTTTTGAAAATATGTAAATTAAAACCTCTGTGCATAGGAAAATTTTTTTTTTTTTTTTTTTTAAATAAAAGCTTTAGCCGGGTGCAGTGGTAACACCTATAATCCCGGCACTTTGGAAGGCCAAGAGGGGCAGATCATTTGAGGTCAGAAGTTTGAGACCAGCTTGACCTACATAGTGAAACCCCGTCTCTACTAAAATACAAAAATTAGCCAGACTTGGTGGTGAGCACTTGTAATCCCAGCTACTCAGGAGGCTGAGGCGGGAGAATCGCTTGAACCCAGGAGGTGGAGGTTGCAGTGAGCCCAGATCACACCACTGTACTCCAGCCTGGGTGACAGAGCAAGACTCCCTTTCAAAAAAAAAAATAATTATAACAATAAAAGCTTCAACCTATGAAACAGGAAGACAAATTTAGACTAAAGAATTCTTTCAAAGATAAGATGAAACCTCTGTAAGTTTTAGATTTGCTTCTGGAGAAGAAATGGAGTTGAGCAGAAGTGGATTGGCTTGATGACACTTTTTGTTTTTTGAGACGGTGTTTCTCTCTTGTTGCCCAGGCTGAAGTGCAATGGCAGGATCTCAGCTCACTGCAACCTCCGCCTCCCAGATTCAAGCAATTCTCCTGTCTCAGCCTCCTAAGTAGCTGGGATTACAGGCACCCGCCACCACGCCTGGCTAATTTTTGTGTTTTTTAGTAGAGACAAGGTTTCACCATGTTGGCTAGGCTGGTCCTGAACACCTGACCTCAGATAATCCACCCGACTTGGCCTCCCAAAGTGCTGGGATTACATGCGTGAGCTACTGCGCTTGGCCGATCACCTTTTTTTTTAAACCCCGTAATAGTTGTTAACTTGAAGAGTGCTACCAAAAGTGATGGTGAGAAAGCTCTAGTATTGATATTAATCACAACAAATTGAAACTTCCAATGCTTAGTTTTTATGTGTTTTTTATTTAATCCTCACAATAATCCTTTGGGGTGTAGACATTTAGGTCTTCTGTTTTACAGATTGGAAAACCAAGGGTTAGAGCATAACTTACTCATGTTCACACCACTAACAAACAGATGTAGGTAGGCATCCAGAACCAGAGCCTGTGCTCTGAAGTCTAGGTGACAGGTGGTGACCAGAAAACTTAAAAGGGGAACTAAAAAAGTTGTCCATGACAACCATTAAACATGAGTAAGAACAACCTTTATTTAGAGTAATTTCTGGAAAAGTAAATTTATGGATTGGGAATGATGGTAGGGAGTCATTATACATCATTTTCATCATTTAAATAGTTTTAGTAAGTGCACATTTTCAGTTTCAGTAGGCACTTTATAGAGCTGTTGATAATGTCTATATTATATGGGTTTACAATTTAAGATAGGAAAATTATGCATTGAACTCTGATAAGCTGTTAAAGCATTGGAAAGCACAGCAAGCTTTTTGGTTTTCATAAGTAGAAGTTAACAGCTTCCTCATCATTAGCCTTTAAACAGAAAGTAATAGCTAGACACTGCTTGTTTGTTTAGTGTCTGCTATGTTCAAGATGCTTTCTTGTACCTTATTGAAGATAAAAAGATGAATACGTTTGTCTTTCTGTCAACTGTAAAAGCTGTTGATTGAATAAAAAGGAAACTAAACCATTTCAGGAACAAACTGTTGTCTCCTTGCTAATGTTAATTTCTAAACATAGAATTCTATAGGAAAATTTAAATTAATACATTTTATTACCTTATTGTATCATCTAAGTTAATAACAGGTGGATGAGATCTTCATTTCAAATGTGTGTTCATTTTTTCTCAATCTCTAAATTGTTTGACATTGTTTTTTATTATGAAGGAATTGTTCAAGTAAATAAAAGATACTTGGAAAGAAATAAGATGTTAAAATGCTTTGCCTCTTCATTTCTGGTGTATCTCTTTTCCTTAACTTTATTATGATAAAATAATTCCCCATTATAAAGTTAATGAAAGGAAAAGTGACTAACCTGGAGATGATCACACTTATGTTGCATCTCTAGAATTTATTTTTATGCAAATCATGATAATCTATAAGCAGACATCTACTTTTTTTTCCCTCTAGGGCATACATAATCTTGCTGCTATGCTTCGAAGCTGTAGTGTGAATCAACCTAAGTTTTAAACAGAAGGTGAACCTCTGAGGTCAGTTTAAATAGCAGTTGGTGTGTCGTCTTGGTGTTTCCTATTTATTTGTTAACTCTTAATTAAAGTTGTAAGTGAAATTAGTTTTCAAGGGCTCTGATAACCTATTTAACCTTAAAGGGCTCTAAAGGTGTACTTGGGAAACTGGAGAGGACACAAAGGGGAGGAAGAAGGAAACACTGAAGAGGGGTTAGAAAAAGAAATATATTTAACTTGGAACTGTACCCAAACCAGTTGTTGGCCTCATTTGTGCTATCTAGTGCCTATTTTGCCATATTCTAATAATGCTGTTGTAATTGATTAGTGTAACTTGAAGATGGGTACATTTGACTCATAAGGAAATCAAGGTAACAAAAGAAATACACCCCCCATAATCCACAGTGTTTTTCATTTGAGGGATTAGGATCTGCTGCAGATAGAACTATACCTGTATGGCATTCTGGGAATGCTGCGAAGACTGGAGTTGGAAACTTTTAAAGGCCTGAATTGTAATCTCCAGTTGTCCTAGTAGATAGAGTTAATGTCTCTATTTTATTGTTATCCAACTTGCCTACTTTTTGTGATCCTGCAATACAAAGGCTTGCTTTTATCTTGTTTTTAGCATACAGGAAAGGATTAGTCGAAAAGGATTCATTTAGTAAACATTTATTAAATGCCTGCTATGAGCTAAGCCTTGGGATACAAAAATAAAGAAGAAACCATGCCCTGGTTGTGTGAGTCACTGGTTCTTGAACAGGGTTGTGTATCAGTATTTGATAAAGTACAAAGATATTAGACTTGTAAGACTTTTAAACCTTTTATTAGAAATGTTTTCAGACTAGCTTACAGAAAAGTTGAGCTAGTGTGATGATTCCCCCCCATACCATCTCCTAGATTTAATAGTTACTAACATAAAGTACCTTCCCTCCCATCTTTTCCATGCTATTTATATGTTAAGAAACCAGGTCTTGGAGGCTGTCTTACTTTCTGGATTTATACAGTTTATCTCATTTCTTCATTCTGTAAAATTGCTTTATATTGTAAGTAAAATCCAAAAGCTCAGTTGGACTCAGTTAAATATTTATTATGAGAATTCTTAGTGATTCTGTAAGCATAGTAGATACCTAATAATTTGTAGGGGTGGTATTTTGGCAACCTTTGAATTTCTGATTTCTCATCAACTTTTTTTGTAAGGTCTCCTGAATTAATATTTTATTACTTTTGGCAATATGATAGTTTTCTAATTATATTCTGCATTTTTCATTTTTATTAGCTGTAATTATGAGGAAGAATTTTTCTTCATCAGCTGAAACTGTTTGGTTACTATCTTAAAGGAATCTTGATTGGGGAGAAATGAAATCACTTTTTTCCTACATTCTTCAAAATAATTGTCCAGAAATTTATATTGTACAAAAAATGGAGTTTTTTTTTTTAAGCTAAATTCATTGTTATGCTTGCCATCAAATTCTGAGACCAGCATTAACATAAAATTTTCTACCTCTCGTTCGGTACCCTAAAAATTCTAGTTGCCTCTGGCAAGCTATTGACAAGAATTTTAGACCTCTCATGAAATAAATGTATCATCATAAAATAATTTCTGATGTGAGGTTTTAAGATTAAATAACTCACTATAGTTTTTAAACTATGTTTAATTTATTGAAGATAGAAAATCAAGTATATTTTAAAAGAAGGGATGTGGGATCAAGGAGGACAGCCTTGGCAGCAGTGGCCCTTGAACCAGCAACAATGGATGCAGTCATTCCAGCACCAACAGGATCCAAGTAAGGAAACCAATTGAATTTGAAAGGGCGGGGTTGGATATGTGTAAATGGGTAGAAGACATGTGATAGGGTTAAGGGATATGGAATTAAGATTGGTGTATTGGACCATTTTATGGTCAGAATTTAATGTTCTCATAAATAGCCTTGCCGTAGCTTATATAGCAGGAAATGGACTTCCCTTTGGAAGACTCTCAAAAGATAGAAAGCTTTTTGAAGATTTTACATTTTTTAAACTGATTTAGTCCTTGTTTTTCTAAAGAAAGAGAAAAGCCTAAAATATGTTGCTTATGAAGAACACACTTATGTGAATTCTCTTAAAGTTGTATATCATATTGAACTGGATGGTATGCTATATCATTTTAAAATATTTTTGCTATAGACTATTTCAGGCATACATAGAAAGGTAGAAGAGTATAGGGAGTCCCCCATTTATTACTTAGCTTTAACAATTATTAACTAGTGGCCAATTTTGTTTCATCTGTAAGACCACTTACATTACTGTGCCCTCGCTGGGTTAATCTGATGCTATTTCTTTTTTCAATAGCCACGTATCATTCTGTTATAGGATTGTAACATAATTTAACAAAGCCACTTTTGGATGTTTTATTATTTGTAGCTTTTCACTTTTTAAAACAATTAGCGTAATCATGTGTACATATCGTTATCCACTTGTCCAATTATTTTCTTATGAAAAGAGCTAGGTTTGTTAAGTCATGGTAATTTCAGATGCACATTGCCACATGTAACCCCATAGGGGTTATGCCAGTGTTTCAAACTGTATGAGAATATCTATTTAATCTTCATTAAAGTAAGATGCAGAAAAACATATCTTATTCTACTTTGTTTACTTTATTAATATTAGATCTTAATGCATTTTTGAATGGACTTGCAAAATAAAAAGTATTAAAAAGGTCTTGAAATGTTAAATATAGATACTTTGGAAGAGAGGTCAGGTGCGGTGGCTCACACCTGTAATCCTAGCACTTTGGGAAGCTGAGATAGGCAAATTGCTTGAGCTCAGGAGTTTGAGGCCAGCCTGGGCAACATGATGAAACCCCATCGCTACCAGAAATACAAAAATTAGCCAGGCTCATAACCCGGACTCTACATGGATGGATGGATGGATGGATCATGGATGGATAGATGGGTGGGTGGGTGGGTGGATGGATGGATGGATGGATGGATAGATAGATAGATAGATAGATAAAAATTTAAAAATTGAAAAAATATATCTTGGGGGAAGAGTGTCTTCAAGTTAGTGGGAAAATGAACTTTGAGTAAAGATTGGCTAAGAAGTTGTAACCAGACTACACTAGTCATGTTTTGGCTAGAGAAGGGAGCCTTTCTTAAAGAAGGGCAACCATGAGGAAGAACAGAATTAGGTAGCTGCACTCATCCAAGGCCTATAGGCTCGAATGCAGGCCTGGAAAGATAAATAGGACATGTTGAAGAAAGAAATGATAGCATTAGATTTTTTTTGTGGTGTTTTTTTTTTGTAAAGGTGATGACATTTAAAAACTCAGTAAAGTAAGATACAGGGGATAAATTTTAAATGAATTAATATTAGAAATGGGTTAAGAGTGTTCTTGTGGAGTTCTTTTCTGAAAGTGTTAAATAGTTATATTATTTTTTAGCCTGAATATGGGTTATTTGTTAAGCACCCTTTCAGATACAGTATGCTTTAATATTTAAGATCTCTCATTTAAAAAATTTTTTTCTAATTTCCCTCATACCCTCTCTGTCTGAAATATTTAAGATCTAAGGAATAATTGAGATGCTTGTTTTACATAGAGGCACTATTCTTTTAGCTCCTACATTCTGAATGTTGAATTCAATGTTAATTTACGTTAGGCCAGATTGACTGGGCTGCATTGGCCCAAGCTTGGATTGCCCAAAGAGAAGCTTCAGGACAACAAAGCATGGTAGAACAACCACCAGGAATGATGCCAAATGGACAAGATATGTCTACAATGGAATCTGGTCCAAACAATCATGGGAATTTCCAAGGGGATTCAAACTTCAACAGAATGTGGCAACCAGGTTTGTTGTTTATGTTTTCACAATTTTAGGACTTTTAAAAAACAAAATGAAGATTATTATGAAATTTTTAAATTTGCTTAGTAGTATGACTTCCCAAAATTAATGCTTCTTAAAAAATAGGCAGTTTTCAATTTGATTTGACTTTGACATTTTGTGGTTAAAATTATTCTGTACTCATTCTGCTAGCATTGTGGCACTCAGTTTGATTCATTTCTTGGTTCTTCATTCCTAGGCTGACAGGGGCTGGGAACACTCTGGAAACCTCACTTGGCATCTAGGGAAGAGAGCATTCTTTGTCTCTCTATTGCAACCTCTGGCCTTTTCAGAAGCAGCACTGGCAGAGTAAAACATGTCTAGCCGCTAATTAAAGAAAAATTGTGTCACTGTGTGACAAATTAGTCTGTCAAATATACTCTGCCCCGACTATCCGCCTACCTTTTTCTTCCCTTTTTTTTCAGATAGTGATCTTTCATAAGTTTTTGTGTGTTTTACTTTTTTGTTTGTTTTATTTCACAGTATGATGTAGATTTCTTGATGCTAATTCAGTCTTCCATGGCTTGTGTTATTCTTTTTTAATAGTCACTTGAAACTATGGAGGAATTAGCCTCACATTTGGGTATGCTGATGGTGAAGTCATAACCTCCTTTCCCTATTAATACTTTTTGTTTCTCCTTATAAGAATGGAGACCTCAGTTGAGACCAGCCTGGGCAACATAGCAAGGCCCTGTCTCTACAAAAAAAAAAAAAAAAAAAAAAACTTAACAATTAGCCAGGCATAGAGGCGTGTGCCTGTAGTCCCAGCTACTCAGGAGGCTGAGGTGGGAGGATTGCTTGAGCCTAGGAGATTGAGACTGCAGTGAGCTGTGATCACGCCACTGCACTCCAGCGTGGGTGACAGAATGAGTCCCTCATTTAAAATGAAAAATATGAGAATTCAGATTACTTTTAAAAACATAAATATTTTAGTCTTTGATACTGTGAGGTAGTTTGTTTCTAGCTTTCTTGAAAATGAAATTTCCCCACGTTTGAAAATGCTTTCGTTCCTACGTTTAAGTTCTTAAATGACTCCCCCTGGCATCCCTACCCCTTAGTTTTACTCTACTTTGTGACCCCGGGCAAGTGGTTTACCTCTGTGTGCCTCAATTTTGCCTCCCGAAATTGGCAAAAATAATACCTGATTTCTCCCTACCTCACAGGGATGTTGTGAGGATAAATGTGTTCGTGTAAGAAAGAAATTATATAAAACCTCAAGGTATTATTTTTGTGGTGTTGTTACTAAACAAAAATATAAAAATTCAACAAAAATAGTGCTTTGGATTTTGGTACATTTGTTAAAAATAACGTTGGGCATTTGGTTAGGATATGAATTAGAGTGGAATTAGCTCATTTTGAATTACATATGACAGTTTAGTTTATTGCTTATTTTTAAGACAAAAGGAGTTTGACCAAGCAGTCGTAAGTTGTTTTTTAAATCTGTATGTTTACTGAAAAATCTTTCTTGAGATCTTAAAATTTTGTGTTGATTTTGTTATAACCCCCTGTTGAATGTTTTTATGCCTAAATCTTAAATAGAATGGGGAATGCATCAGCAACCCCCACATCCCCCTCCAGATCAGCCATGGATGCCACCAACACCAGGCCCAATGGACATTGTTCCTCCTTCTGAAGACAGCAACAGTCAGGACAGTGGGGAATTTGCCCCTGACAACAGGCATATATTTAACCAGAACAATCACAACTTTGGTGGACCACCCGATAATTTTGCAGTGGGGCCAGTGAACCAGTTTGACTATCAGGTGAAAGATATTTTGTTGCTTTAATATTGTAGATGTGCACGTAATCCATTCTTTGGAAGTGTCTCATCAAGAATACCTAAGATACGTGTTTCACTTTTCAGACTTGTGTAAATAAGCACATTCTGTCTCAGGAAAGTTATCAATTTTTGAGTATTAAAATAGTTAGAATTTGTTTTCTGATTTTCTTACTTCATTAGGAAAATGGTATAAAAGATCATTAGGGAAAATTTTTGAAAAAAATGTGTACAATAGCTATACGATGTTTTGTTTTCTAATTTATATTTCAAAATGGTATATTTAAATGTTAAAGACTAGAAAATGCACACTAATTGAATATAGCTTATGGTTAAGACATGAATAAAACACATCAACATAGATAATTTTCCTAAGTGTAATTCCTTGTGCTATGTAGAATTATGACTGTTTTTCTAGTGTCATTTTTTTTTCCATTCTGACATGACATGTTAATGGAATTGTATATAATTTCCTCTGTAGCATCTAATTCATTCCTAGGGACATAGAACTCTGTGGGGAATAGTGTCATATGCTGGGCTTTATTTACTTTATTCCCTCTGCCAGGTTCTACCCTTAAATTATAGTGCTAGTTGTCATTTTGAAGTAACTGACTGCAATTATTAACTTATAAACTGCTATCATAATTTAAAATTTTGAAAGAAAAATCATTATTTTGTGAATTCTAAGGTAGATTTGATAATGGACTATAATATTCACCTTGAGATGGTAATCCTCTCGTTAATAAATATTCAGATACTTGTTGTATACTTGGTATACAGATAAAACAGTTTTTATCTTGTTTGAAGAAATGTAATGGCAGGGAACATCTGCTTACCCTACTTTTGTGTGGTAGATCCCATGTAAACAAGACAAAGAGCTGTATTGGCAGGTGGCCTAGAAAAGCCTCTGAAAATAGCAAAATTGCAGAAAATATTTAATGATTCGGTAACTTCTGTCTTTGCTTATAAATGAATATATCTGCAAGATTATAGAAACACCTTAAATTGTTTAGTTCACTTTTTGTTCACTGTAGGTAGGGTGTTGAAATTGACAAAAATGTCTAGGTAAAGAAAAATTAGTATCTATTTGATGTCTTAGTGTTGGTAGGATTAGCTTGTAAATGGATTTGGAATGAAAAATTTCATATACTTCTTCAAAGTAGCTTATCAGGTGGCTTTTAGAAGCCTCTTTGCATTTACATAGCCAGAAAATCTTAAGAAAAGTAAGCCTAGGTTCTTGGGACTATAGAAGTATCGGTGGATATTAGAGCCATGGAATTCTTGGATGTGCTGCACACATGGATTTCTACTGTCCCAGTTCATAACACACGTGTGTCCCAGAGAGTATATTGTATTAATTTGAAGAAAAAATAAACTGCAATACTCTTTCAGCATGGGGCTGCTTTTGGTCCACCGCAAGGTGGATTTCATCCTCCTTATTGGCAACCAGGACCTCCAGGACCTCCAGCACCTCCCCAGAATCGAAGAGAAAGGCCATCATCATTCAGGGATCGGCAGCGTTCACCTATTGCACTTCCTGTGAAGCAGGAGCCTCCACAAATTGGTAGCTATTTAATTAATTTAGTGGACCACAGTTGGCATGACTTTTTTTAATCATTTTATAAAAGGGATGTCTTATTTTATTAAAATTGTTCAAGTATCTCTGATGTGTTAGGAATTGACACTTTATTTATTTTTTATGGTCATAAAGCTTAAATTCACAAAAATGATACTGGGCTAAAATATTAAAAGGTTTAAATAATTTTCTTTAAATCTTTACATTAAATTCCAGATTTTGTGATGAAGTGCAAATTTATGCTAGCCATATCATTTTGATATTTTCTTCACTGTGGGCATTTCAGTACATTATGCAGATACGTGAGCCCTTCTCCTTTTAAACCTAATTGTTCAGTCTCTGTCCACTCTCAGTTCATCTGATGCACTACTGTCAGATTAATTTTCCTCTGCTTATTTCACTTCCCCTAAGTGTTTTGGCAGAAAATTTCAATTTTTAAATACCATTTTAGAGCCAGCCTATTTCAAGTGACAAATACATATTTATGCCACTTTATATCCGGAAAGTTCTAAATCATTCAGTATTTAATGAACAGGAGCATTTATTAATAAATCTTTATTTTTTACGTTTTAGAAAGAGTCTAACTTTACAGCTTTTTTAACTTACTAGCAAATCACTTAATTTTTTCAAGTCTCAGTTTCCTCACCTGTGAAAGTAAGTGGAGTAATAGTAGTGATCTCTGAGGGCTTTTGTAAGGATTAAATTAGATGATGGTTTAACATGCTTTCATGGTGTCCTGACAGATTGTAAGCACTAGAGCAGTGTTCCCTACTGTTATTAAAAGTGATGGCATTTAAGAAAACCTGATATTTAATGGGATATTTTTTAAATTTACTCACAAGTTTGTAGAAATATTTTACTTAATTGACTTGTGTATATTCCCATGTGAAACAGACGCAGTAAAACGCAGGACTCTTCCAGCTTGGATCCGTGAAGGCCTTGAAAAAATGGAACGTGAAAAGCAGAAGAAATTGGAGAAAGAAAGAATGGAACAACAACGTTCACAATTGTCCAAAAAAGAAAAAAAGGCCACAGAAGATGCTGAAGGAGGGGATGGCCCTCGTTTACCTCAGAGAAGTAAATTTGTAAGTAGAATCCCCAACAGGAAATGCCATGTGATAATCTTGTTTGTGTGAAAACTTTACTGAAATAGATATTTTATTTTAGTCTATAGGAAAGTATTAGAGTGATGTTCCTAAGATTACATTCATTAAGTGTATTGAGGATTATGTTTTTATATATGTGTTACTGAAGAGACAGTAAGGAGAAAATGGAAAACAAGTTTATAAACATTTCATTCCAGAGAGCTGGCTAAATCTTGATAAACAATCTGTATTCGTTCATGATGGTACAGGTGACACCCTAGTGGTAGATTATAAAACAAATCTACCTTAAAATAGTAATAGAGAAATATAATCTCCCTCTTTTGAACATTTAAACATATACCTGAGGATGTCATAATTTTTATTGTTTTTGACATGAGCACTGGAAGTATAACAACATTTTAAAGTCTTTAAATCTTCATCAGTTAGATGGCTTGAGTGGTTTAGGAACTTTTTTATTCAGCAGGTATGATATCCACAGCACTGGCCAGTATGCAACTCAGAAAATTGGTCTGTCTTCCACAGCCATTTTGTGGTTTAGAAATAAGTCTCAAGAAGAGCAGAATAACTAGATTTTGGCAGGCTTTAGTTTCGCTTAAATTCCGTAAATTACTTTTATTTTCCCCAAAAGACATATACCAAATCTGTGTTTCTCTTCTAGATGTTAATTAACAAAAATAAGAAACAACAGAAAAACACTGTTGAAGCTTACTCTTTTTGTCTTTTTAGGCAGTTGGGGGATCAGGGCCTCACTCTGTTGCCCAGGCTGGAGAGCAGTTGCACAATCATAGCTCACTGTAGCCTTGAACTCCTGGACTCAATCAGTCCTCTCAACTCAGCCTTCCAAGTGCATAGCTAGGACTACAGGTGCACACCACCACTCCCACCTAATTTTTGTATTTTTTGTAGAGATGGGGTTTCACCGTGTTGCTCAGACTGGTCTTGAACTCCTGGCTTCAAGTGATTCTCCCACCTTGGCCCCCCAAAGTGCTAGGATTACAGACATGAGGCACTCTGCCCACTCATTTTTTTTTAAAAAAAATCCTTACATGAAATAGTGGTGTTCCAAATTTTTTTAAGCATCAAAAATTTGTTTGGAAATTATCCTTCCTCTTTCCTCCCAAATGCCTGTGGGATTGTGTTACATATATTTTTCCCCTGGTTCAGGTAGTCTTTCCACAGTAGTATCTAGGTGGTCATCTTGTCTTTTACATACTAGGATTATTAAAAGTGACTGGGGACACTTCTCTGACAAAGGAAAGAGTCACATGCTATCTGGATCTTGAAACCTAAAACCATACAAAGACAGGAGACAAACTGCTGGCATTTGTTTAATCTGAAGTAGACCTTGTTTTTATCTTTTCATTATGGAGCTAAAAAGAAGCAAGTTTTACTGAGTTTCAGGGCCAGCTGAGAACTTGGCCCTGAAAAATGTGATTAGAGATTTTTCATTTTAAGTTGTGCAACTTTAGATAAATAGCTTAAATATATAGCTGTAAAAGTTATACTGAATAATACGTCTATGGTCCATTTATCCAAAGTTCTATAAGCCTCTCAGGCCCATTATATGTAATAGATAATAATTAAATCAGTCTCTGGGCATTATGTTTTTCTGGGTATTTATAAAATAAGTTTAAAATTGACTAAGGGAAAAAGAAAATTGAAAAAATAATTTATTTTCCTAAGCCATCTTGTAATCTTACATTTTTCCCAGGTTATACTTTTTAAATTATCAAATGAAATCTGTAATAAATATAATTTAAATAGCAATTTCACTCATATTTCTGCTTCATAGGCTTTTTAGTTTGGGGTTTAAGATTTTCTGTATGTAAGATAAGGATTTTACATTATACACATGAATTTGGACTACCATACTATTATTTTTTTATAGGATAGTGATGAGGAAGAAGAAGACACTGAAAATGTTGAGGCTGCAAGTAGTGGGAAAGTCACCAGAAGTCCATCCCCAGTTCCTCAAGAAGATCATAGTGACCCTGAGATGACTGAAGAGGAGAAAGAGTATCAAATGGTAGAATGTTAAAGTTCTTACTATGTACACGGATTTATTTTGTTTGCAATTTTTTTTTGGAGACAATATTAGAGGAAAAAATAGAAACTAGAACTGCTGACCAGTATTATTAATTGAAGAGAAGCTCCTTTTAACTTAAAACAATTATAGAAACTTTCATTAATAGGGACTTTTTTAAATGTTTTGATTTCAGGCTGGGGTAATCCTAGTACTTCACGGGGGCCCAAGGCAGGGGGATTGCTTGAGTCCAGGAGTTCAAGACCAACCTGGGCACTATAGTGAGACCTTGTCTCTACAAAAAATTAGCCAGGCATAGTGAGGTGCACCTGTAGTCCCAGCAACTCAGGAGGTGGTGGGAGGATTGTTTGAGCCTGGGAAGCGGAGGTTGCAGTGAGCTGAGGTGGTGCCACTGTATTCCATCCTGGGTGACAGAGTGAAACCCTGTCTTAGAAAAAAAGAAAAAAGTGTTTTGAATTCAGTGTCTCTACTATACAGATACATTCATAATATTTTTTTCTTTGATCCATATGATTTTGGAATTTTTTTTTTTTTTCTTTTGGAGACGGAGTCTCGCTCTGTTGCCCAGGCTAGAGTGCAGTGGTGGGATCTCGGCAAACTGCAACCTCTGCTTCCTGGGTTCAAGCAGTTCTCCTGCCTCAGCCTCCCAAGTAGTTGGGATTACAGGTGCCCACCACCATGCCCGACTAATTTTTTGTATTTTTTTAGTAGAGACAGGGTTTCGCCATGTTGTTCAGGCTGGTCTCAAACACCTGACCCCAGGTGATCTGCCCACCTCGGCCTCCCAAAGTGCTGGGATTAGGGATTACAGGCGTTAGCCATTGCACCCAGGCTAGAATTTTTTTGAAGTTTTGATGTTAACAGAAAAAGGTTCAGGATACTTTATTCCTTGGAATGGCTGCTCTGATGTCTAAAAATATTTTATAAATTGGCTTTGTGGCTGGGCATGGTGGCTCACGCCTGTAATCCCAGCACTTTGGGAGGCCAAGGCAGGCAGATCACTTGAGATCAGGAGTTTAAGACCAGCCTGGCCAACATGGTGAAACCCCATCTCTACTGAAAATACAAAAATTAGCTGTGTGTGGTGGTGCACACCTGCAGTTCCAGCCACTTGGGAGACTGAGGCAAGAGAATCGCTTGAACCCAGGAGGTGGGGGCTGCAATGAGCCAATATCACGCCATTATGATCCAACCTGGGCAACAGAGTGAGACTCTGTCTGGAAAAAAAAAATGACTTTGTATTTTAATATTTTTGAAGATGTCACACTATTGGTAGCTATAATCATTAGAAATACTGTATAAAATGCTCTTTTTTAGATGTTGCTGACAAAAATGCTCCTGACAGAAATTCTACTGGATGTCACAGATGAAGAAATTTATTACGTAGCCAAAGATGCACACCGCAAAGCAACGAAAGGTATATTTTGGTGTTTTTGATTTTGCTTTTCCTGGGGTATTTTGGTTCTGATGACTATTTTGGACTTTTTTTGTTGTCCTTGTTGGATTTCTACCAGATATTTGAATATTCTCTTGCATGTTTTAACTCTTAAAGATTAGATATGTAGACACCATATTAAAGCTATACAAATATTTTTGTTTTATCTGACCTACATGAGTACAAATTAGCAGTCATGCTGTTGTCCTCTAAAATGTATTGTGGAAAATTCCTGATGTTCAGTTTATTTCACCTGATTTTTTTTATAGATAACATGGCATTGTATGACTTCTGATACAGTTTATTTTGACTAATGAATTTTGAATTATCAACCTTCAGTTTTTAGTTTACCAGTTATCTCTTACAGAAGCAAGTGATTCCCTACCCCTATATTTTAGTAACACCTTAAAAAATGTATTGAAAACAAAAATTAAGTTACATGTCATAATCTCAGAAATAGACATACAGATATACTTGTCAACATTTTTTCTCATTATAAACCAATTTCAGCTCACATCAGAGTTATAATTTCAAAGCCAGACATGATACTGGTTTAAAATGAATGTTATGTTTTTAATGTTTCTTCTCTCCCCAAAAAGCAGCAATAGTAGTAGATTTAACAATACCATAGACTCATGACTATGAAATCGTGGCTATTTGTGTTAACATGTTGTTCCTGTTGTTGATGTGATACAAAGCTCCTGCAAAACAGCTGGCACAGTCCAGTGCACTGGCTTCCCTCACTGGACTCGGTAAGTGTTTTCCATATTTGTGAAAGGGCCTAAAGGGAAAAATCACACATACATTGTCTCTCTACGTGTTCTGTTTTGAAACTGTATTAGTCCTACTCAGTTTATAAAAACCTAGGTCTTAGGGTTATGTCATCCTGTCTGAAAAGGTTTGCCTATTTTTTTGACTGACTCATTCACAGTGAGAAATTTATAAATGTGATGGTTAATTCATAGTTTATTGGGGCAAGTTATATTGGAAGATTTCCTTATTGCTCCAATATATGCATTTTTTATATATATATATAATTATATATGAACACCTATAGTTTGTACTTGATAATTCATAATTTAGCCATGATAATATCTAAGCTCACTTTCAGAATTATTGCATACATGCCTTAGGGAAGAACCTATCCACTAATGTTTTTAATAACTTACATAGATTGTGTTGTGGCAAGTCAAGTTTTAATATACAGGAAAGGGTTTATCTTATAGTAAAACAGTAGTGATGTGTTCATAATTTACTATTTGCATGGTATATTATCAAGGCTGTAAAAGCCTGAATTTGCCTTTTCCACATCTTCATTTCAAATTAATTTTTGTGAGGACGCAGAGAAGTGGGTAGAACCAAATGCCCATGTGGTTTTTGTTACGGTTATTTATATCATTTCAGGGTGGGGAGTAGTTTCAGCACCATAATATTTCTGTACCAGGGAGATTATAGTATTCTAATTTTTTCAGGGAAAAATTGCTTAGCTCTAGGGATTTCTAAACTTTGAACAATAAAAGTTAGTTTTAGAAATACTTTCAGGGTCATGATTAAGCCTTAGTGTGGCTTTGTTACTGCCCTGTTAAGTAGTTTTGTTGGTTAGTATGGACAGTACAGCAAACCCATTATGATTCCTTTACAGTGAGAAAGATATGAAATAGTCCAGAAAGAATAAGATATTAAGTAACCTTTGCCTGAAGATTCTGTGAACTCCTTAAGCATTTGAATGTATACTTCTCCCCACCCCGAATAAGCATATTCTTCTGGGAAAAGGCAATGAAAAAAGAAATGAGCTTTCTTCTCAGACCTTGAAAAGTTTTTAGTGCATAGTATAACTTTTTTCATATGATAGACTGAGCTTTATGCACACAGGTGGACTGGGTGGTTATGGATCAGGAGACAGCGAAGATGAGAGGAGTGACAGAGGCTCTGAGTCATCTGACACTGATGATGAAGAATTACGGCATCGAATCCGGCAAAAACAGGAAGCTTTTTGGAGAAAAGAAAAAGAACAGCAGCTATTACATGATAAACAGATGGAAGGTGTAGTATACCTTTTAGACTTAATTTTGGTCCAGTTTTGTATTTCTTTTTATTTTTTAACCAACCTAAAAATATCAAAGGATAAAATAAAGGCTATATTATAAATAACATGTGATATAACTGAAACTAAAGTCAGAATTTTTGTTTGGTTGTTTTAGGAGCCATTCATTGCAGTGGCTATAAGCCAAGCTATTTAGGGTATTTTTATTTCTTGTTAAAATTCTTGAAATGAAAAAGATTATTTTTGAAATGGGAAAAATATATTTGTAAGACTATTGAAAAGTAATTTGTAGCTAGGATATATAAGGATAATAGAGAACCTAGAAGTTTTTTACTTAAGATACTTTACATAATAGGAATAACAAAAGAGAAAATTTACTTAGAATTTCTTCTTTGAAAAATGTAAGAAAGGTAATTAAGAGTTAGCAGCTAAGACTTCCCTATAAACCACTTATATTTACCTTTAAAATTTTGCTTTAGTTGGACAAAAGGGAAGTCTTTTCCTACTTGCCTCACACGCACCTCTACATCTTGATACTGTATTTTGCTACACTGTCCAGCAGGGTAACTTAACTAACTACAAGCTATAGAGGACTTGAAATGTGGCTAGGCATATGCTGTAGGTATAAATTACATGCTAGATTTCAAAAGCTTTACTTGAAAACAGAATTTTAAAAAATTTATTATGTGTTGAAATGATAATATTTTTGGTATATTAGGTTATTTTAGTTGTTTGTTCTTACTTTTTTAATGTGGTTACTAAAAAATTTTGAATTACTTATATGGCTTGCATTGTAATTCTATTGAAAGTGGTGTTCTGTTGTTGCAGTCTGGTAGCTTGACATTTGGTAGTATGAGAATTTTACATTCACATTTTCTTAGTGTTTTTGTCTTTTTCTGTTTCAGAAGAAAAGCAACAGACAGAAAGGGTTACAAAAGAGATGAATGAATTTATCCATAAAGAGCAAAATAGTTTATCACTACTAGAAGCAAGAGAAGCAGACGGTGATGTGGTTAATGAAAAGAAGAGAACTCCAAATGAAACCACATCAGTTTTAGAACCAAAAAAAGAGCATAAAGAAAAAGAAAAACAAGGAAGGAGTAGGTCGGGAAGTTCTAGTAGTGGTAGTTCCAGTAGCAATAGCAGAACTAGTAGTACTAGTAGTACTGTCTCTAGCTCTTCATACAGTTCTAGCTCAGGTAGTAGTCGTACTTCTTCTCGGTCTTCTTCTCCTAAAAGGAAAAAGAGACACAGTAGGAGTAGATCTCCAACAATCAAAGCTAGACGTAGCAGGAGTAGAAGCTACTCTCGCAGAATTAAAATAGAGAGCAATAGGGCTAGGGTAAAGATTAGAGATAGGAGGAGATCTAATAGAAATAGCATTGAAAGAGAAAGACGACGAAATCGGAGTCCTTCCCGAGAGAGACGTAGAAGTAGAAGTCGCTCAAGGGATAGACGAACCAATCGTGCCAGTCGCAGTAGGAGTCGAGATAGGCGTAAAATTGATGATCAACGTGGAAATCTTAGTGGGAACAGTCATAAGCATAAAGGTGAGGCTAAAGAACAAGAGAGGAAAAAGGAGAGGAGTCGAAGTATAGATAAAGATAGGAAAAAGAAAGACAAAGAAAGGGAACGTGAACAGGATAAAAGAAAAGAGAAACAAAAAAGGGAAGAAAAAGATTTTAAGTTCAGTAGTCAGGATGATAGATTAAAAAGGAAACGAGAAAGTGAAAGAACATTCTCTAGGAGTGGTTCTATATCTGTTAAAATCATAAGACATGATTCTAGACAAGATAGTAAGAAAAGTACTACCAAAGATAGTAAAAAACATTCAGGCTCTGATTCTAGTGGAAGGAGCAGTTCTGAGTCTCCAGGAAGTAGCAAAGAAAAGAAGGCTAAGAAGCCTAAACATAGTCGATCGCGATCCATGGAGAAATCTCAAAGGTCTGGTAAGAAGGCAAGCCGCAAACACAAGTCTAAGTCCCGATCAAGGTAGTATACTTTTTAAAGTATTTTGTCTGATTTTTTAAAAAATTTGACTGAATTTATTCAAAGTTGAAAGTGTCCTTTCTCTCTCTCTTTAATAAACTCAGTTTGGTACTTGATAAATAATCATAGTCTTAAATGTTAGAAATCCTATATAATATTATTTATTTAAAATTGCAGATTTTTAGTTTAAAATACATTTTTATTTTTAAATTTTGTCTTTTCCCTTTTTTTTCAGATCAACAACCCCTCCCCGTCGTAAACGCTGAGGAATGATGTGGCAAGAATGCCATGATGTTGTTTAAAAAAATTCCATGAGTTTTAAGGGCTTGTCTCATTATAGAGGCACATTGTGGCTGTGTAGGTGAAACCAGAATCTTTTTTTTTTTTTTAATCTGTAAATAGGTGTACTTTTTCCAATGCTGCTCCAAGTTACTTAATAGGATTTCTTTGTATTACATTTTTTTCAAAAAATATAGTGCATAATAAGACTATAAACATGCCATTCTCTTTCAGCTGTAATGTTCTTAAAATTATTCTTGAATGTACTGTGATGTCAATAAAGCTCTTTAGTTCATTTTTGTTAAACTCTTGCACCTTAATTTTATGGTTTTAATCTAAGGAACGTACTTTTATCAAAAGGCAGCTGGAATTTTGTATAACAGGTTTTAAAGGTACCTTCTCTCACCTCCCCCAAAGAAAATGGTTTTTACTTAATAGTTTGTCAAAGTTTGTAAATTGTACCCATGGACTTTTGTCAGATTCCAACTTTAAGGCTATGAAAGAGGGCTAGAAATAGACCTTTACTTTTCATTTGGAAGTATTTGACAACTTTCTAAACTTTTCTTCCTATTTTGGGGATTTTCAAGTAATATATTCTCTGTGTGTATAACGTGTGGTTCACTCCTGTAAAATGAAATTGCTGGAATCAATCAAGCCAGTGCACCAGTAGAGTTATTTGTAAGGAACGATTGTGTTTGACACTAATAGTCAAGTCTGGAACTATATTCTACAGTCACTTCTGTTTTAGAAGCATTTTGAAACACTTTTTGGGGTTATGGAAATAAGACTCATGATTCAATATATTTATTTATATTTTTAAAGTATAATATGACCTCAAATTAATGGAGGAATGCTGTATTATGCAGGTTTGTGTCAATTTCATGACATTAAAATTGTCTGATTTTGTCCGTTTCTTAAAATTATAATTAGTGAGTGGTCTAACAGTTTAAGGCATTGATAACTTACGAGTAGAATGGGGCTCTCAAAGCATTTTAACTCAGTTGCTTTCAGGGTCCTTTTTTTTTTTATGTAATCACTTATTCAGTGATAAATGAATCTCTGAAAACAAATGCTTTTACATTTTAATTTTAAAAGAAAACAGGTGCAGGCCACAGAAAAGTTTTAAAGTATGCCTTCTTACCAGCAATAGTTAATTTTAAAAATCATGCCAGATTTTTGCCAAGATCAGTGTTTCCTCAACATGAAGATAGAAATAGATTTGTATAGTGTGCTCTTGTACCTCTACATAGGTTATTATATAATTTTGAGCAGTTATACATTTATCTAAAGGAAATAAATCAACTGTGAATAAATGCATGTTTACCAAAATGGCTGTTTACAGTGCATTTAGTTCTGATATTTATAAAGATGACATTTCACAGAATAACTTTAAAATAGTTTGGAATTCTATATAGTCTAGACATCAATCACATCTGGAGACAAAATAAAGGAAAATGTGCAATATTTTTTATGTAGGCGAGCTAACACAGTGTACCTAATTACAGAATTATCTGATTAATTTGTAATAGATAAGTTGTATAACATTTTCATATCTTAAAATGTTTTTTAGATCAATCTTGAAGTGAAATATTATTTTCAAAATAAAATTCTACAGAAAAATTCTGTTGGCTATGATATGCACATTTTTGGGCAAGATACGAACTAGAGCCAAAAGTAGTATTTGACAGTTTTATTTACTCTGCCGTAATTTGCAAGTTTATCAGTTAAATCTGTAGTTTTTTTAAAAGCCGTCATGACATTTGTGATTATTAGTACATAAATCAGTGTTATAATTTGATATTTGGGTTTTTCAGACTTTTAGTGCCAGATTTAGAGAATTCATTATTTTCTTGACATGCGATATAGTATTTACCTTGAGTGGTAAGGTTTTATAAGGTAGGGTTTTCATGATTTAGGATGTGAATGCGAAAACTTACATAAAAGTTAGATGTATAATTTGGTTATGAAATATTTTCTAAAATACCACCACCAGAAAATTAACAGATTAAATTTTTGAGACAATCCTTGGTCTGGATTGGTTAATGAAAATGTCTTCCTTAAGAGGTTCTATTAAAAAAATATTTCTAGTGTGTTAGTTGTAATTGTTTTTGTGGAGTGGGGGTAAACCACACCATTAAGGGAATAAAATGTAATTTGAAAGAGGTGATTATAAGATTTGTTTCAGGCCCCAAAATATAAATAAAAATTGGTGTGGAATCTCATTAGTGTTTATGTTTTCTGCCACTATAAAATTACCTTTTTAGCACGTTTCTAGTGGTGTAATACCAAGTAGGTAAATTTCGCAGTCTGTTTTTAGTGTCCTGAGTTTTTTGTTCCCTTAAACACGTGAAAGGTAATAGTAAAGAATTTTTTTTGGCTGGGTGCGGTGGCTCACGCCTGTAATCCCAGCACTTTGGGAGGCTGAGGTGGGTGGTTCATGAGGTCAGGAGATCGAGACCATCCTGGCTAACACAGTGAAACCCCGTCTCTACTAAAAATACAAAAAATTAGCTGGGTGTGGTGGCCGGCGCCTGTAGTCCCAGCTACTGGTGGGGCTGAGGCAAGAGAATGATGTGAACCCAGGAGACGGAGCTGGCAGTGAGCCGAGATTGTGCCACTGCACTCCAGTCTGGGCGACAGAGCAAGACTCATCTCAAAAAAAAAAAAAAAAACTTTTTATTGTATTTGGGAATTTTTACATAGGAGTTGTATTAGGTTTACAGTCCCTGTAGTGTTGCCTTATGGAAATCTTTACATCTTAACTGAGTTTTTCTTCTCTTAGATAAACTTAAATGTATTTATTGAAGTTTCTAAAATGTACTGAGTACAGTCATATACCACATAACGACGTTTCAGTCAGTGACAGGCCACATATACAACAGTGGTCCCATAAGATTATAATGTGGTATTTTTCTGTACCCTTTCTGTGTTTAAATACGCAAAACCATTGTATTACAGTTGCCTGCGGTTTTCAATATAGTATTTGTAGCCTAGGAGCGATAGGCTATACCATGTAGCCTGGGTGTGTAGTAGTCTATACCATCTAGGTTTATGTAAGTATACTCTATGATGTTCACATCACAATGAAAGCACCTAATTACACATTTGTCACATGTCCCCAAGTTAAGCAATATATGACTGCATAGTTACTGTTTTTTGGTTTTTGCGATGGAGTCTTGCTGTCGCCCAGGCTGGAGTGCAGTGGCGCAATCTTGGCTCACTGCAACCTCCACCTCCTGGGTTCAAGTGATTCTCCTGCCTCAGCCTCCTGAATAGCTGGGATTACAGCACCCGCCACCACACCTGGCTAATTTTTGTATTTTTAGTAGAAACGGGGTTTCGCTATGTTGGCCAGCTGGTCTCGAACTCCTAGTCTCAGGTGATCCACCCGCCTTGGCCCCCCAAAGTACTGGGATTACAGGCGTGAGCCATCGCTCCCAGCCGACTGCGTAAATGGAAGTATTAAGAGTCATTGGATTGAGCTGGCTCTGTTTCTTGATGTGTTTTAGGCAAATCACTAATCACCATGGGCCTTAACTTATTCAGCTGTAAGGGAGGAATTAGATGCGGTTTTTGTTTTGTTTTGGGATGGAGTCTCACTGTCACCAGGCTGGAGTGCAGTGGCGTGATGGCTCTGCAACCTCCGCCTCCCGGGTTCAAGCAACTCTCCTGCCTCAGCCACCCAAGTAGCTGGGACTACAGGCATGTGCCATTATGCCCAGCTAATTTTTGTGTTTTTAGTAGAGACAGGGTTTCATCATGTTGGCCAGGATGGTCTTGATCTCTTGACCTCGTGATCCGCCTGCTTCGGCCTCCCAATATGCTGGGATTGCAAGTGTGAGCCATCGCACCCGGCCAAATTAGATTATTTCTAAACACATCCAGCTGTTAAGTTTTTCAGTTTTAAGTGGAATTTGGTTGTAATGTGTAAAATTTAAAAGAGAAAATGGGCTTTAGCTCTTTAAAAAGCACACATGGGTTATATTTATACCATAAAGGTTTATCAGATACCTGTAGAGTTCCTTTAAAGATACTTTGGTTAAATCTGCCACATTCTGATTTTGGTAGTTATGATAGAATTATTCTGAGTTACCAATTTATGTAAAATTTTTAAGTAAATGTGAAAACTTACCAGTTAAACTAGTGGTATATCTTTTTTTTCTTTTCTTTTCTTTTTTTTTGGAGACAGAGTCTTGCTCTGTTGTCCAGGCTGGAGTGCAGTGGTGTGATCTAGCTTACTGCAACCTCCACCTCCCAAACAATTTTCTTGCCTCAGCCTCCCAAGTAGCTGGGATTACAGGCTTCCATCACCATGCTCAGTTAATTTTTGTATTTTTTGTAGTAGAGGTGGGGTTTCACCATATTTGCCAGGCTGGTCTTGAACTCTTGACCTCAGATGATCCGTCCACTTCGGCCTCCCAAGGTGCTGGGATTACAGGCATTAGCCTCTGCACCCAGCTGTTTATGATTTCAAAGCTACAAGGGAGCACTTTACCCTTGGATGAAAAGAAAAAATGTTTGTAAAATTGAATTACAAAATAGACATTAAGAGTTTTATGGCAGAATAAATATGTAGACTCTTACAGGTGAGATCATAATAATAGTCTGGGGAAGTATCTCCAACAATGGCCATATGCTGCATTACAGCCAATACAACTTTCCAATACCACTTAGGTTTAAGAGTCATTGGGAAAACCTTTTGTTGATGTTTGTAGCGAGAAGTACTATTAGCTAGTTTTGCTTATCTGGGCCAGACTAGTTCTGGGTGTTCAAAAGACATACTTCTTGTCAGCATTAAGGCAAATTATTGATTCCCTTTCTTGTTAAACTGAAAATGTATTGGAAAGGCTTTGAAGCCCATTGAAGTGTGGTACATTCAAAGTACGTACGTACAAAGCTCCTAGAACTTTATCATGCTTGTAGTTTGCTTTTTCCTTGGATGTGTCATTCCAATAAATGTAACACATGCTACATTTTCTTTTGTGCAGAGCTTTCTGCCTTCATGTGGAGAGATGATCATGTATCTAAGGGTAGAGGAGCTCTGAAGAGGACATAGCAACTGAAAAGTGCGACCACTCTTAGGAGGAGGTCAATATTTTAGCTAAGAACCATAAATGAAAGACTATTCCTGTCTGGGTGGGGTGGCTCACACCTGTAATCCCAGAACTTTGGGAGGCTGAGGCAGGCAGATCACCTGAAGTCAGGAGTTTGAGACCAGCCTGGCCAACACGGTGAAACCCTGACTGAAACTACAAAAATTAGCCGGGAGTGGTGGCATACACCTGTAATCCCAGCTACTCAGGAGGCTGAGGCACGAGAATCACCTGAGCCTGGGGGTGCGGAGGTTGCAGTGAGCTGAGATAGTGCCACTGCACTCCAGCCTGAGCAACAGAGTGAGGCTGTCTCAAAAAAAAAAAACAAAAAACAAAAACTATTCCTGAATGGTAAATTTCACTAATTGAAAGAACCCTTTACCAATTTGACCCTGCCTGTTGAAAATACGGAATATTTTTTTGTCTTCAATGTTGGAGATTTGTCATTGTTCTTGCCCAAAGAAAGACTTTTTGTGCATTTAGAGGTAGAATGTTACTGATCACTGTTCCTAGGTCTAAATGAAGTTTGCCTAGACGGAGCCACAAACGCCTCCTACTACATGATGTATATACCCGGTACAGGATAATAGTCATTTGCAGAAAATAAGTTTTACATTTGGCCTTCTGGCCATCTGATATTTGAGTGCCTTGAAAGGAGAAAGAATTCTTCCCTTGAGGAAGACGTGCTCCCATACTTTTGCGATTCTTAGCATTAGGGTCAGCGTCTTACAGGAATATAAAAGTCCTTGAAGAGACATCTGTTAAGTGTGAAATAGAGCTACATGGCAATAAAAGATCACACAGCACAAAGTAATGGCCTGATTGAGGTCAACTTTGAACATGAGGTTTCAGGTGGTCTTATAGAAATAAAGGATCTTCAAAGTTTATGATAGTAAAAATATCTTACAGTTTCATCGCATGTACAGTTTGCTAGATGAGCGTGAAAGTATAGCCATACATACACAACACTCGATACAATCATGAAAGTTGGCTGCAGGCCAGGCGCGGTGGCTCACGCCTGTAATCCCAGCACTTTGGGAGGCCAAGGCGGGTGGATCACCTGAGGAGGTCAGGAATTGGAGACCAGTCAACATGGAGAATCGCTTGAACCCGAGTGGCGGAGATTGCAGTGATCCCAGATGAGGGACTGTACCCCAGCCTGGGCAACGGAACAGACTCCGCAAAGGAGAAAAAGTCGGCTGCAGAGGGCGAAAGTGGATCTCGGAACCTCTATGTTGGGGATCTTTTTTCGAGAGGGACCGGAAAAGAGGTGGGATCGTTTGTCGCGATGTGGGGCGGCGGTAAGCTGGGCTCCTCGGGGGGTTGGTTTTTAAGAGTGCTGGGGCCCGGAGGCCGTAATACAAAAGCTGTACGTCATCTAATTTCCTCGGTGGGTGAGTGGGTGCGGAGGTCCCTCGCATGCAGTCCATTGCGCGGGCTCGCAGCTCTGCGCATGCGCTGGGGGTGGGGCGGTGGGTTGTAGCTGGAGCTCGCGAGGGGTCAGCGCGAAACCTGAGGCTTGGCCCTGGTCCCAGCTCTCTCCATTGTAAACCTGGCATAGTCCCCTTGGCGGACGTCGGGGTAAAGAACTCAGTACCAGTGGTCCTGTCTGGAAAAGCGCAGGCCGCGGGTGTCTCGTGGCTGAGCTCCTTGCCCCAGGAGCCGGAGACCCACTCTGCGTGTGCTGCGGTCTTGAAGGTCATGCATCTTTCCTTTGTCGGGGCAGGAGTAACTCGCGCCTCGTAGTTATGCATAGCTTTGTATCTGTGTTTTGTTTGCACAAAGCTTGCTGTTTTTTCAGAAAGAATTTAAGGCAGCTGTACTACTTTTTGATTAATAGGTTAATTCAACAGACTGCATTTGCAAATGAAATCAAGAAAATAACGCACTGCTCCGTGCTTGTAGACAGTCTGATTTTCGAACTCTCAGTGTTAAGTAGAAACAAGCTCATCTTTTACATGGAACTCTTAACAAATACTGTATGCCAGACACTGTTATGAGCACTGGGAATTTAGAAATGAATGACGCCTCAAGGATCTCTTTTAAAATGTTAGGATAGACCTAAGATCAGGATATAATGAACAAAAAAATGGAGAATCTAACCGCCCATTAATAAAGGTTATTAGTTGGTACTATCATACAGTGGAAAAATAGTGCAGCCAATAAAAATGATTTAAATCTATTTGTATCCACATGGAAAAATAATAAGATATAGTGTTAAGAAAGTAAAGTTTCATTGTTTCCTGGAAGAAGCCAAAAACAAAAAAAAGTTACAAATCAGTATGGATAATGAACTTGGAGTTATAGGTGGAGATATATAGAGAAATTTTGCAGTGATTGCCTGTGGTAGAGTAGGTGATTTTCTGTCATTTTATCCTTTATATGCTTTGCTTTTAATGAACTTTTTTTTAGTAAACGTATGTGTCTTTTATAATCAAAAATTTAGAAAAGATACAGTAAACCTAGTTCCAGTTTTTGAGGGGTGAACATAGAAGGAGCCTCTAATCCATAACTGGGATCAAGGAAACTTCTTGAATGGGATATTTAGCGAAATCCTGAAGGAGGTGGTCAGTTTTAGAAGCAGTTGGCCAAGGCAGGCAGCTCACTTGAGGTCAGGTGTTCGAGACCAGCCTGGCCAACATGGCGAAACCCCATCTCTACTAAAAATACAAAATTAGCCGGGCGTGGCAGTGGGCGCTTGTGATCCCAGCTACTGGGGAGGCTGAGGCAGGAGAATCGCTTGAACCTGGGAGGCAGAGGTTGCAGTAAGCCAAGATCACGCCATTGCACTCCAGCCTAAGCAACAGAGTAAGACTCTATCTCAAAAGAAAAAAAAAAAAGCAGTTGGAAAGGGGAAAGAATCTGGGCTTGAGAATCTGTGAGAAAGTTTGTGAGTAACCACAAAAGGTTCCTTGAAAAGTAAAATTTGTAGGTGGAGGGCCGGAGGTAAAGGCAGGGGGTGGCAAGGGATGAGGCAAGAGGCCTTTTTGTCCATGACACATTCATGAAAGGCCAGGCACACCTCCTGAGGTACACTATCCTGCGGACAGTGGAAATTACTGAAGAAGCAACATGAGCAGATTTATGTTTAGGAAATAACACTTGGCAGCTGTCTATATAGCTGTCTTCACAGCTGTCTACATAGAAAGTGGGACGGAAGCAGGCAAGTCTAGGCCCAGGAAGACCTTAGAGTAATCCAGACAATAAATTATGATTGCTGGAAATAAAATATTGGCAGGGTAAAAGTCTGTTACCTGTTTTATTCACCATCAGCATGGTGCCTGGTGGGTGCTGAATGACTTTTCAATAAATAAAATGAAAAAAAGCCTTTTCCCATTCCTTTAAAATCTCAAATACCAGGATGATCACAGATTCAAGGTAGAGAAGGAATTGGTAGCATTCTGTTTAAATATAAACTCAATTACTCTCTTTCAGTTGTGGTCAGATGGTAGAGTTGTTTTTATTTTTACTTTTTAGATTAATTAATTATTTTTTCGAGACAAGGTCTTGCTCTGTACCCCAGGCTAGAATGCAGTGGCATGACCACAGTTCATGGCAGCCTTGGCCTCCCTGGCTCAATCGGTCCTCCCACCTCAGCCTCCCAAGTAGCTGGAACTACAAGCAGGCACCACAATGCACAGCTAATTTTTATATTTTTAGTAGAGAAGGTGTTTCACCACATTGTCTAGGCTGGCCTTGAATTCCTGGGCTCAAGCGGTCCACCCACCTTGGTCTCCCAATGTGTTTGGATTACAGGCATCGAGCCACTGCATCTGGTCTAAGGTGGTTTTTAAACCTCTTGAGAATTGTAGCAATACTGATAACTTAGGGATTCATTTTCCAGAAATAGAGGAGGTAAGAGAGAGATCAGGGGTTTTCTGTCTGTAGAAGGCAGATATTGTTAAAATTTCTAAGGCTTAGTTTCATAATAGTAATACCTTATATGTCCTCATCTATGTATCACAGTTTATATAGTTAAACTTTATTCTTTAATAATATTTCATCTATCTACCTAAAGTCATACAGCAGGTGATATTTGAACTGGGTCTTAAAAGGTAGTCCAGATAGAGTTGGTGGAAAAGGAAATAAAATGAACAAAAGCCAGGCGGAGCACCTTTAATCCCAGCACTTTGGGAGGCCGAGGCAGGTGGATCACTTGAGCTGAGGAGCTTGAAACCATCCTGGGCAGCATAGCAAAACCCTGTCTCTACAAAAAAAAAAAAAAAATACAAAATTTAGCTGGGCATGGTGGTGTGCTCCTGTGGACTTCGCTACTGAATAGGCTGAGGTAGGAGGATTACTTGAGCCCGGGAGGTAGAGGCTACGGTGAGTCATGAACGCACCACTGCACTCCAGCCTGGGCAACACAGCTGGACCCTGTTTCATAAGTAAGTAAATAAGTAAATAAATAAATAGATAAAATGAGCAAAAGCCTAGACACATGAACTTTATTAAAAAAGAACATTGTAATGAATTTGGGATGGACTGTGAAGGGCTGATTAAAAAATAAAACCAAATAAATATAAGCTCAGGAGAGAAGTGTGCAGAGACTACAAAAAGACAAAATGTGAAATATAAATGACCATTAAACTTAAGAAAAGATGCTTAACCTCACTCATGATAGATTGAAACTACATTAGCTGGGCATGGGGGCCTAAGTTTATAGTCCCAGCTACTCTGGAGGCTGAGGTGGGAGGATCGCTTGGGCGATGTTGGCGGAGGTTGTAGTGAGCAGAGGTTTTGCCACTGCACTCCAGCCCAGGTGACAGAGTGAGACCCTGTCTCAAAAACAAAAACAAACTAATTAAAACTACACTAAGATATCATTTTCATGTATTTGATTAGCAAACATAAAAATGTTTAACATAGGCTGGGTACTGTGGCTCAGGCCAGCACTTTGGGAGGCCAAGGCGGGTAGATCACAAGGTCAAGAGATCGAGACCATCCTGGCTAACACGGTGAAACCCCGTCTCTACTAAAAATACAAAAAATTAGCCGGGTGTGGTGGCAGGTGCCCGTAGTCCTAGCTACTCGGGAGGCTGAGGCAGTAGAATAGCGTGAATCCGGGAGATGGAGCTTACAGTGAGCCAAGATCGCGCCCCTGCACTCCAGCCTCGGCGACTGAGTGAGACTCTGTCTCAAAAAAAAAAAAAGGTTAACACATTGTATGGGTGACAGTGTGGGAAAACCAACATGAGACACTCTCATATATTACCCAAAGGAGTGTAAATTGGTTCAACATCTATTTAGTGGCAATTACAGATTTACAAATGCACATACCCTTTGACATCATTCTTGAAATTTTACCTACAGGGACTCTGAAACACATATGAAATGAAAAAAACCTATGTCATTTAATCTCTAGTTGTTGTTGTTGTTGTTGTTGTTGTTTTGAGACAGAGTCTCACTCTTTTGCCCAGGCTGGAGTGCAGTGGCGTGAGCTCGCCCACTGCAATCTCCACCTCCCAGGTTCAAGTGATTCTTGTGCCCCAGCCTCCCGAGTAACTGGGACTACAGGTGCTCACCCGGCCCTAATCTCATAGTGTTGATAATTACCCAAATGCCCATCATTAGGGAACTCCTTAAATAAATAATATAGCCACACGATGAATTAGCACGTAGCCTTTTAAAAAATATGAAATAATTTCCAAGATATGTTGGTAGGTGAGGAAAAACATTCAGAAGAATGAGTGTATTATGCTACATTTTATATAAAATGAGAAACTGATACTTTAAAATGATTGTGTATGTATAAAATGCCTCTGGAATCTTACATACAAATCTAGTAAGATCGGTTGTTTGTAGGGAGAGAAACTAGATAGCTACAGTCAGGAGTAGGAAAGATACTTTGTAGTGTACCCTTTTGTACTTTCTGATTTTTTAAATTTTTGATTTTGAAATAATTTCAGACACAAGAAATGGCAAAAATAGCACAGAGAGGCTGGGTGCAGTGGCTCATGCCTGTAATCCCAACACTTTGGGAGGCCGAGGCAGGCGGATCACTTGAAGTCAAGAGTTTGAGATCAGGCTAGCCAACATGGTAAAAGCCTGTGTCTACTAAAAATACAAAAAGTTAGCCAGGCATGGTGGCGTGTGCGCCTATAGTCCCAGTTTCTTGGGAGGCTGAGGTGGGAGAATCACTTGAAACTGGGAGGCGGAGATTGCAGTGAGCTGAGATCATGCCTCTTCAGTCCCATTTGGGCGACAGAGTGAGACCCTGTTCCCCCAAAAAACAAAACAAAACAAAACAAGAACCCCAAACACACAGAGAGAATTTCCATATACTATTCACCCAGTTCCTTGGTGATACCATCCATAGCACGTTGTTGAAGCCAGGAAATCAACTTTAGTATAATTGACTCCACTACAGACCTTATTTGGTTTATGCCACCAGTACATGCACTCATTGTGGGAGAGAGCGAGGATGTGTGTGTGTGTGCGTGCGTGTATACGTAAGTTTTTTGTTTATTTACTTATTTAGTTTTTGAGACGGAGTTTCGCTCTTCTCACCCATACTAGAGTGTAATGGTGCGATCTCAGCTCACTGCAACCTCTGCCTCCTGGGTTCAAGCAATTCTCCTGCCTCAGCCCCCTGAGTAGCTCATATTACAGGTGCCCACCACCACGCCTGGCTAATTTTTTTATTTTTAGTAGAGACGGGGTTTCACCATGTTGGCCAGACTAGTCTCAACCTCCTAACCTCAAGTGATCCACCTGCCTCAACCTCCCAAAGTGCTGGGATTACAGGCATGAGCCACCACGCCTGGCCTATTTTGCCTTTCTATATCAATTTTAAAGTCAGTATGTCTGTGTCTACCGAAAAAAAAAAAAAGGCTATTGAGATTTTGATAGGAATTGTATTAAATGTATAGGTCAGTTTGGGGAAAACTGATGTTTTTACTATGTTGAATTTTCCAATATGTCTCACGTTTATTCTTTGATTTATTTCATCAGTGTTGTATAATTTTAAGCATATAGATTCTGTACATGTTTTTGTTTGATTTATGCAACAATGAAAATTTTTTTGGAATGATTTAAAATGATAAGGCATTTTACATTTTGAATTTTGCCTTCCACTTGTTCACTGTTAATATATAGAAACAAGACTGACTTTTTTGTGTTACCTTTGTAATCTTTGACCTTTCTTTTTTTTTTTGAGACAGAGTTTTGCTCTTCTTGCCCAGGCTGGAGTGCAATGGCGCGACCTCTACTCACCACAACCTCCGCCTCCTGGGTTCAAGCAATTGTCCTGCCTCAGCCTCCCGAGTAGCTGGGATTACAGGCATGCACCACTATGCCCGGCTCATTTGGTATTTTTAGTAGAGACAGGGTTTCTCCATGTTGGTCTGGCTGGTCTCGAACTCCCGACCTCAGGTGATCCGCCCAGCTCAGCCTCCCAAAGTGCTGGGATTACAGGTGTGAGCCACCACGCCTGGCCTTTAATCTTTGACCTTTCTGAATTCACTTATTAGTTCCAGGAGCCTTTTAAAGATTTCTTAGGATTTTCTATATAGACAATAGGGACAGTTTAATTTCTTCCTTAACATTCTGTATACCTTTTATTTCCTTTTCTTGCCTAATTGCACTGAATAAGACTTTCAGTACTATGTTGAATAAGAGTAGTGAGAATGGATGTGTTTACCTTGTTTCTGATTTTAGGGGGAAAGGGCTGAGTCTTTCACTGTTAAGTACTACGTGAGCTATAGGTTTTTATAGCTGTTTTGTAAAATAATTTCCCTTTCATTCTTAGTTTGCCAAAAGTTTTTAATCGTAATGGATATGGATTTTGTTAAATACTTTGTATCAATCAACATGATTATGTTTGGTATTTGTTTTGTTTTGGTTTTTGGTTTTCACTTGTTTGTTTTTTGAGACAGTATTGCTCTGTCTCCCAGGCTGGAGTGCAGTGGTACAATCATGGCTCACTGCAGCCTCTGCCTCCCAGGCTCAAACAGTCTTCCCATCTCAATCTCAATCTCCTCAGTAGCAAGGACCATGGATGCACACCACTATACCTGGCTAATTTTTAAAGTTTTTCTGTAGAGATAGGGTCTCACTATGTTGCCCAGACTTGTCTCGAACTCCTGGGCTCAAACAATCTTGACTCTTCAGCCTCCCAAAGTGCTGGAACTACAGGTGTGAGCCGCCCCGCCTGGTGTGTTACTCTTTTTTTTTTTTTGTTAATATGGTCGATTATATTAACTGATTTTTTAAATGTTGAACTAGTGTAGCATACCTGGAATAAATCTCACGTGGTTGTGCTGTATTGTTCTATTTATATGTTGCTGAATTATATTGTGTGTTGCATACCTGGAATAAATCTCACGTGGTTGTGCTGTATTGTTCTATTTATATGTTGCTGAATTATATTGTGCTAATATTTGCTAAGGATTTTTATGTCTGTTCCTGAGACGAATTGGTCTGTAGTCTTTGCTGTACTCTTTGATTTTTGTATCAGAATAATGTTGACTTCATAAAATGGCCTGGGAAGTATTCCTTACCCTTCTATTTTTTTAAGAGATTAAGTAGAATTGGTTGTTATCTCTTTAAGTGTTTAGTAGAATTCACCAGCGAAGCCATCCAAGACTGGAGATTTGTTTTTCAGGTTTCTAACTATGAATCCAATTTCTTTAGTAGTTATCAGTTATTCAGGCTCTCTATTTTATCCTATATGAATTTTGGTAGTTTGTGGTTTTTATAGAATTAGTCCATTTTGTCTAAATTGTAGAACTTCTGAGTGTGGTGTTATTTGTAGTATTCTCTTGTCAACCTTTTAATGTCTGTGAGGTCTATAGTAATATCCTTTCTTTATTTCTTGATGTTGGTGATTTACATCTTTTCTTTGTCAGCTTTGCTGGAGGCTTATCAATTTTATTGATTTTTGCAGTGAATTAATTTCAGATTTGATGTATTTTCTATGGCTTTGTTTTGTTTTCAATGTCATTGATTTTCATTTTTATTTATTTATTTATTTATTTATTTATTATTTATTTATTTTTTGGCGCAGAGTCTCACTCTGTCACCCGGGCTGGAGTGCAGAGGCACCATCTCGGCTCACTGCAACCTCTGCCTGCCGGGTTCAAGAGATTCTTGTGCCTCAGTCTCCAGAGTCACTGGGATTACAGGCATGTGCCACCATGTCTGGCTAATTTTTGTATTTTTAGCAGAGATAGGCTTTCATCATGTTGACCAACCTGGTCTCGAACTCCTGACCTCAAGTGATCCACTTGCCATGGCCTCCCAAAGCTCTGGGTTTATAGATATGAGCCCCCTCATCTGGCTGATTTCTATTTTTATCATTTTCTGATTCCACTTTCTTGCTTTATGTTTATTTTGCTCTCCTTTTTCTAGTTCTTGAGGTGGAAACTTAGATTGTTGATTTGAGGCCTTTCTTACTTTTCTTTTTTCTTTTCTTTTCTTTTTTTTTTTTTTTTTGAGACAGAGTCTTACTCCATTACCCAGGTTGGAGTGCAGTGACGCAATCTTGGCTCACTGCAACCTCCATCTCCCAGGTTCAAGCGATTCTTCTGTCTCAGCCTCCCAGGTAGCTGGGACTACAGGTGTGTACCACCATCCCCGGCTAATTTTTGTATTTTTAGTAGAGACAGGGTTTTACTATGTTGGCCAGACTGGTCTTGAACTCCTGGCCTCATGTGATCTGCTTGCCGTGGCCTACCAAAGTGCCCAAAGTGCTGGGATTACAGGTGTGAGCCACCATGCCTGGCCCTTTCTTCCTTTTCAATACGACTATTTTAGTGATATAAATTGCCCTCTCAGTACTCCTTTAGTTATATCCACCAATTTTTATATGTAGTATATTTATTTTCATTTACTTCAAGTTTTAAAATATCCCTGAGACTTGTCTTTGACTTATGGATTGTTTAGAAGTATGTTGTTTAATTCCCAAGTGTTTTGCTTTTTACTGTTATTTTTCTGTTATTTATTTGATCCTATTACAGTCAAAAATATAGTTTGTGTGATTTCACTTAAAGTTGTGAAGATTTGTTTTGTGTCTCAGGACATGGTCTATCTTTATGAATGTTCCATGCATGCTTGAAAGAATGTGTATTTTGTTGTTTGGGGGAAGTGTTTTACACATTTTAAGTAGATTGTATTGAATAATGGTCTTGTTCAGTTCTTCTTTATCCCTGCTGGTTTTCTATCCAGTGGTTCTATCAATTACTGAGACAGGAGTGTTGAAGTCTCCAACTTACAATTGTGGATTTGTTTATTTCTCATTTCATTTCTATGAGTCTTTATGTGTTTTGAAATTCTGTTGTTTGTGGTGTACATAGTTTTTTCAAGACAGAGTCTTGCTCCATTGCCCAGGCTGGAGTACAGTGGCTCGATCTCAGCTCACTGCAGCCTCTGCCTCCCTGGTTCCTGAGATTCTCCTGCCTCAGCCTCCCGGGTAGCTGGGATACAGGCACATGCCACCACGCCTGGCTAATTTTTGTATTTTTTGGTAGACATGGTGTTTCACCATGTTGACCAGCTGGTCTTGAACTCATGACATCAGATGATCTGCTTGCCTCAGCCTCCCAAAGCGCTGGGATTACAAGCATGAGCCACTGTGCCTTGCTGGTGCATACAGTATTGCTTTTTCTTCTTGGTGGATTATCCCTTTTATTGTGATGTAATGCCCCTCTTTGTTTCTGATACTTACTTTGCTCTAAAGTCTACTTTGTCTGAATGTTTATTGAACAACTGAGTGTTCTGCAACACAGCTACAGGCTCATAAAGTAGGCCCCTGTGTAAGTTGAGCATATAGAATGGGTGAATGTTTATTTTAGGTTATATATACACATACTTTTTTTTCCTCTGTAAAGGGTGTTGTAAAAATGTAAAATATGTAAAATTCATTTGTAAAAATTCATTTCATGTAGCTAATGTAAAAATGTAAATATGTAAAAATTCATTTCATGTAGCTAATATGGAATTGACAGAATTTGAACTAATTTTGACAATTTCAGAATTAATATTATCCTAGTTTAAAACATAACATTTTATATTTGAATATCATTCCTCTCATTTTATGTACATAATGTAGATGTAAAAACTAATGGCATGAAAAACTTTATAAACATATGCATTACTTGTTTTGGCTAATAATTTTAGAAATGTCTGGGTTAGAGTTAGATACTGGAATGTAAAACTTTTATTTTACTTTTTAGGTAAAATCTTAAGTAAAAAACAAACAAAAACCCTTTGTTTATCAATTGTAATGTAACATAGCATTACCATATAAAATAAAACTTTGTCCAGGCCCGGTGAATCCCAGCACTTTGGGAGGCTGAGGCAGGAGTATCCCTTGAGCCCAGGAGTTTCAGACCAGCCTGAGCAACGTAGGGAGACCCCATCTCAACAATGACAATAACAACAAAAGTTAGCTGGGCATGGTGGCATGTGCCTGTAATCCCCACTGCTTGGGAAGCTGAGGTGGGAGGATTACTTGAGCCCAGGAGGTGGAGGCTGCAGTAAGCCGTGATTGTGCCATTACACTCCAACCTGGGCGGCAGAGCAAGACTCTAAAACAAAATAAATAATAAAATAAAATAAAATCTTCAATTACATGCATATGAGGGATTCTTGCTGTGCAATGCTTTTCTCTAGATATTTAATTTTTTTTTTTTTTCAGTTTATGTGAAGAACCAGCTCAGTTGGATACTACAGATTAAACCAGGGGTTTTCAATGAATACAGAACCATGTGGTTCAAATCCTACAGGACGACCTTTTCCTGTCTGAACAGAATAAAGAGTTTCAGGTGAGTTTATTATTACCGTGGCAAATATTCACGTAATTATTTGCAATAGGTTTTTAGTATTATCTTTAATAAACCCAGTCAGTATGTAATAGTTCATGTGGTTTGATTAAAGTAGCTTGTGTTTATTTAAGTAGTCTCAACTAATTTATTTTCTAATAATTTTTAAATTTGAGGAGTTTCAAACCCACAGAAATGGTAATAGAATAATGTAGTATACGGGCAATAAATAACCTTCATTCAGATTCAGAGATAGCTTTTGTTTTCAATATAAGACTATTACTTAGAGAAGAATTTTTATTTCCTTATAATGTCCTTATGACAAGACACAAGCAATGCAGTGCTTAAAATCATAAATATTACTTACAATACCTAATACGGTATTTTAAAATTTTTAGAAATCATAAATGATTTGGGTGCTGCATAAATATGATAAGGTGGCTAAGGTAGTAAAATTGAATGAAAGTAATATCTTTCTATATTTGTATTTTATAAGCCAACTTTTAACCTTGTGAAAATATTGCATAGCATTAATACTTGAACTCTGTTTGTTTGTTTGTTTTTGAGGCGGAGTTTCACTCCTATTGCCCAGGCTGGAGTACAATGGTGCGATCTCAGCTCACTGCAACCTCCACCTCCCGGCTTCAAGCGATTCTCCTGCCTCAGCCTCCCGAGTCAATGGGATTACAGGCGCCTGCCACCACGGCCAGCTAATTTTTTTTTTTTCTTTTTGAGACAGAGTCTCACTCTTGTTGCCCAGGCTGGAGTGCAATGGCGCGATCTTGGCTCACTGCAACCTCCGCCTCCCAGGTTCAAGCGAGTCTCCTGCCTCAGCCTCCCGAGTCAATGGGATTACAGGCGCCTGCCACCACGGCCAGCTAATTTTTTTTTTTTTTTTTTTTTGAGACAGAGTCTCACTCTTGTTGCCTAGGCTAGAGTGCAATGGTGCAATCTCAGCTCACTGCAACCTCCGCCTTCCAGGTTCAAGCAGTTCTCCTGCCTCAGCCTCCCGAGTAGCTGGGATTAGAGGCATGTGCCACCACACCCGGCTAATTTTGTATTTTTAGTAGAGAAGGAGTTTCACCATGTTGGCTAGGATGGTCTTGAACTCCTGATCTCAAGTGATCCACCCGCCTCAGCCTCCCAAAGTGCTAGGATTATAGGCATGAGCCACCGTGCCCAGCCTTGAACTCTGTTTTCTAAGTGCTTGTTCCTCCTTCTTGTAAATGAGCCCCTTTGAGATTGGGTTTATATGAAATCATTCTTAGTCAAATGAGCAATCACCTACTATTATCTATTGTAAATTAGTCCTTGATTACTGAGGCTTTGCATGAAGCATGGACAAGGGGGCTAATATTCCTAAGATAATATTAAAGAGGAATGACATTTGAATCTCAAAAGAAAAAAAAGTAATGAATATAGAATATGCTCTCGTTATGTGGCTAAAAAAACGTAATAAAAATGTGAATGGCATTACTTTTTCTAAGTTAACATCCTTATTATCTTTTACCCGAGCAGCCCTTTGAAGGATTTTTATATACTATATACTACTACATGGAAGTCAGTGTAGTGTCTAATCCCGCGTTATTCCTGTTTGATACCATTTAATTAAATAAAATTTTAGGCAAATTATGTACTTTTCTGGGCTTTTCCCTTCAGATTATTCATTTACCAAGTGCTTCCTGAGCACCGTGTTCCAGGAACTGTACTAGTCACTAAGAATAAAATGGTAAGGAAGACAGTCCATGCCTTGCCTTCATAGTGCTTGTGGTCTAGTGGAAGACAGACATGATCGATCAGATAATCACACAGCCCCACGAAGAAGTACAAAGTGCTATAGGAGTTAAAATAGGGGGATAGGGGGATGAGGGGAACATGACCCAGTTTTGAGGATCAGGGAAGATTTTGTTTGTTTGTTTGTTTGAGACAGAGTCTTGCTCTTTCACCCAGGCTGGAGGGTAGTGGCATGATCTCGGCTCACTGTAGCCTCCACCTCCCTGGTTCAAGCAATTCTCATGCCTCAGCCTCCCAAGTAGCTGAGATTACAGGCACCTGCCACCACGCCTGGCTACAGGGTTTCATCGTGTTTGCCAGGCTAATCTGGAACTCCTGACCTCAGGTGATCCACCTGCCTCAGCCTCCCAAAATGCTGGGATTACAGATGTGAGCCACCATGAGCAGCAGATCAGGGAAGATTCTTAGATAACATTTAATGGAAACTAAGATCTGAAGGATAAGAAGGAATTAATTAGGTGTTTGGGAGAGGAAAGGCAGGAGGTGGGAAGAATGTTCCAGGCAGAGGGAACATGCATGACCAGTCCAAAGAACTGAAAAAGGACCTATGTGGCTGGAGTGGGAAGGATGAGGAGAATAGAAGGAAGTGAGTTTGGAAAGGGAGGAAACTGAGCACTAAATAATTCAGAACTTTGTAAACTATGCTAAGGAATTTTGGTCTTATTTCTAATGGCACTGGGAAGATATGGAAGCATTTTATTCAGGAAAATAGCAATCAGATTTGTATTTTGGAACAATCACTCTAGATGCATCATGGAGAACAGATTGGAAAGGGATGAGGTAGGAAGCAGCTCCCAGTTAGAAAGCTAGGACAATAGTTCAGGCAAGAGATGATGGGTGCTTGGGTTAGAATTGTGGCAGTAGAAATGGAGCAGAGAAGATGGAGGTACCTGTGTTCAAATCCCGGCCCCACCATTTACTTAATCTCTCTGAGCCTCCCTTTTCTTATCTGTAAAATAGAGATAATAATAGTACCCACTTTCAGAGTTGTTGGAAGGGTTAAGTGAGGTAATATATGTGGAACTCTTAAACAATACCTGGAATTTAATAAGTGCTCAATAAATGGTAGCATTTATTTATTTATTTATTTATTTATTTATTTATTTATTTATTTATTTATTTTGAGA
>NW_012101357.1:467911-471088 GCF_000951045.1 Mandrillus leucophaeus | reverse complement strand
TATTATTATTATTATTATTATTATTATTATTAGAAGGCTAAGTTTTATAAAGTTTTGTTTTGAATTGAAACTTACTTGGAAAGTAATTTTGTTTCATCTGTGAATATATATATTTATAAGCAGTGTGATTATAAGAAAACTTGGTTTTAAGCATCAATATTGAGCAATATACAGATTTAGAATATAATAAATTATAAATAAGACTATCTTTCTACATGATATATCCCACGTTAAACATTTCTTCAAAACAGCAGTATTTGCCTGGTTCTTTGTTTTCACCTCTTAGGTACCGTTGGGCGAGACTGTACAGTACTTCCCAAACCACTGTCGACAGCGGTGAGGTAAAAACCTTCTTGGCCCTGGCTCACAAATGGTGGGATGAGCAAGGAATATATGCACCTCTTCATTCCATGAATGACCTGAGGGTGCCATTTATTAGGTAACATTCCAGAAACTCTAAGTCTTTTTAAATGGAACTTTTAAAGAATTCATATTTCACATTTCTTTTTCTCTTAGTTTATACCTAGTTAAAAATGCTGCACATTAAGTTTGCTTTGGAAATTAGGGAGATTCTTTTCAGTTACCGCTGTTTGAAACCATTAATTTTTAATAATATCATGCAAGGTCTAGGCTGCTTTCATAGCTTAAGTTGAAGCCTATTTGTACATTATCAAGTTAATTACAATTAAGTTCTTATAAAAGTAAACTAGGGTCTTATGGCATCAAGGCCATTTTATTTTATTTTATTATTTTATTTATTTATTTATTTATTTATTTATTTATTTTTAAGATGGACTCTCGCTTGTGTCACCCAGGCAGGAGTGCGATGTCACGATCTTGGCTCACTGCAACCTCCACCTCCTGGATTCAAGCGATTCTCCTGCCTCAGCCTCCTGAGTAGCTGGGATTACAGGCATCTGCTACCATGCCCAGCTAATTTTTGTATTTTTCGTAGAGACAGGGTTTCACCATGTTGGCCAGGCTGATCTCAAGCTCCTGACCTCAGGTGATCCACCCGCCTCAGCCTTCCAAAGTGCTAGGATTACAGGCATGAGACACTATGCCTGGCACAAGGCCATTTTATAACTACAGACCTACTGTGGCTAAACTGACTTAGGCAGTTCTGGTAAAGTTTGATTCAACAATTTTTTTTGAGAACTTACCTCATACAGAGCTCAGGGACTAGACTGTAAAAGACTCTAAGATGAATGAAACATAATCTATGTGCTTCAGGAACTTATAGGTTGCTGTGGGAGTTAAGAAAAGGCAAGAGTTCATCAGGGCTTACATTTAAGAAATTGTTCATTTGTTCTTCTGTCCATTTATGTATTCATCAAACAATTTTGGGCAAAGCACTGTAACAGACACAGAATATCTGACTCAGACTTTGCCCTCAAGGAACTTCCTGGTTGGTTTTTGTTGGTTCATCCAGAATCAATGTAGCAAAAAGAGAAACACTGGCGTCCTTTAATACCACTGACTTTGTGGATCACTGCAACAAATCGTAAAGCAAAGAAAAACAGAAATGTCATTTTTGTAAGCTAGAACACTGGTTCTCAAAGTGTAGGCCCTGGACAGTGACATTAGTTCCCCTAGGAACTCATTAGAAATGCAAATTATCATGTGTCATCAGGGACCTACTGCTCTGTGGAGGGGTCAGAACTCCATTTTAAGCAAACTTTTTACATGATTCTGATGTATACCAAGTTTGAGAATTACTCTATTCAAACTGCTGAGACACCTTTAACTAGACATCACACATAATAACCCAGGGCAGTGCAAGCTATGGTTAAAAGTTTAGATTTTATTTTGAGTATAATTAGAACCCATCAAAGGAAAGTGGTATGATCTAAATTATGATGTAAAGGAGTCATTTTAGCTGCTGTTTAAAGAATGGAACGGACTTCATTTGAAATGGGTCTTTTCTGTATAACTTTCCAGAATGCTCTACTTAACCACTATCCATGTTATTCTTCGAATTCAATTAATTTTAATGGTAATAGAAGATACCTTAAGATATCCTCATTATGAATAATGCTTATTTTAATATAAGTATAATTAAAATTTATGCATAATCCTCTCTCTATATATATGTTTAGTTTACAATACTGTTAGGTGTATATATACTTGTGTGTATATGTATGTATACCTATGTTTGTATAGGTAAAGTATTACTGTGATTATCTTAGAAGTAAGTTTACTTGATTTAGATGCCGGTTTACATGCTCATACATGAAAACACCACTCACCGAGAAAATTAAAAGACATTTTATTTCAAAGGGAATATAGACAAATTCTGAAAATTAGGTCTCCCATCTGCTTTTTCTAAGCTCTGTAAAATAACCTATTTGCTGCTGACATGAAATGGGTCTAGCACGTATTGACAGCAAAGTCAAAACATGCATCATGATATCTCAAGCAATTGAAATTAGGTTAATCTAGATTATTTCAAAAATTTTTCCTTATATTATTACTAAAACAGTAATTAAGTCATAATTACTACTAGATTATTTCAGACCTTTAAGCCTCCTGCTTCTTATTATTGAAAATGTTTTATAAATTAAATGTCGCTTAATGTTGAAAGATCTAGTTGTCAAAAATATAAATAATGTATTTAAATGGAGGTTAATAGTTCCTTGAAACTGCATACCTTTTTGACTTTTCATTGATAAAATTAATTATTTGTTTTGGTGTGTTTTGAATTTTTTAAAAAAGAGACAATCTTCTGAAAACAATTCCTAATCACCAGCCAGGAAAACCTTTGTTTGGGATGAAGATTCTTGACGTTGGCTGTGGTGGTGGGCTGTTAACTGAAGTAAGTGATAGCTTTCCTGCCATTTTTAACTGGGGGAAAAAAATTAAGAAGTAGACTTCTGCCTCATTTATTCTTTCAACAAATAATATTATTCATTAAAAAAAGAAATGCATGTTGGGAGGCCGGGGTGGGTGGATCACCTGAGGTCAGGAGTTCGAGAACAGCCTGGCCAACATGGCGAAACCCTGTCTCTACTAAAAATACAAAGATTAGCTGGGCGTGGTAGCGGGCACCTGTAATCCCAGCTACTCAGGAGGCTGAGGCAGCAGAATCGCTTGAACCCGGGAGGCAGAGGTTGCAGTGAGCTGAGATCGCGCCACTGCACTCTAGCCTGGGCAACAAAGAGAGACTCTGTCAAAAAA
>NW_012101357.1:454171-467576 GCF_000951045.1 Mandrillus leucophaeus | reverse complement strand
GTGTAGTGGCGCATGCCTGTAATCCCAGCTTCTCGGGAGGCGGAGGCAGGAGAATCACTTGAACCTGGGAGGCAGAGGTTGCAGTGAGCTGAGATCCGGCCACTGCACTCCAGCCTGGGTGACAGAGCGAGACTCCGTCTCAAAAAAAAAAAAAAAAAGAAACAGGGTTTCACCATGTTGGCCAGGCTGGTCTTGAACTCCTGACCTCAGGTAATCCACCCACCTCAGCCTCTCAAACTGCTGGGATTATGGGCATGAGCCACCGTGCCTGGCCAACCTGTGTTTAAAAACTTGGGCATGTCATGGGAAATGACTAAATACGAAAGCTGAGAGAAGAATTAGTTATGAAAAATCATTTCTAGTCAGAGAAAAGAAACTTTTGAGAAAAGATTGTTCTTTAGAAAATTTGAATATTTCAAAAATGATTGCAGTTTTTTCAATGGCTTGTTACATTTATTGCACTTTAAATATGTTAATACTGTACTATATGCAAGCAAATGTATCTAGAGTACATAGACAAAATTTTTTTCACTGTCTTCAAGTAGTTTTTTTTTTTTAATCAGTTTTTTGTTGTTTTCATTGTTCTTCTTACCTTTAAGTGCTTGATTGTGGAAAATTTCAAATGTGTACCAATTAGAGAAAATGTATATGAATTTCCATGTATCCATAAATGATGTCCAGTATTTATCACCTCATGGTTAATCTTGTTTCATTTTTGATAAGCTTTTTATTGCTAACATATGTTCTATTTTCTTCCTGAGGGTAACAGCTTTTTATGCTATTAGCCTCTAGGGCGGCTTGGGGCTTCAGTTATTGGAATCGATCCTGTGGATGAGAACATTAAAACAGCACAGTGCCATAAATCATTTGATCCCGTCCTGGATAAGAGAATAGAGTACAGAGTGTGTTCCCTGGAAGAGATTGTGGAAGAGACTGCAGAAACATTTGATGCTGTGGTAGCTTCTGAAGTTGTAGAACATGTGATTGATCTAGAAACATTTTTACAGTGCTGCTGTCAAGTGTTAAAAGTAAGGCTTATGGAGTTTATGTCTTGGTTTCTTCTTCTGAGTGTGTGTATATGTATCTATAGCAATAAAATGGTCCATAATGCATTAGCAGTCCAGCAGGCAAGGTACAGTAGAGAAGAAACCAGGAAGCCTGGATAAGGGGACAGCATCTCTGCTGTAGATTTCGTCTACCCCCTCAGTTTTCCCTTACTACCAGGGTCTTCCTGTGTCCTGTTAGTATATTGGATGTCCAGGGATCTTGAAAAATGTTGGTGCTGGTTGGATATGGTGGCTTACGCCTGTAATCCCAGCACTTTGGGAGGCCAAGGTGGGCAGATCACTTGAGGCCAGGAGTTCGAGATTAGCCTGGGTAACATGGTGAAGCCCCGTCTCTACTAAAAATAGAAAAAGTTAGCTGGACATGTTGGTGCACACCTATAATCCCAGATACTGAGGAGGCTGAGGCACAAGAATCGCTTGAACCTAGGAGGTGGAGGTTGCAGTAAGACGAAATTGCGTCACTGCACTCCAGCCTGGGCAACAGAGTGAGACCCTGTCTCCAAAAAAAAAAAAAAAAGAAAAGAAAAATATTGGTGCTGAACACTGGAAAACCATACACTTATAGCAGTATTTTTCCATTGGTGTAGTCGGGGTTAAATACTTAATAGATATTGAATGACAATTATAAGACATTGATTTGAGGCCAGGCATAGTGGCTCACACCTGTAATCCCATCACTTTGGGAGGCGGAGGCGGGTGGATCACCTGAGGTCAGGAGTTCGAGACCAGCCTGACCAACATGAAGAAACCCTGTGTCTACTAAAAATACAAAATTAGCTGGGTGTAGTGGCGCATGCCTGTAATCCCAGCTTCTCGGGAGGCGGAGGCAGGAGAATCACTTGAACCTGGGAGGCAGAGGTTGCAGTGAGCTGAGATTGTGCCTGGGCAACAAGAGTGAAACTCTGTCTCAAAAAAAAAAAAAAAAAAAAATATTGATTTGGGTGAATACTTAAAAATCAATAAAAATAATTATTATCATAAGTTTAAATAACAAGTAATTCTGTACGGGGTAAATGCATAATAGTTTACAGCTTATAAAAGAATATTTCATAAATATGATCTTACTGGATCTTACCTATAACTAGGTGAGGAAGGAGAGGCAGGTATTGTTATCATATCCTTTCACCTACGAGGACTCAGGATTTGTGAGAAGTCAGAGGTCACTAGGCATGTAAGTGGGGCTTAAGGCCAGACCGTTTGACTCCAAGTTTGGTTCTCTTCACTACTTACTATGCTTATATAGTATAATTTGCGACAGACTTCGTTCTCTGAATGTGGTTCTAAGTTTTCTTTTAATAAATCCCCCTGAAGTATTATTATTATTACTATACTGACTCTGTTGTTCACATATTTAGGAGGTGACAACCTAAAGTCAAAAGCTAAAAGAATGAAATGCTTAGCTCTTATCGAAATAGAGCTTTTTTAAAAAAAAATGTTATTTTTAAGTAATTTTAAATTTATAGCAAAATTGCAAAGATAGTACATTGTGCCTTTCACCTGTCTTCCCCTTAGGTTAACATCTCACATCATAAGGGTAGGAAGTAGGATGAGTCAAGTGAGGCACCTGGGGCACGAAATTGCAGGAGACAGCCCCTCTCAGGTGCTGACCCTGCACTTGCACACCCTGAAAGGGGTTGCCTGTTTCAATTCTGTGCCCTAGAAACCTCACTTACCTCATTATAGTTCTAGCCCTATATATAACCCATGGTACCGTTCTCAAAACTAAGAAATTAACATCAGCATTGTACTTATTAACTGCACTACAGAGCTTGTTAAATTTTTTTTTTTTTTTTTTTTTTTTTTTTGCTAATATCAGTTTGCTGTTACAGGATCCAAACCAGATTCCTGCATGTATTTAGTTGTCATTTCTCCTTAGTCTTCTTCAATCCGTGACAGTTTCTTGGTGTTTCCTCTTTTTTCTTGACAAGGTCTTACTGTGTCACCCAGGCTAGAGTGTCCTGGCAACATCACTGCTCACTGCAGCCATTTCCTGGGCTCAAGCCATGCTCCCATCTCAGCCTTTCAAGTAGCTGGGACCACAGGTGCATGACACCATGTCCAGCTAATTTTAATTTTTAATTTTATATTTTACTTTTTTGTAGAGACAGGTTCTCCCTATGTTGCCCAGGCTGGTCTCAAAATCCTGGGCTCAAGGGATCCTGCTGCTTCAGCCTCCCAAAGTGCTAGGATTACAGGCATGAGCTACCGTGCCTCGCCCTTGTTTCCTCTTAAGTAGAGTTTTACTAGGCTTATCTCTTATTTTCCAAATAAAGCTTCTTAATTGATTGTTAGTTCTTGTTTTATATGTCAGTCAGTGTGTATGAATGGAGGTTCTTTGACACATATGAGGGATGCTGGCATTGTAGGGTTTAAAACTAATTTTTGCTTCAGTGTAAAACCTATGTTTTGAAAATGACTATTGCTTACCACCATCTCCTTAGAGCGTGAGTTTGTAGAACACAGATTAGATATTCATAAGTGACTTTTTTTTTTTTTTTCCAGAGACAGGGTCTTCCTCTGTCACCCAGGCTAGAGTGCAGTGGCACCATCATAGCTCACTATAACCTCAAACTCCTGGACTCAAGTGATCCTCCCGCCTCAGCCTCCCAAATAGCTATGTCTACAGGTGCTCAGCACCATACCTGACAGTTTTTTTAAATACATTTTTTGTAGAGATGGGGGTCTCGCTATGTTGACCAGGCTTGTCTTGAACTCCTGGTCTCAAGCTGTCCTCCTGCCTCAGCACTAGAATTATAGGCATGAGCCACCATGCCTGGCCTATAAGTGATTCTTAAGATATTTTAGAGTTTGAAGTCACAGTGAGCTATGATCATGCCACTAAAGGAAAAAAAAGATATTTTAGAATACTGGAGCTTTACAGAGGAAAGTTAAAATGTGTGATAATATAGTGTAGGATATGTTTGTTTTTAATTTAAAGGCATACTCCAGTATTTCATGGTCCCCTCTTGTCTTTTTTATTTTTGGCTTAGAGTGGTATCTAAGATATATTATCTCTTCCTCCCAACTCACCTTTCTTTCTGTCTTTCTTTCTATATGTCTATAGTAATGTAATTATTTTGGAGGGAATCTTTGACATTTTTTCCCCATCAGGCTAATGAGAATGTATAAAAGAGAGAGGGGACATTAATATCCTTGCCATTTGTGAGGCAACATAGGAAAAACCATAAATACATTTACTATAAAGTGGCAGACTGAGGCCAGGCGCAGTGGCTCACACCTGTAATCCCAGCACTTTGGGAGGCCGAGGCAGGTGGATCATGAGGGCAGGAGTTCGGGACCAGCCTGACCAGCCAAGATGATGAAACCCTGTCTCTACTAAAAATACAAACCTTAACTGGGCGTGGTGGCAGCCACCTGTAATCCCAGCTACTTGGGAGGCTGAGGCAGGAGAATCACTTGAACCCGGGAGGCGGAGGTGACAATAAGCTGAGATTGTGCCGCTGCACTCTACCCTTGGTGACAGAGCAAGACTCCGTCTCAAAAATAAAATAAAATGGCACACTGAATAGTCCTATAAGTCCTTTGCATTCATCTCAGTGCTTATGTTGTTCTCTTTATATAAATATATATCACTTCAACCTCCACCTCCTGTGTTCAAGTGATTCTCCTGCCTCAGCCTCCTGAGTAGCTGGGAATACAGGCACTTGCCACCATGCCCAGCTTATTTTTATATTTTTAGTAGAGATGGGGGTCTCACCATGTTGGCCAGGCTGGTTTCAAACTCCTGATCTCAAGTGATCTGCCCACCTTAGCCTCTCAAAGTGCTGGGAATGCAGGTGTAAGCCACCATGGCCAGCCACTCTTTATATTTTTTATAAAAATGAAATAAAAACAAAAATGTTCAAACCTAATCATTAATGTTTTAGTGAGAGAACACTTAATGGTAGTACTTCCCTGCACAAGATGTATAGCTCTGTGCTGTAACAAACAAGTTAAGACAGGCTCAGCCCTTACAATGAAAACTGTTTTGACATATGTTAGAATGTGAATGTGGACATGTAACAAGGAAGAGCAGCCTGATCTCATTTTTATTGTAAAGTGTTTGGTATGTACAAAAGAATATATAAATATAAATCATAATTATGTATGATCTTAAGAGTTGTAAGCACTGTTGTATATACTCACCAAGTACATCTAAAATGCCTTTTATAGTGAACTTCCCAAGAGAAGAAAAAATGCTATTTTGCTGAATTATATTTTATTCATACATATATATTTTAACAGCACTCAGATTATTTGGAAGAAAGGAGGAGGGAGGGGGAAACTTAGCTTTTACTTAACTGATACACTTAACCTTTTACATTTTACTTCTATATAATTTCATTTCTTTTAGCCCAGTGGTTCTTTATTCATTACTACAATCAACAAAACACAGCTTTCCTATGCCTTGGGAATTGTTTTTTCAGAGCAAATTGCAGGTATTGTACCAAAAGGTACTCATACATGGGAGAAGTTTGTTTCACCTGAAACACTAGAGAGCATTCTGGAATCAAGTAAGTATTAAGAGAATTTTTTCCAATTTTCCAGGCCTAACTGAACTTTTAATATGCCAGTAATTATTACACACTTAGCCTAGCACTTAATAAAATAGGCCACTATGTTTTTGGATGTTGGTTTTATCTTCTCAACTAGGTCATAAACTCGTTGAAGTTAGGATTAAGTAGTAGATACCACTTCTCTTTTACCTGTCACCCCCTAACCCAGGGCCAAGCGGATAACAGATGATCAATGAATACTTTTTGGCTATTTAGTTCTCACTTGTTTAAGAAAGAGACACAAATGTCTGTTATTTACACATTCTCGGTCTGCCCTATTGAGCCCTACTTGTATCAGCTTATCTTACATATTATTTTTCCTGATTCCACCACGGTTACATATATTTTGAACTTCAGTATCACTTTTTTATGTATTTTATATGACTTACAGCATGACTTCATGGTTATTTTGGAGGTTTTTTTTTTCATCCTTTTATAGCCCATAAGCTACTTGAAGGCAGGACTATGTCTCCTTTTTGTACTCTCTAAAATGCCTAGCTGTGCTTTACACAGAGTGAGCTCTCGATTTATATGATGAATTCCGGTCGAGTAATAGTGCTTGTCAGTTCATTTATTTGGCATTTGGTATTCCTACTGAGTACTTAGACTCCTATATTTCTTATTTTTTTTTTTTTCATGTAAGTCTATCAGTAAACTTGATTTTACTTGGAATACTATCAGTATATAGCGATGTAGTAAATTCTAAAGATTTCTGTGAGTAACTTTGTTGAAAATAAAGTAAGGCCACGTGCAGTGGCTCATGCCTGTAATCCTAGCATTTTGGGAGGCCGAGGCAGGCAGATTATTTGAGGTCAGGAGTTCGAGACCAGCCTGGCCAATGTGGCGAAACCCTGTCTCTACTAAAAATACGAAAAAATGGCCGGGCGCCGTGGCTCAAGCCTGTAATCCCAGCACTTTGGGAGGCCGAGATGGGTGGATCACGAGGTCAGGAGATCGAGACCATCCTGGCTAACACGGTGAAACCCCGTCTCCACTAAAAAAATACAAAAAACTAGCCGGGGGCGCCTGTAGTCCCAGCTACTCGGGAGGCTGAGGCAAGAGAATGGCGTAAACCTGGGAGGCGGAGCTTGTAGTGAGCTGAGATCCGGCCACTGCACTCCAGCCTGGGTGACAGAGCGAGACTCCGTCTCAAAAAAAGAAAGAAAGGAAGAAAATTAGCCAGGTGTGGTGGCGCATGCCTGTAATCCCAGCTACTTGAGAGTCTGAGGCAGGAGAATCACCAGAAATCAGGAGATGGAGGTTGCAGTGAGTTGAGATTGTGCCACTGCACTCCAGTCTGGGTGACAGAGTGAAACTCTGTCTCACACACACACAAAAAAAAGAAAGAAAATAAAGTAGGAAAAAAATGTTTTAAAGATGCGTTATGGGGACAATCTCCTATTGGCACATATTTTTTAATGACAGCTAACATTTATTGAGTACCTACCAAACTCCAAGCATTGTGCTAGTTTACACACATAGCTCATCTAATTCTAACAGTTCTGTGATACAAGTTCTGTACATGTAAGAAAACTGAGATTTAGAAAGTTAAGTGGCTTGCCCATGGTCACCATATAATAGATACCTGAGCTGGGATTTGAATCCAGGCAGACTGCTTTGGAATATGTGTCCTAATTGTGACTTACTGAAGTTCTGCACTAAATTGTGATTAGTGCTTAGTTACAAAATACATTTGCCAATTAAGTTAGGAATCCTTTTTCTTCTTCTTTTCCTATCCATTTAGTGTATTCTCAGCATTTTTAATGCAGAGAGTTGCATGAAACTCTTGGAAATTGGAAGGAAAATATTTATTAAATCTACTCTTTCTGATTTTTTTTTCAGATGGTCTGTCAGTTCAAACAGTGGTAGGAATGCTCTATAACCCCTTCTCAGGTTACTGGCATTGGAGTGAAAATACCAGCCTTAACTATGCAGCTCATGCTGTGAAATCCGGGGTCCAGGAACACCCAATGTCTGCTGAGTTTGCTTTCAAGGGAGAAACAGAAGAGCTCCAAGCTAATGCCTGCACCAATCCAGCTGTGCATGAAGAGCTGAAGAAATGAATTGTTTCTGAGGACTATAGTAATATGGCTTAGATATCTGATGTTTTCAAATATAAGAAATATGTAATTTATCCTTTGAGAGAGAATCATGAAGAAAAGAAGGTCAATAAAAAGGGCTAAAACCTTGATCAGAAGTTTTTGTTATTTCATCTAATAGCTACTTTCAAGGGATTCTAAGAATAAAAAGTTTTGTCAAGATACTATGTGATCGAGGAGTTTAAGTTCCTCAATCTTTGTTGTATAATTAGGGTATGCATATTCATTTCATCGTACAAAAAAAATTTTTTATATATATATATATGCTGTAATCTGTTTTTGTTTTGAGATAGGGTCTCACTCTATTGCCCAGGCTAGATTGTGGTGGCGTGATCATGGCTTACTGCAGCCTCAACTTCCAGGACTGAAGCAATCTTCACACGTCAGCCTTCTGAGTAGCTGGGACTACAGGCATGCACCACCATGCTTTGCTATTTTTTTATTTTTATTTTTATTTCTTTTGAGATGGAGTCTTGCTCTGTCACCCCCGAGCTGGAGCGCAGTGGTGCTACCTCATAGCTGGGCTCACTGAACCTCCGCCTCCCAAGTGCAAGCGATTCTCCCACCTTAGCCTCACAAGTAGCTGGGATTACAGGTACCCGCCACCACGCGCAGCTAATTTTTGTATTTTTAGTAGAGACAGGGTTTTGCCATGTTGGCCAGGCTGGTCTTAAACTCCTGACCTCAGGTGATCCATCCACCTCGGCCTCCCAAAGTGCTGGGATTACAGGCATGAGCCACCATGCCCGAGCCATAACTCATTTTTTTAATATACTTTAAGTTCTGGGGTACATGTGAAGAACATGCAGTTTTGTTACATAGGAATACATGTGCCATGGTGGTTTGCTGCACCCATTAAGCCGTCACTGCATTAGGTATTTCTCCTAATGCTATCCCTCCCCTAGCCCCCAACCCCCTGACAGGCCCCAGTGTGTGGTGTTCCCCTCCCTCTGTCCACGTGCCGTAACTAAATTTTTTAACTGAGTTTTTAAAAAATCCTTTCTACTTGAAAAAAGCACCATAAAACATTTAAGGAACTGTATACAGAAGTATGTCCAAATAACCTTAAATTCTTAAATTTAATATTTGAATCCAAATCCAGCACATATTTAGCAACTCATTTGCTTTCCAACAAAGTAAAATTTAAAGGAAAAAAGTACATATTTTATCTTCCCAAATATAAGTGATATGCAGTTAGTAGTGAATCATCTTGAAGCAGTTATTACTGAATCATCTTGAATTTCTAGTACTTAACAAGGTATATATTTAATAACTGTGAAAGTTAGGCATCTCTTTCTACAATAAATGAGTTTTGTTTTGGGGACTGCTTTCGAAGCAATTCCATTACATATTTCTTAGATTAATGTTTAATACCAATACTACTACTTCCAACAGATAGAGTGAGGAGGCTTAATTTACTAAGGAAGCCACTAGAAAACAGACTAAGAATCAAACTTCTAGATGAAGTCCAATGGAAACTCCTCATTTTTAGTCCCCTAATTAGTCACTGGCAACTGAAGTTAACATTTTTCTTTTAATTCTTGAAATTTCACTTTCTTCCCCTAAAATGCCACTGGAAAAAAAAAAATAAGCTAAGATAGTTGGGAAATGTTTGCCCAAGGAACCTAAACCAACAGACATTGACAAAGGAATATAGAAAACCTATGAACTGAAAAGTGGAAAAGGCAAAAAGTAAAAGCTGACCTCTACATGGGCCACACACTGCCCCATCTGTGTTGTCACATTTGGCCAACACGTTCTGTGTATGTCCTTATGCAGCATCCAGATTTTCAGAAAAAGCCAGAGACTTGCGTACTTCAAGAGGCATAAAAATATATTTCAAAGTAGTCCTTTTCATTATAAAAATGTTAGCTGAAAAAGGAAGCTTCCATAACTAAATTTTTGTTGTTGTTTGGGACAGAAACTCACTCTGTCGCCCAGGCTGGAGTGCAATGGCATGATCTCGGCTCACTGTAACCTCTGTTAATTCCTATGGAATTAATAAATGAAAATATATCTTGCCCCTGTGTATAATCTAATTTGATCTTGCAGGCCAATTTCAATAATATTCCAGAAGAAATAGACTTTTTTTTTTTTTTTTTTTTTGAGACGGAGTCTCGCTCTGTCACCCAGGCTAGAGTGCAGTGGCCGGATCTCAGCTCACTGCAAGCTCCGCCTCCTGGGTTTACGCCATTCTCCTGCCTCAGCCTCCCGAGCAGCTGGGACTACAGGCGCCCGCCACCTCGCCTGGCTAGTTTTTTTTTTTGTATTTTTAGTAGAGATGGGGTGTTAGCCAGGATGGTCTCGATCTCCTGACCTCGTGATCCGCCCATCTCGGCCTCCCAAAGTGCTGGGATTACAGGCTTGAGCCACCGTGCCCGGCCAGAAATAGACTTTTAAAAGACATTACAATTTCTTAAATGTGTATTTGTAAAGTGAGGATTACTCAGCTGAAAAGTTCTAATTTTGAGAACCACCTATTTTTGAAAACCAAGAATGTAGCAATTAGGGTTATAGTAGGAACTTTAATATGCAAAACTTCCCTTAGGAACCCTGGGGCATAAGAGTCCCTGCAAGAACTAATGATGGAAACTTTAGGGCTGATAGTCCAGCAAAAGAGACTGTAGATCTGTCTTAGGAAGAAAAAGAACAAGGCTGGAGAAAGCAGGAAGGTGAATTTGTTTGGGATTTTGGTTTAGGGTCAGAGGAACAGCTGTGGGAAGCTGAGAGATGATCTGAATGAATATTCATACCCTACTTATAAAAGTAGATGACTCATGTAGTCCTCATGAAGGCAGTCAGATTGCTCAGTGGGGCTACTAATTATAAAAACTCCTAGACCATTTAAGGTTGGCTCCCAGAGCTATGAGCACTAGGAAAGCAAAACTTTCAGCACTTGGAAGTAGTAATAAATGATGGTAGGAAGAGTCACAAGAGAGAAGTCAAGTGGTGTAGCTTTTTTGAAAACATCCATAAGGAACCATAGGAGCCAGCACCCAGCATACACACAAAACACCTGTAGAACCTAGAGGAGCCTTCTGGCAAGATTCCAGAAACTAGCAACAGTAATGAATAAAATCAATAAAACATCATGTGCCTATTCTACATATTTCCTCATAGCAAAACATGACAACAAAAATCTTTTACATCTTTCAGGAGGCACTAGAATTGTCAGCATCGATTCCTCAAACTATGCCTGAGTGTTCTCAAATGAAAATGTCAGTGTTACTACAACTGTAAGCTTAGAAAACTTCCTATTTTTGATGATAATGTCAGGATTTAGAAGTCAGGAGCATCCTTTACATAGTCAGGAGCATCATTTACACAATCTCTATGTAAACAAATCTTCCTCAAATCATCTATTTTGAGCATGCCATCTCTTTCCTGTTGGAAACCTCACAGATATACTGACCCCATGCCCCAACCTCTTCTTCAGTGGTTTCTCATTGCTCCTAAGATATAAGGCCGAAATCCTTTAACGTGGCTACCAAGTGCCTTCATGGTGTAGCCCTACCTACTTCTCAAGACTGCTTTTTGACAAGCTTGCTGTATTTGAATGACAGAACAGTTCATTACAAGTCTTTTGCATTATTTTATTTTATTTTTTGAGATTCAGTCTCACTCCATTGTCCAGGCTGGAGATCAGTGGTGTGATCTTGCTAACAGCAACCTCTGCCTCTCGGGTTCAAGCAGTTCTCCTGCCTCAGCCTCCCGAGTAGCTGGGACTATAGCTGGGACTACAGGCTAAATGCCCAGCTAATTTTTTTGTATTTTTCGTAGAGATGGGGTTTCACCATGTTGGCCAGGCTGGTCTCGAACTCCTGACCTCAAGAGATCCACTTGTCTTGGCCTCCCAAAGTGCTGGGATTACAGTCATGAGCCACCGCACCTGGCCTTTTGCATTATTTTAAACTTTACATTTTAAAATAATTTAAAAATAATTTCAGACTTAGAATAAAAGATAACAAAAGTGATACAAAGAGTTCCCATATATCCTTTACTCAGCTTCTCCAAATGTTAACTATTTTAACCACATTATAATTATAAACACCAGGAAATTAAATTTGATACAGTACTGTTATCTAATCTAAAAACCTTATTTATATTGTATTAATTGTGCCACTAGTTGGGTTCTTTTTTTCCTTTTGAAACAGATCCCACATTGCATTAAATTGTCATGTCTTCTTAGTTTCCTTTAATTTGGGATGGTTCCTCCATCCTTCTTTAACATTCATGACTTTGACACTTGAAGAGCACTGGAGAGTTATTTAGAATGAACCTTAACTTGAACTTTTCTGAATTTTCTTTGTGACTAAATTCTGATAATGCGTTTTTGGAAAGAATACCACAGACATGATACAGTGCTCTCCTCCACCTCAGTGCATCCTATCAGGAGACACATAATGTCAATTTGTCTTGTTACTTGTGATGTTAACTTTCATCACTTGACTAAGGTGGTGTCTACCAGGTTCCTTCACGGTAAGGTTAGTATTTTTCCCTTTGAAAAACAGAATATTTTGCTGAGTATCTTGTAGCAAGATAACCCTAGAAATATATAAATACTCTGTTTTTCATCATATTTTACCCATTAGCTGTATCATCCATTGATGCTTCTTGCTTGGAACTATTATGCCTTTGGTGTTTGTCTCTTTCTACACTTATTAATGGAATTCTTCTGAAAGGAAGAGCTGTCCCTTTTCCTCCATTTACTTATTTATTTATTTACATCCATATAGACTCATGGATATTTATTATTATTGATGGGTTATTATCATTCATTACCATTTCATGAAATGATTATTCATTATTACTTTTTTCAACTTGTCCCAGATTTGGCCATTGGAACTGCTCCTGTGTCCTTTCATGTCCCCATAAGTTTTTTTTTTTTTTTTTTGGAGACAGAGTCCCACTCTGTCGCCCAAACTGGAGTGCAGTGGCACGATCTCGGCTCACTGCAACCTCCACCTCCCGGGTTCAAGTGATTCTCCTGCCTCAGCCTCCCGTGTAGCTGGGATTTTTTTTTATTTTTATTTTTAGTAGAGCCAGGGTTTCGCCATGTTGGCCATCTGTCACCCAGGCTGGAGTGCAACGGCGTGATCTCAGCTCACTGCAGCCTCCGCTTCCCAGGTTCAAGCTATTCTCCTGCCTCAGCCTCCCGACTAGCTGGGATTACAGGTGCCTGCCACCATGCCCTGCTAATTTTCGTTGTTTTTTTTGTTTTTGTTTTTGTTTTTCTTTTTCAGTAGAGACAGGGTTTTGCCATGTTGGCCAGTCTGGTCTCGAACTCCTGACCTCAAGTGATCTGCCCGCCTTAGCCTCCCAAAGTGCTAGGATTACAGGCGTGAGCCACCATGCCTGGCCTAATTTTTTGAACACCACATTTTTTCTGGCACCATAAGATGCTCCGGGTTCAACTTGTATTTTTCCTGAACTAGCCCTGGAAATCGAGGGACTCCAATACCTTTAATTAGAGAATAGTATTTAGAAACCAAGATCTGAGCACTAAGGACTCTTGAAACTACTGAGGTGTCATTGTTTCCAGGTTCAGCAGATAGCTAGGAAATATGTGAATGCATACAAATATACATATCTCTATTTCTGTATCTGTGGGTGTGTTGTTTGTGTGTATACAATAATGAATTCATACTGATACCTCTGATTACAATCCAAAATCACAGGGTTT
>NW_012101357.1:439069-453795 GCF_000951045.1 Mandrillus leucophaeus | reverse complement strand
TAGAGACGGGGTTTCACTGTGTTAGCCAGGATGGTCTCGATCTCCTGACCTCGTGATCCGCCCGTCTCGGCCTCCCAAAGTGCTGAGATTACAGGCTTGAGCCACCGCGCCCGGTCCCAACTTTCCTCTTTATTTGTAACCCTTGCTCGGACAATGAAAAACCTAGCTCTCATTATTCACATATATTCAGTTATTTACCCAATTCCAGAATGCTTAGTTTCACAATTGCTAACCCATACCACTGCGAGTTAGTTCTTTTCCTTCTCATCTATCTCAGCATGTTATTCATTTGTAACACAGGTGGGTTCTTATGGTATGTGTGTGTGTGTGTGTATCTGTATCTATCTATATTTTTAGAGACAGGTCTTACTCCAGGCCAGCGTGCAGTAGCCCATGCATCGCTCACTGCAGCCTCAAACTCCTGAGCTCAAATGATCCTTCCACCTCAGCTTCTTGAGTAGCTAGTACTACAGGTGCATGCCGCCATACCTGGCTAATTTTTTTGAGACTGAGTCTCACTTTGTTGCCCAGGCTGGAGTACAGTGGTGCAATCTCGGCTCACTGCAACTTCCACCTACTGGATTCAAGCGACTCTCATGCCTTGGCCTCCTGAGTAGCTGGGATTACAGGCGCACATTACCATACCCAGCTAATTTTTGTATTTTTAGTAGAGATGGGGTTTCACCATGTTGGCCAGGCTGGTCTCGAACTTCTGACCTCAAGTCATCCACCTGTCCCAGCCTCCCAAAGTGCTGGGATTACAGGCGTGAGCCACCGCACCCAACCTACCCGGCTAATTTTTTTTTTTTGAGACGGAGTCTCGCTCTGTCGCCCAGTCTGGAGTGCAGTGGCATTATCTCGGCTCACTACAAGCTCTGCCTCCCGGGTTGATGCTATTCTCCTGCCTCAGCCTCCCGAGTAGCTGGGATTACAGGCACCCACCACCACACCAGCTAATTTTTTTGTATTTTTAGTAGAGATGGGGTTTCACGGTGTTAGCCAGGATGGTCTCGATCTCCTGACCTCGTGATCCGCCTACCTCGGCCTCCCAAAGTGCTGGAATTACAGGCGTGAGCCACTGCACCTGGCCCTACCTGACTAATTTTTAAAAATCATTTGTAGAGACAGGGTCTCACTATGTTGGCCAAGCTGATCTTGAACTTCTGACCTCAAGTGATTCTTCTGGCTTCGCTTCACAAAGCATTAATATTACAGGGGTGAGCCACTGCATCTGGCCTGTTATTTCATTTTGGGTCCGTCTTTGCCCACATCTTGGCTAATTTAAATTATTTGCTTTGGAAATACATGCCACTGACATAGTACTGAAAGTCAAAACTATACAATAGTTATACTCAGAGACATATCACTCCCCCATATCCCTTCTACTCTGTTTCCATCTGCCCCATTCTTTCCATCCATTCCTGCTTACTCGTTGTAAGTGACCAGTCTCATTATTTTTCTGGTTTTGTGGGTTTTGCAGAAATGAACAGACATGTATATTATTTCCCCTCTTGCTTACATGAAAAGTGGCGAACTATTGGTGGTGCTTTGCACTTTGTCCCAGGCCTCATGTTGTTACGTTGTTATGGGAACTGTTGCTCAGTTCTCCCTCCGCTGTCAGGAACATTTAAACTCTCTCACCACTAGCCACCCACCCCTTCACTTAGTTCACTCTACTTCTCCTTCTGACCTCAGCCCAAGCATCACCTCTCGTGGGGACATTTCTCTGACTTCCCTGACTAGGGAAATACCTTTTTAATATTATACTTTATCTCCTTTCTTGTAGCACTTATCACAATTGCAGGCTTAGGTTTATTCATGTGAATATTTGATTCAAATTTGTCTCATATAAGTACCGTGCAGTGTGGGTCCACTGTTCTGCTGTGTTCACGATTGCATCCCCTGACCCAATTTAGTGCCTGGTACATGATATGTGTTTATTGAATAAAAAAATGAATGAATGAAGTGTTGGTAATATATTCCAACAAAGTTCTAATAAAGTCAATAATCTGGATATCTGACAGGTTACTACTATAGGCTTTTTAAAAAAATTTTTTATTTTTTTTATTTTTGGAGACGAAGTCTTGCTCTGTCACCCAGGCTAACCTCCACCTCCCAGGTTCAAGTTATTCTCCTGCCTCGGCCTCCTGAGTATCTTGGATTACGGGCATGTGCCACCATGCCCAGCTAATTTTTATATTTTTAATAGAGAGGGGGTTTCACCATGTTGGCCAGGCTGGTCTTGAACTCCTGAACCTCAGGTGATCCACCTCCCAAAGTGCTGGGATTATAGGCATGAGCCACCACGCCCAGCTGATTTTTCGTTAATAGGTTCAAAACTTACGCTTTCTTCACTTTGGGACTACCACCTTCAGAGAAGGCCAAACAAATAAATTTTCTTGAGGTTTTGAAAAGTATTTAATCTGCCTGTTTTAATTCTCAATTTCCCCTTATCTTTTCCTAAAAATACGGTCTATTTTCATCTTTCTAAAGATTAACGCATGCCATCCCCAATGCCTGGAGAGTCTCCTTTTTGTTTACCACTAACTGCTCCTCAGTGACCCTCTTAGCCACCTGTGAACAGACATAGCCAAGTCTGATGGATGTTCCCTAAACCTCTCCCCTTCCGTAGCAAAATAACTGTATTTTAGCTACATTTCTCAACCTTCTTTGCAGCTAGATGTGGCCATGCCTTTTAGTTATGACCAATGAAGTGTAAATAGAAATACTACGTGTAACTTTCAAGAAGTGTCCTTAAAGCAAAAGTATGCCCTTTGCTGTCCCTTTCCTCCTTCCTGCTGGCTGAAAAGAGGACATGTTGGCTTAAACTGGAGCAGTCATCTCAGACTTTCAGTTGGAGAAACAAGATTGAGAAGCCTGAGATGTGAAGTACTATGTTAGCCTTAGGTTGTTTACTTCCATACTTGGGAGAAGAGAGAGAGAAACACAGAGAGTCAGAGAGAATCAACATGTTTGAGCTACCGATGTTTGGGTTTTCTGTCACTCACAGCCAAATCAAATCATAATTTATTGTAGCTTGCTTTACCATAACATCCAGACCTAGAGCCAAATTACCACTTAGAGAGCAGGGATAAATAACCCAAACAAACCTCACGTCTGTTGATTGGAGGATCCCATACAAAGGAAAGCAATGATTTAGGAATCCTTATAAGAATGACCACTTTAGTTCTAGGGGACCATGATGATATAAGGATGAAGACAATTGAAAGGCAATGGCAGGTGTCCATGTCTTTATTCACTCAGCACCCTTCTCTCTCTTGTCCATTGAGTGAGTAGCTAACCTGCTTCCAGGCTCAGCCCAAATATCACCGCCATGAACCCATTCCTGACCAGCTTTCTTACTCAGGTAGAACTGATTATTCACATCTTAGAGCCACCCTTTTCCATCCTCCACCTGCCCCTCTCTGTGATCCTATAGTTATTCTATCAAGTGTTTATAACATCTTAGTACCCTTAATTCTCTATTAGGAAGCTCTTTGTGAGTAGGAACTGCATGTCTTATCTCTGTATTTCTAGTGTAATTTCTGGCACATACAGCCACTATTAAATAATAGTTGAAATGAATAAATGCTTATTTTATGAAATCCAGCCGACAAACATATATACTTATAAAATGAGATCATTTTTTACACATGGTGTAGGAACACAATCTCTGAGCCCTTGGTGATTTCTGTCAACTTTTAGATATTCTTCTTCCCTTTAAGCCTCTGTCTCTACTCTTTTTTAACTGACCTATTCGGTCTCTCAAATGGAAAACTAAAAGCACTCGCATTGCCTACAACGTAATAATTGATTCAGGCAATGGTCATCAATGAAAGCTGTCAATCTAAAATAGGCAACAGAGAGACTGACTCTCCAAAATAAAGAATTTACTTGGGAATAGGAAGAAATTGCCATTCAGAATGCAATTCACCATAGGCACATACAAAGAGGCTGGGGCAAGGGGATGCTTTTAAATGAAAAAAAAAAAAAAAAAAAGGAAACATCCATGTAAGCTGCTTTGAAACAAATCCATTGGCTACAGAGGCTTGTTGCAAGAGTTGGCACTGGCGTATTACTGGAGACAGCCATTGTTAGGCGAGTATCCTTTGCAAGTGGCTTATCTGGAATAGTGTGGGTTTGAGGAATTTCTTGCAATAATTTCTATTACAGATATAGATGTGTGAGGGCTCCTTCTTCATAGTTTCTCAGCTGCATTTTGAAAGAATATGACTTAAGTGAATCAATTTTGATACTGATAACTTCCACAAAGCTAAAACCATTGATATAAAAGTTGAGAGGAACAGGATGTTTATTGGATGTCAAAGTATCACCCAACAGATTACTTACTGATTTCAAATGAATAAGTGTTCTTTTACAATGGAAAGATTAAATTTAGCATCACTCATAGTGGGACTGTCTTACATTATGTCCTCCTGATATGATGCAAGATGAAGTATATGATATCTATGGTGTGTCTTTGCTAAGAAAAAATTTAAATCTAATTATGCTTCTAGGCTTAAGTTTCCAGAAATATAGGGCAAAGGAAAACACGTTGAAAGAAATTATAAGGGGAAAGCTAGACAAATCTAAAATGCGAGGCATTCTACAAGTTAACAGGCCTAAACTGGGATGTAGGTTAAAAGTGACCAAATGCAATGCAAGATTGGATTCTAGACAGAAAAAACAATGGCAACAACCAAACAACTAGAAAATATGTTTGAGGCAATTAGAAAAATTTGAATATGGTTTGAATATGTACTGGACATGAGATAGCATTATGGAATTATATATTTCCTGGTGTGTGACAATATTATGTTTGTGAAAGAAAATGTCCTTGTTCTAAGGAATTGCATGCTGAAAAGTAAAATACCTGCAACTTATGTTCAAAGGGTTAAGAAAATGAAAACAGGCCACGTTGTTAGAACATGATAAGGGGCAAATGGGAATAGTCAGATAAAGAGAGACAGATGAGGTACTTTTCAGAACTTTAAGTTTCTGAGAGTGTGTGTGTCCCTGCCTATGTAGAAACAGAGAGGAAGTAAATGTAGCAGAAGACTAACAGTTGATGAGTCTAGACGAGGGTACACAGGCTACTATTCCTTCAACTTTTCTATTAATCTGAAAATTTTCAAAATCCAAAGTTAGCAGAAAACATTAGTGAAATTATGATTTTGAGCTGGCCAAGAAAAGAAGGCCTACATTGATTATTATCTCTGTCTCATATTGCATTTTAAAAAGAATTCATGGTTGGCCGGGCGCAGTCGCTCATGCCTATAATACCAGTACTTTGGGAGGCTGAGGTGGGCGGATCACCTGAGGTCAGGAGTTGGAGAGCAGCCTGGCCAACATGGTGAAACCCCGTCTCTACCAAAAATACAAAAATTAGCCGGGCATGGTGGTGATGTGCCTGTAATCCCAGCTAATCGGGAGGCCGAAGCTGGAGAATCACTCGAACCCAGGAGGCAGAGGTTGCAGTTAGTGGAGATTATGCCATTGCACTCCAGCCTGGGCAACAAGAGTGAAACTCTGTCTCAAACAAACAAACAATTCATGGTTACTTTTGGCTACTTACTGTAATCCTTTGGATTTATGAAGTGCCAAATCTTGTGCTAAATGCTATGCATGTGCAATCTCACTTAATCCTCACAATAACCCCGTGAGGTAGAAACTATTGTTAGCTACATTTCTCAGAAATGTTGAGTGACATTGACATGTTCAGCATCACACAGCTAGGAAGACAGAGCCAGGATCTGAAGCCAGGCAGTCTGATTCCTGAGCCTGTGCACTTCACCACTTTTATACTTGTATCTAGTGTCCATGCCATCATATAGTCATAGTGGTAGCATAGCCATGCTCAGCTGGATTATTTTAATCACATATTTGAATTGTCTGTATGCAAGGCAGTATCTCCAAAAATATTGAAATCAGACAGAACATCAGCAAGCCTAGAGTCTGGGCTCTTGCCTCAGTTCTCTTAAAGATTAATTCCCCTTCTATGATTACAACAACTATGAGCTACTAATTGCAACTTAATAAAAATGCTTTAAATACCCTGCATAAAATTATATCCTTATTCTCTGTATTATAATTGGATGTTTTACTATTATATTAGTGATAAATTGAAGAAAAGCATCAAGTTAAAACATAATACATCGAAAGTATCTTAGTCAAAATTTTGGACACTGTTTGAAATAGTCCTTCGATGTGTCCTAGGGACACCCAAGAGAGCTTCTGTGCTACTACTGGCCTTGAATAGATATAACATTGAGAAGCATCAAGTTTTAGAGACTGTTCAGTAACCAGGCACAAGCTCAAGTCATGCTTACTGGGAATATTTTTTAAACCTGTACTGCTGAGGTCCCCACAATTCCATTTAACATATTTACATTATTATAGGCTACAGAAGGAGGTCTGAACATCTAAGAAAATGTCAGTGTAGAAATAAAGATGGAAGCAAGACCAGATAAAAGTGTTAGTATAGCCAACACATAATTGTTTTGATTAACTTATGTTAATTAACTTACAATGCGACTCTATTAGAAGGGAGATTCTTACTTGACAATTACTAATAAGATGCAAATGACATACAAACTTTTTCTGTATCAAAAAACCTGACACTGACCGTTTGCATGAAAATTAAGTAAAAAAAAATGGACTGTGAGTTCAATAAACCTCTTGTATCTGAGCAAAAAAGTGATGCGGCACATATAAAGAACCATTGTCTAGGAGATAAAAGGCACCAATTGGACCCAAAGAAAAAAAATATGTTCTCAAGATGATGTGGTGGCAGAGCTAAGAATGGGAGTAGACAGTTTCAAGGTAAATATGGACAGGAGATGTTCCCACTTCAGCTAGATCTGAAACCTTGTTTCTCATTGAGGAACAGAACCAAATGGATATAGAACTCACTGATATCTCATAAGATCTCCATTCCTTTTTGACTTTAAAACAGGCTTGGTGTTTGTCTCTGTGCTCCTAGGATGACACCTTTTCCTGGGAACAATCAGTTCAAGTGCAGGTCATTGGTGTTCCAGGGAGCCGCTGAGTCCAGATGGTTGTGCCATTCTTATAGCCTGATAAGGATCTCTGCTATCCCTAGTCATAGACCAACATGTAGGCACCCCATAGTGATTCTTTCCCAGAATCTCTCCTTAAGAGTGTTTCTTGAATTTTTCTTGCCTAACTCTCATTGATTTTCTATACTTTTCTGCTACAACCTCTATAAGGCCCGTTTCATGATGTACCAATTACCCTACCTTCTCAAGTCCTCTTTGTAGTGCTCTTTACTTCCTATCTCAACTGAAACCTGCTCTCCTAGGAAGACATGACTTCACCTGGAGGAACTCCCACATGTTCTATGAACCTCAGAGTTTGGAGATGGGTTTTATGTCCTCTTCACTCACTGCCATTACTTTTGGGTAAAAGCTCATGCTTCTCCAAGTTTCAGGTCTAGCTCTCCCATCCTCTACTCCTCCTCTGTTCCAAAGTCTCACTTCTGTTCACACCCCTCAATCACAGCATCTTTTTCTTCTACTCTCCCTGAGTCTTCCTGTATTCTTGCATAACTTGTCTGTCTTTGTGGATGGTCTCTGTCCTATCTTGTCAGAAACAGACCCTTATCTCTAGAGGCTTCTACCTTCTTGGTCACAAATGACAAAGACTCTCTTCTTGACCAAATTGTAGTCAGGCTCCACTAAGTCTTCTTCTCAACTAAGTGTCAACATTTGGACTTCTGTGTCTATGTTTGCATTGCCCAATTTTAGAGAGAATGCTGCTAAGTCAGTTTAGCCAGATTTCCCCCATCCTTGATATTTGATCACCTTCAGTGTCTGATCAAATTTCTCATCTCCCAGGTGGCATCTGATCACCTAGGCCTGTCTTCATCAGGAATCTTGTTGGCCAGTTTAGCCTCCTAGCCTTGATGTCTTCTCATAGTAATTCTCCACCCCCTGACATCTGCTCCCCTCTCCCTGCCACTTGGGTGTAAATCCTCACTTTTCCTTGTTGTATTTGGAGTTAAGCTCAATCTTTCTCCTCTATTGCAAAGCCCCATTGCAGTAGTCCCTTGAAAAAAGCTTTCCTTACTGCCTTTAACAAGTATCAGAATAAGTTTTTCTTTAATACACCCCAGCACTTGAGGTCACCCCAGAACATTGAAATAATAGATTTGAGCATCCTATTCAGAGGATAACGCCACTCTAAAACTATAAAAGAAAATCAAGAAGCCATAGGAAAAAAAATGGAAAGAGACTGGGACAGTGGCTCATGGCTGTAATCCCAGTACTTTGGGAGGCTGAGGCAGGCTAAATGCTTGAGCCAGGAGTTCAAGACCAGCCTGGGCAATATGGTGAGACCCCGTCTCCACAAAAAATTTAAAAAAAAGAAAAATCAGGTGGCCGTGGTGGTGCCCGCCTACAGTGCCAGCTACTTGGGGTGGTTGAGGTGGGAGGATTGTTTGGTAATTCAGAGAATTATCTGAAGTTACCTAAGCCCTGGAGGTTGAGGCTGCAGTGAGCTGTAATCATGCCACTGCATTCCAGCCTGAGTGACAGAGCAGTCTTGTCTCAAAAATAACAAATATGTAAAATAAAAAGAAAAAATGGAAAGATAACAAGCTGGGGAAAATATTTTCATCACTCTAATTTACAGACCAAGAGTCATTTTTCTCTATTAAGAGCTCATATAAATAAAGAAATAATAAATAAATAAATAATGCCAAGTGAAAAAATGAATGGTTCAGGACCAGGTGTGCACTTATAATTTCAGCTACTCAGGAGACTGAGGTGGAGGGATCACTTGAGGAGTTCGAGTCCAGCCTGGGCAACATAGTGAGACTTGACTCTTAAGACAAAACAAATGAACAGTTCACAAAAAAATAGAAATACATCTTTCCAAAAAATGCATTCAACCATACATGTAATCAGAGAAGCACAAATTGAAAAATACAAGGAGACACTGCTTTTTCAAATTAGGAAGGATCAAAACATTTAAGAATATCATGTACGGGCTGGGCACGGTGGCTCACACCTGTAATCCCAGCACTTTGGGAGGCCGAGGTGGGCTGATCCCGAGGTCAGGAGATGGAGACCATCCTGGCTAACACGGTGAAACTCCATCTCTACAAAAAATACAAAAAATTAGCTGGTTGTGGTGGCGGGCACCTGTAGTCCCAGCTACTCAGGAGGCTGAGGCAGGAGGATGGCGTGAACCTGGGAGGCGGAGCTTGCAGTGAGCGGAGATCGCACCACTACACTCCAGCCTGGGCGACAGAGAGAGACTCTGTCTCAAAAAAAAAAAAAAAAGAATATCATGTACGGTAAGGGTAGGACAAGGAAACAGACACTCTGAACACTGTCGACAGTAACATTTTTTCAAGCTGGTTTCTGCCTCCTCAACACTTGAATGCACTCACCCACCAAGTTCAGCAATGTCTGCCCTGCTGGCTAACTTTATTTTACTTGACTTTTTGGGAGCATGTGACACTATTGATCCTACCTCTAAGTTTCTCGAAACTCCCTATTCCCTTCTGTGTCTCTGACACCCTCCCACTTGTTGCTCTTTCTCCATTTCCTGGATAGTCCCCTCTTTCTTTGCCCATTCTCTAAATATAGTGTTCTTAGGGTTCTGTTCTTTGCCCTAGCAAACTAATACACTGTCCAAACTCAAAATGTTCTACACTTCTCACGATTCACCTTCTCAATTGCCTCTCACTCATCTGAGCCTGGTTATTATTTGCATATCTTTTCTCAGCATCAAGTTAATCTTACAGGACATGCTTTCTGAGAGTTACATAATGGTTTGTAAAATGCTCAAGTCCAGTGGATCAGAAAGTATATAGGCAAAGCACCTTATGGTGAGAGATGAGAAACTGACTTCCAGCTATAACGTTGGTTAGGATTCAGAATTCTCCTATGGGCCAGGCACGGTGGCTCACGCTTGCAATCCCAGCACTTTGGGAGGTCGAGACGGGCGGATCACGAGGTCAGGAGTTCGAGACCAGCCTGGTCAACGCAGTGAAACCCCATCTCTACCAAAAATACAAAAATTAGCTGGGCATGGTGGCAGGCGCCTGTAATCCCAGTTACTTGGGAGGCTGAGGCAGAAGAATCGCTTGAACTCGGGAGGCGGAGGTTGCAGTGAGCCGAGATCTCCCCACCGCACTCCAGCCTGGGTGACAGAGCTAGACTCTGTCTCAAAAAAAAAAAAAAAAAAGGAGTTCTCCTGTGCCAGGTGGGTAGTTTGGTGTGAGATGTCCTCTCCACAAATCAAGCCAAGAAAGTAGACATTTACAACAAAATTCAGATAAATATTATCAATTAAATCGTCTACATTTGAATAACATAGAGATATTTTAATGCAATAGCATAGTAAATTTTACTATGTAAAAACCAGCAATAGTGCCACATCACATCCATTTGTTACCATAGGAGCAAGGCTTTAAATCTCTTAAACTCGATTTTAAAACATCAGGTATAATATTATTCTGATAAAATATGTTTAGGATAAATTTGTAAATTATTTTGTTCATTTGTTTATGCTGTTTGTTTTGGTGCCTGAAAAATGCTCCATGATATTATTAATCACCCAGGTAGTGAAGCAGAGACAGGATAAATTGCCTATTCTCTGTCTTCTCTCTTATCTCCTATCTCCTCCCCTTACATCTCTCCTTCCCCATGACTTCCTCCCTCAGCTCCTACCACTTGGGCATCAGGTCAGTCTCGCAGAAGGGATACACATTACTACTCTCTGTTCTAATTGTTCTCCTAGAGTCTTGATTTATTTTCTTCCTATTTCTCATTCTACTACTGCCCCAAACTTATCTGCAATGTATGATGTTCAAACTAATAAAAGGTGGTGACTTGATTGGGTTGATTAGAAACCATCCAACATGGAGTACACCTGGTGGGCAGAGTTCTTGATCTTCCTCATAAGCCAGTGGTATAGACAATTGTTACACAAACTGTGGTCGGTATCACCTGGAAGCTTGTTAGAAATGCAGACTCTCAGGCCCCACCCCAGAACTACTGAGTCAGATTTTGCATTTTAACAGTATCCTCATATACACAGTAATGTTTGAGAGGCCCATACCCAAAACATCCTAAACTTTTCTCACGACCCACCTTCTCAGTTGCTTCTGACCTAATTGTCTCTTGTTTGATCATTATGACAGAGCCCCAGGTGACACATATGTACTTTAAGGTTTGGGAAACACTGATTTAGTTGTCCTTACCCAACTGTCTTGGCGAGGCTGTAGACCCACATGACATAGGGCATGCCGATATCCGCGTAATACGTTATCTGAAGCTACCTTTTTCAGGTGACAGTATAACCTGCAGGCATTTAACACTTTGTAGTCATTCAGTTGAGACAGTTCAAAACTGAACCTAGACTAATAGTGTAAAGTAAGAATACCATGGATAGCAGCACTCCAGCACTCACTGTTCTTGGTGTGAGACCCTTGTAGGTCAAAACCTTGTCCAACCTGGCGGTCCAGGATGACTTTGAATGTGGCCCAACACAGATTTGTAAACTTTATTAAAACATTATGAATTTTTTGTGATTTTTTAAAAAGCTCATCAGCTGTCCTTGGTGTATTTTAGGTGTGGCCCAAGACAGTTCTTCCAATGTGGCCAGGGAAGCCAAAAGATTGGACACCCCTGATGGAGGTGGTGGAGCACCCACAGGGCCGCTGGTGTGAGACATGCTTGGACCCATCATCACCTCGCTCTGGAAATTGAACTTGTTAATTGTCCCCTCTGGGCCTTAGTTTCTTTCAGTTGTAAAACTGAAATGACAATACTTACCTAACATAGCTTGTTACTGGAAAAAAAATCACTATACAACACAAATAAGTGTTCAATCAATATTAGTTTCTTCTTTTTTCTTGTCTTATAACACCTCAATTAAAGTTAGTTAGAAAAAGTCCTTGGAAAAGAAAAATAAGTTGCCTCTAGTTTGGAGCTAATGTCCATGCGTACGGCACCAAAGCTGTCAAAATTAGTGGTGGTGGTGGTAGAAAGGGTGGAGTAGAGATGCCCAGCCTAGTGCTCAGAGTCTTCGAATTTTTTTCACTAACTATAGGAGCCTGAGGAGGAGAGCTGGGGTGCAGACATGCTCAGCTCCTGCACCTTCAGCCTCAGCGGGCAGGCCCTGCATAGCTACTGTGGCTTCAGCCTGCGACCTGGCTCTACAATGGGGATTCTGAGGAGGCACTCTTTGAAGAGTCAGCCTCCTTAGCTCCTCTTGTTAACCCAGCTGTGTTCAGTTCCTTTCTGCTGAGTTCATCCCACCACTACCACTCCTCTGGGGCTGAGTCCCTTCCCCCTGAGCCTGAGTCTCCCGTCTTTCTACAGCTGGCTTGCACCCCTTTGTAGAGCAGCTTTTCCTTCTGGAACTCAGTCTGACTTTGGATGAAGAGTTGCCTGAGGATTGCATCAGTCGGTGCCTTTACAGCTGGAGCTGCTTTCCTTGCTCCCCAAAGGTTTGTTCTGAGGTTCTTCTTCTTCTTTTTTTGAGATGGAGTCTCACTCTGTCACCCAGGCTAGAGTGCAGTGGTGCAATCTTGGCTCACTGCAACCTCTGCCTCCTGGGTTCAAGTGATTCTCCTGCCTCAGACTCCCGAGTAGCTGGGGTTACAGGTGCCCACCACCATGCCTGGCTAATTTTTGTATTTTTTTAGTAGAGATAGGATTTCACCATGTTGGCCAGGCTGGTCTCAAACTCTTGACCTCAAGTGATCTGCCCACCTCCCAAAGTGCTGGGATTGCAGGCGTGAGTCACCCCACCATGCCTGGCCTATTCTGACATTCTGATACCAAATATTTGTCCAACTCAGATTTGCTGTCTCCTCAGTCTACTCTTCCTCCTTTCATCTTATACAACCCTAGTAATAATCATATTTTCTCTTCTATGCCATGGATCTAAAAGTTAAAATTTAACATGTATCAGATTAAGATGACATTTTAGTTTCTCTTGTGGGATTTTATTTTATTTTTATTTTTGTTTTTTTTTTTTTTGAGATGGTGTCTCGCTCTTGTTGCCCAGGCTGGAGTGCAATGGCACAATCTCTCCTCACTGCGACCTCTGCCTCCCAGGTTCAAGCAATTCTCCTGCTTAGTCTTCGGAGTAGCTGGAATTACAGGCGCTCGCCACCACAGCCGGCTAATTTTTTGTATTTTTAGTAGAGACAGAGTTTCACCATGTTGGCCAGGCTGATCTCGAACTCCTGACCTTAGGTGATCCACTAGCCTCGGCCTCCCAAAGTGTTGGGATTACAGGTGTGAACCACCTGCGCCCAGCCCACGTCTGCTTCTTAAAGACTTTCACTGCAGTGTTCTTCTAAAAATGTAAACCATGTTTGAACCAGAGACCAGTTGATGCTCAACAGTTGTCTGATACTCCCAGGAAGCAGCAGTGGGCTCCCGGCCTGCATGTGTGGGTGGGGCAGGTCACCATGAGTGAGAGCCAATTGTAGTCAGTGTCTTTCTGGGATAAAAATACTATACTTCTTCTGGTTTCTAACTTGTTTTTGGGCATTAGGTTTGTCAGGATTGACTCTCCCTTTTGCCTTCCATATTCTTCCACTCAAGGTAATTTATGCCCATCCCCATGCTTAGACCTAGATACACAAATAATGTGATCCCAAGTACCAAACTTATATTCTTTAAATATTGGCTCAGTGTTCACTGAGAGCAAAGACTGAGTGCTCTGTGGGAAGGGCACAGAAGGAGCATGGAGAATTCCTGGTGCCAGCCCTCCTTGTTCCCTCTTCCAGAGCACTGCAGCTCTGGTCCCAAACTTAACTACTCTGCTTCTTGCCGACAAGGCCAGGCAGCTTTCTGGTCTCTCTCCTTGCAAGATCGGCTGGTGACCACCTCAGTCACCCCAGGAGGTAGTTGGGTTTCACTCCTTACAACCTACTCATGGGAGCTTCACTTAAAACCACACACATTACTTCTTCCTGGGAGGTCACATGTTCCCAGGAGTGTCTGGGGCGTCTCACACGCTGGTGCCTAGGCATCAGCTGACTAGCCCCTCCCCGTCTCGTTGAGGCAACACGTCCATATTTATCATTTTTTAACAATATGACCACACTCCTTGCCTGTTCTAAGAGGCTAGTGTGGCAGGAGAGGAAAAAAGGGGGGAGTCCTTTTGCACCTCAATCTCTGTCCCCAGGCAAAAGTCTGGAGGTTTCTTTTATCCATCCTTCCACCTTAAGAGTGATGAACCTCCACTGTCCTGTTTCCTTTTTCAGTTCTTCCAATTTAAAACTATCCATGCTCTTGCTAAAATCTGTGCATATATTACAAGCGTCTATTCTTTGTACTTATGAACTTTAATAAATGAAGTTAAAGGAAAAAAATACACTGAACACACACAGAGTTGTTAGACAGATTTTCTTAACCAAAAGAGGGACCCCCGCCCCCCCAACCAAAACCCTGTATCAGCGAGTTCCCTGATAGTGACTTCAAAGAGGAAAGACTTGAAGTGGGTTTGTCAGAGAAATCTCTCTAGGTATTTTGTTATTTCTCAAACCAGACATCTCGTCCCTGCGAACACCTGGTCAATCTCGAGGTAACTGTGTAATGTAATAAGAGTGTTTTTTACACATTATGCAAATACACAGCGCTTTCCTGATGGCCAGAACAATCTGATTCCCGACTTTAATCCCGGCCCCCGCTCCCAGCCCCCGCCTGGTGGCGTCTCCTGCCCGCAGCTCCGCG
>NW_012101357.1:234223-438434 GCF_000951045.1 Mandrillus leucophaeus | reverse complement strand
GAGGGGCGCCCGGAGCCAGCCGCGCAGCATGCACTGGGGGGTTGGCTTTGCTTCGTCCAGGCCGTGCGTGGTGGATCTGAGCTGGAACCAGAGCATCTCCTTCTTCGGCTGGTGGGCCGGGTCCGAGGAGCCCTTCTCCTTTTATGGGGACATCATCGCTTTCCCTTTGCAGGATTACGGTGGGATCATGGCAGGGCTGGGCTCCGATCCCTGGTGGAAGAAAACCCTTTACTTGACCGGGGGAGCTTTGCTGGCCGCAGCTGCGTATCTGCTCCACGAACTCCTGGTCATTAGGTGAGCCGGAGAGAGGGACCCGCACAGGGGCGCCGAGAGGGGCACCTGACTAGGGCAGGGCTGGCGCGAGGGGGGCCCCTGCCAGCCCCTCGGTCACGCTGCCCAGATGCCCAAGCGTCCTGCAATTACCTTTCCCTAAAGGCATTCGGTGGTCACCTGGCCGTGAGGGGCAGTTTGGAGTTGAAAGGAGAATTAAACCGGTGCTGGGAGGGAAAAACATTTGTCTCCCAAAATGCTCTGGGTCACTTGTCGTTATCTATTAAGAAATGTCCTTAGGAGGAGGATCTAAGTGCAGTGTGTTTGCAACAATAGAATTGGGCCCTGCAGAAATAGGTTACACTTTTATGAAATGCCTTGTTTATAAGTAATAATGTTGGAATATTAACTGCTAACCTTATCTTTTACTTAAAGGTTAGTTCTTCACCATCCTTCCCTAAATGTCAACATCAAAAGGCTGAAAAATTGCAAAAGCTCCAGAAACCTGCGGGTCCCTGTTAAAGATGCATGACCAAGTATAGTGGTGTGCAGCTTTGATGCAGCCTTAACCTGGTTTTCTGCTTCTCTGGTATTGAACGCCAAGCACCATCTTCAGGCTTAGATGTCATTGTTGTGTGAGCAGTAGGACAGGCTAGCACATGGGTGTGTTGGGCATAACACGGAGTCGACCAGTGCCGTAAACAGTTGCATCCGCTGCCGCAGCATGTTTACAAGATTGAGTTGGAAATACCAGAAAATGGAGGCCCCTGTTGTTGGTACATCCAACCGGCACGAGATTTTTGTTTGGGTAGAGTAATACCACAGGGCACTGAGACAGTCGTTTGGCTAATTGATACATCAGTTAATGGTTAAAATTTCCGTGCATTTGAGCCCTCCGTCACTGGAAGATTACCAGAAGCCCAGTTTTCAATAGCTCAGAATGTCCCTTTGCCAGTATTTTCAAAAGTGGAAGAAATGTGTCCACACTGCCTTATTCCAGTGGAGGAATCCTACACAATAGGTTATAAACAAAGACAGTGATAGGTGACCTTTACTAGCCTGCAGGGATCCGAGGAGATTATTGGGATAGCCTAATGTAGGTATTTGGCCTAACATACATATTTTGAATAGTTCCCATCTCTGAGAGGGTAGGAAATCATTTAGGTTTGGGGAAATGTATTGGTTTTCATATTATTTAGCCATATTTGAGGAAGTTTATTTTAAGCTTGTTGCACATTTAATTCTCTCACTTAACACATTGCTTTGAATCTAGCTGAACCAAACAAAAAAAATTTGAAGAGAATTATCTCTCTAGATTATTTGTTAATTGTACTAGTTTTAGAACTGTATTTCAAGTTAGATTTCAAGCTACCTAAAGAACTAAAACATTTGGGCAGCAATTTAAATGGTAACCCAGTTGTTTCTCAGTTGTATTCTAGTCTAAAGCCTTTGAGGAGATCCCGAACCATGAGACTTCTCAGCAGTGGAGGGAGTGAAGGTTTCACAGGACCAATTTTAAAACAGAGCTTAAATGACCTTGCAGAAACGGTATGGAGCTCAGCTCCCACTCTGGAGTAGGCCATGCCCTGGCAGGTGTGGTCACTGGAGCCTGAAGCGCTCTCTGCCCACAGATAGCTCCTAACTCATTTAGGGGACTATAAACCTCAGCACTGGATGCTTATTTGGACTAAGGAGTTTAATCCTAGGTTGATTCACTTTTTCTTTTTTTTTTTGTTTTTTTCTTTTGAGACATAGTCTCGCTCTCATCCATGCTGGAGTGCAGTGGCTTGATCTCAGCTCACTGCAACCTGTGCCTCCCTGGTTCAAGTGATTCTCCTGGCTCAGCCTCCTGAGTAGCTGGGATTACAGGCATGCACCACCACTTCTGGATAATTTTTGTGTTTTTAGTAGAGATGGGGTTTCACCATGTTGGCCAGGCTGTTCTTGAACTCCTGGGCTCAAGCGATCCTCTGGCCTCAGTCTGCTGAGTTGCTGGGATTACGAACCATTACACCTGGCTAAATTTTTTTTTAACTTTTTTGTGGAGATGGGGTCTCACGGTATTGCCCAGGCTGGTCTGAAACTCCTGGCCTCAAGCAGTCCTCCCTCCTTGGCTTCCCAAAGTGTTGGGTTTATAGGTGTGAGCCACCATGCTTGGCCAGTTTTGTTTCTGGACTAATGTTTGAGTTGAATTAGACATCTCTGAAGTAATGCAAACAATGAAGAAGGGCTATTTGTGAACACTGAGTAGAGACTTTGCATATATGGGCTTTGCATGTGTGACTGCATTTATTCCTGGCAACTGTTGTTTGAAGCTTGACACCCGTTTCATAGATAAGGAAATTGTAGCTCAGGGAGGTTAAGCAACTTGCCCAAGGTCACACAGTTAAGAGTAGCAGTATCTAGATTCATATCAGAGCCTGCATTTTTTTTTTTTTTTTTTTTTGAGACGGAGTCTGGCTCTGTCACCCAGGCTGGAGTGCAGTGGCCGGATCTCAGCTCACTGCAAGCTCCGCCTCCCGGGTTCACGCCATTCTCCTGCCTCTCCCGAGTAGCTGGGACTACAGGCGCCCACCACCTCGCCCGGCTAGTTTTTTGTATTTTTTTTTAGTAGAGACGGGGTTTCACCGTGTTAGCCAGGATGGTCTCGATCTCCTGACCTCGTGATTCGCCCGTCTCGGCCTCCCAAAGTGCTGGGATTACAGGCTTGAGCCACCGCGCCCGGCGAGCCTGCATTTTTTTAACCACTGCCTCTTAGATAGTATCTACTTTGGCTGGGCGCGGTGGCTTACGCCTGTAATCCCAGCACTTTGGAAGGCCGAGGCGGGTGGATCACGAGGTCAAGAGATAGAGACCATCCTGGTCAACATTGTGAAACCCCGTCTCTACTAAAAACAAACAAAAACAAAAATTAGCCTGGCATGGTGGCACGCGCCTGTAGTCCTACAGCTACTCGGGAAGCTGAGGCAGGAGAATCGGTTGAACCTGGGAGGCGGAGGTTGCAGTGAGCTGAGATCGTGCCACTGCACTCCAGCCTGGCGAGAGAGGGAAACTCCGTCTCAAAAAAAAAAAAAAAAAAAGTACCTACTTTGAAATCAGTTTTGTTGGAGGAAGAGGAAGGAAGAGCAATGTGGAGAACTGAAGCATCGCTCAGGAAGACAGGCCTGTAGCAGGTGCCTTTCTTGCAGCCTCTAGGGGAAGAGGAGTGGAGGGGCAAAGGGAAAAAAACAGGCAGGAAGGGCGAAGACCAAGGCTTTAGAGGTTACATGATAGCTACCTCCACTAAGGTGAAATCTAGGTTTCAACAGTCTTTATAATTTAGGCAGAGAACAAGACAAAATCTGAAATATGTGATATGGAAAATACACCTTAAAATGACTTCCCTGAGTTTACTGGCTATTGTAAACTCTTCCCCAGCCTACCTGGATTTTCTGCTGCATAGACATAACCTTAATCTATGACTGTGTCTCTAGAGTGGAAGAGTAAAGTTGACAGGTGAGAATTATTTAGGATGTTTAATTAATGAATATAACCAAAGTAGGTTTTTTGGGGCTTTATCCATGTTTTTTTAGCACCATATTTTTAAATAAATATTGTTCCAACACACTACTTTGTTTTCCCTGAGTAGAGATAGCTTAGCAGCTGTCTTAAATTCAATCAGGCTTTGGAAATTTTTGTTTGTAAATTGAATGACTAAGTAATAACTTCATTACCAGTGCTTATTTGCACTTTTGACACACAGGGTCAGCCTCTTCTAGAACATTTAGTTGGTGAATCAACATCTGATCTCTGCAAACTAACAAATCATCAGCTGTATACAGAGGCATGTTCATCTGTGATATCGTTAGCCCCAAGAATAGTAGTAAACTAGCTGGTTAATGCTCTATGGGTGTCCTCTTCTACAAACTTTATGATAAGGTCACTTTATAAAATACAGCTGTGCAGGAAACAACTCACTCAATCGTCTGATCCTAAATTAGAGAGGAGTTTCTGACATATTGGAGGGAGGGCTGTGGAGCCAGACTGTCTGGGTTCAAATTCAGACTCTGTCTGTAACCAACCACATAACCTTGGATATGACAGTAAGCTCTTGATGACTCAGTTTTCTCATCTGTAAAATGGTAATAGTAGTAGTAGCTTTTCTCATAGTTGATTAAATGAGTTAACACGTGACATGCTTAGAACAGTTTGTCATGGTCAAAATTCAATCAAACTTGGCCATCATTAGCTGTGACTTTTATCAGAAAGTTCCAGGCTTCAGTGGTCTGAGTCAAACTGGCAGCTTTAATACGATTAACTGAGGAATTGCCCATTTTGGTGGCCTTGAAGTGCCTAAGAGGTGGAAACTGGAGTTATTTCAGAGTCAATCTTAAATTGATGTTCCTTAGGCAAGTTGTTTAACGTCTTTGAGCTTCAATTTTCTTATCTACTATAAAATAGTATAGTATGATATACCGAATTTAAACTATAACAATACCCATTCTAAAGTGTCATTGTCAGAATTAAATAAGTTAATATATATAATATATATAAAGTCATTAGCATATGCTTGGTAGATAATTAGCATCCATTCTTACTATGACATGGCCCAAATTAACAATTCGAATTAGATCGTTCTGGCTGATGGAGCAGGGATTTTTTGTTTGTCTTCTCTCCTATCAGTTCTGAAATTTTTGTCTGGTTAATTTACATGAAAATACCACTTTGTGATGGGAATTATTTGACTGGACAAAATCAGTTAATTGTCAAATCTATGCAGTCTTGGAACATCATCTAAATGAGTTCTTGATTTTAAAATCTGACTTCCCAAACATTCCATCTAAATGAAAACATTTCTTTTATAGTAAATATTGCCAGAAAGCAGCAAATATTTTTATTTTTTTGACTTGACAGATATTTTCAAAATGAGTCTGAATTGTGAAGTTGAATGGGCCCTTGGGTGGTAAACTTTTCAAGAGAGTTTGTTTTACTAAATGGGGATCTGCAGGAAGTGGGCATCCATGTGATGAAGAGACAAATTATTCTTGCTTGGGTAGAAAGAAGCAGGTGTGGCGTTGTACTGGGAACAATGCGAGGGAACCAGAGGCTCAGGGAGGGCCAAGGGGAAGGAAGGGTGAAGTTTATCTGACTGGGAATCGGCTGGGTCAAATGAAGATGGAAATTGCAAAAGGGTCCCAAGGAGTGGGGTATGAGTGGGGCTGTGTGGAATGATGAGCTTGCAGGGATGAGACCATATCTCTTTGGATGAGACCATACCTCTTTGGATGAGAATAAATTCCACTATTACTTAATGCTTGATAGTTCACTAAATAGTTACAGTATTGCCTTATGTAATCCTCATGATAATCCATACAGAATTGGTACTGTCCTCACTCTCCAGGTGAAGATGTTGGAGAGATCTAGGCTAATGTGGCCAGTAAGGGAAGCAGGGCTTGGATGTGACACCAGGTGTCCAGACTTGGAATCCAGCATTCATTCCATTATGTAGTGGTTATTGAAAAACTGTATGCAGGGAAGTCCTCCTCACCCAAAAGAGTAGCCAAAGGAAAAGATGGATGCGTGGCTGAGACAGAAGAAAGGGGAAAAGCAGGGGTACTAAAATACATGCTGTATGGTAAAAGTGGGGATGCTGGGAAGGCAGAAAATAAGGAAGACAGAGCTAGAGAGAGAGCATCCAGAAGGCGGTTCCACGGCGTTACAGGTGAAAGAAGGGTTAGGTGAGGGCATGGGCAGTTGGGAAGAGGGACAAGAATATTCAGTCTCAGTTTCCCTACAGACTTGGGTCATAGCAGAGCAAATCTGCACTGTTATTCCTGGGTCTTCTGGATGAATAGACTGTTTCACAGTATAGTCTAATGGCCAAAAACACAGACTCTGACTTCTTGATTCAGTGCCCATTCTGCCATTTACTAGCAATGTGACTTTGGGCAAGTTAATCCTCTGTGCCTGAATTTCCTCATCTATAAAACATGGATAGCGGTAATACCTACTTCATAAGGTTATTATGAAGATTAAAGGAGATAAGACCCGTGAGACCCTCAGAACAATGTGTGACACACAGCAAACACAGAGTATCATTTTTATCCATCCAGCTTGTCCCTGGCAGGTAAACACAGCCGGCTGGAGAATAGGTGGACCAGTACCAGAAAATGTTCTTATTGCCCAGAGGCCATAGGTAACAGAAGGAGGTTGGTTGGTATATAGTTACTTTGCTGAGCCACTGGGGTCGTGGTAATATCATGGGAGTTTGTAAGGTTCTCTTGTGTTTTGACTAAGCTTCCATGAGTGCTGGGTGAGGTAAGCCCCTTCGACAAACTGGGTGCTGGGTGAGGTAAGCCCCTGTGACAAACAGATCTGCTTGTTCACTGAGGAGCTACAACCCTGCAGGGTCCTCTCAAGAAGTAAGGGAACTGAATGTGGATAACATGTGGATTGTTCTTTATTTCTGTTTTGGTTTTGACAGGAAACAGCAAGAGATTGACTCTAAAGATGCTATTATTTTACATCAGTTTGCAAGACCTAACAATGGTGTTCCCAGTTTATCTCCTTTCTGTTTAAAAATGGAAACTTATTTAAGGATGGCTGACTTACCGTATCAGGTACTTGTGTGCAAATATGTTTTCTTCTTATGACATCAGTATCAGGGGATGAGTATTTAACTAAAGGGGGGAATATTTCATCTCACACAGTGGATGCCAGAGGGGATGGGAGCTGAAACTAGCAGTGCCTAGTCCTTAGTAAGAGGGAAATAAAATACTTGGTTCCAGAGTCTATTGATTTTTACAGATCCAATTTAATGATGGATCAAGAAGGTCTAAACTTTCGAGAGACTCAGCGCCATGATATTTTTCTTTAACAGAGTATTCTTTGGGCTGGGTGTGGTGGCTCACACCTGTAATCCCAGCACTTTGGGAGACTGAGGCAGGCGGATCACTTGAGGTCAGGAGTCTGAGACCAGCCTGGCCAACATGGTGAAACCCTGTCTCTACTGAAAATATACAAATTAGCCAGGCGTAGTGGCGGACCCCTGTAATCCCAGCTACCTGGGAGGCTGAGGCAGGAGAATCACTTGAACTGGGGAAGCAGAGGTTACAGTGAGCCGAGATTGCACCACTGCACTCCAGTCTGGGTGACAGAGCAAGACTCCATCTCAAAAAAAAAAAAAAAAGTATGCTTTGGTTAATAATTTTGACAGGCCTACTGGGCCTTGACAAAGATTGGTGTGCCACTGCCTGATGTGGTTTTTTACTTTAGGTTTTAGTTTATTGACAGCATTGTATTTTGTCCCTCATGAATCTTGGGGGCAGAAGGCCCAGTACGCCATGAGGTAGATATTTGTATATGTAGTGAGAGCTTTTCCACAGCACTCCATGTTCTGTTTGTGTGACTTTCAGGGAAACACTTGTTCATTTTAGTAGGAAGTAAGGAAGAGGAATGTACTTAAAGGTATATATTTCTCTCTGAGTAATGCTTGAGCTGTGTCTCACAAAGTCAACATGCTGTGTTTTCATAGTCATTCAATTCTATGTATTTTTTTAAAAGTTCACTTATGTTTTTATTTTTAACCAAGTTCTAGCCATATGGAATTATTTTAAGCTTTGATTTTTGTTATCATTTTTAATTTTATGGTCAGAGAAGATAGTCTCTGTGATATTGATTCCTTGGAATTTACTGAAGCTTTGGCCTGGTTTGTAGTTACTTTTTAAAAATGTTGAAAATAATTACATATGCTCTGTTTGGATATAGAGCTCTATATATATCTACTTGCTTAGACATGTTTGGTGTATTATTTAGACCTTCTATATTTCTGCTTATTTTTTGTCTGCTGGTTCTAGCAGCTTCTGAAAGGAGCATGTTAAAATATTCAAGTGTATTTGTTGATTTTTCTCTTTCCTGTCATTCTCTCAGTTCTTGCTTTATGTTAGAGTATTTATATATTTTAGGTTACATTGTTAGGTACATATAAAAGTTCACATCTTTCACTCTTGTTTATTTTTCCAGTATGTATCATCCATTGATGTCTCTTACGATTTTTTAAAAATCTTGAATTCTGTGTTATTAGATATCGAGATAGATTCTCCAGCCTTCTTTTGGTTCATATTTGCTTAGGATATCTTTCTTCATCCTCTCTCTTTCTCTCCCTCTCTCTTTTTGTATTTGTTTCTTGCTTATATCTAATTGGAGAGTCCTTTAATTGGCAACTTTAATCCATTTACACTTATTGAAATGATTGTTTTATTAGAAATTATTTCTAATATCTTATTTAATATTTTTCTCCTTACTATACTTCATTTTAAAATTTTTTCTCATTTCCTGCTTTCTAATAGATAGATAATTTTTTCTCATTTAAAACAAATTATATTTTTATTGTTATTGTAGATACTCTTAAGACCCAAATTTGTGTTTATGCTCATTAATTTGTTAAATGTATTAAAGTCTGTATTTATTCTGTTATAATACAAACACATTAGCAGTTTACGTATACCTTGGGTCTCTCCCTTTCTTCCCATCCCTCATCCCAGTTATGTTGCTGTTGTCTAAGATTTTAATTCTGGAGTTTTTCGGCCAGGCACGGTGGCTCACATTTGTAATCCTAGCACTTTGGGAGGCTTAGGCGGGTGGATCGCTTGAGACCAGGAGTTCAAGAGCAGCCTGGCCAACATGGTGAAACCCCATCTCTACTAAAAATACAAAAATTAGGCCGGGCGCGGTGGCTCACGCCTGTAATCCCAGCACTTTGGGAGGCTGAAGCGGGTGGATCACGAGGTCAGGAGATCGAGACCATCCTGGCTAACACCGTGAAACCCTGTCTCTACTAAAAATACAAAAAATTAGCCGGGCGAGGTGGCGGGCGCCTGTAGTCCCAGCTACTCGGGAGGCTGAGGCAGGAGAATGGCATGAACCCGGGAAGCAGAGCCTGCAGTGAGCCGAGATGGTGCCACAGCACTCCAGCCTGGGTGACAGCGAGACTCTGTCTCAAAAACAAGAATTAGCTGGGCGGTAGTGGCATGTGCCTGTAATCCCAGCACTTTGGGAGGCTGAAGCGGGTGGATCACGAGGTCAGGAGATCGAGACCATCCTGGCTAACACCGTGAAACCCTGTCTCTACTAAAAATACAAAAAATTAGCCGGGCGAGGTGGCGGGCGCCTGTAGTCCCAGCTACTCGGGAGGCTGAGGCAGGAGAATGGCATGAACCCGGGAAGCAGAGCCTGCAGTGAGCCGAGATGGTGCCACAGCACTCCAGCCTGGGTGACAGCGAGACTCTGTCTCAAAAACAAGAATTAGCTGGGCGGTAGTGGCATGTGCCTGTAATCCCAGCTACTTGGGAGGCTGAGGCAGGAGAATCGCTTGAACTGGGGAGGCGGAGGTTATGGTGAGCCAAAATCGCGCCACTGCACTCCAGTCAGGGAGATAGAGTGAGACCCTGCCTCAAAAAAAAAAAAAGAAAAAAAAATTCACGTTAATCTCATTCTTCTTTCTCTTTCTCTCTAAATTATCTTAGAGTTTGTATTTAATCTTAATATTCTCAAGTTTCAATATGGCATGTGTTGGTGTGGCTCTTTATATATCCTGTTTGGTCCTTTATAAACTCTTATTATCTGAGGTCTTTCATCTCTTTTGAATTCTGGAGAATTAATGATCAATTTTCTTAAAATATTTCCTTTTCTTTTATGTTTGATTTTCTCCCGCTTCCTCTTCCTTGATCCCTATTATCTGGATTTTGGAACCTCTGCTTCTATTTTCTATATCTCTCTACTCTCTACTTGAATTCTTTTCTGCTTCTTTCTGGAAGCATTCCTCTCGCTGAGCTTCCTTTGCATTGCCCTGTGTGTGTTTGTTTGTTTGTTTTTGTATCCATCATACTATTTACCCCATCTATTGTGTTCTTTATTTCAACCTTTGTATTTTTCTTCTTAATGTTTTCTTTTAGTTTGTATTAGTAATCTCTTCCTTTATCCATTGGAGGATATTTGTTATGTTACTTAAATTTTTTGGTCTGTCCCAATAATTCTGCTTCATGTGATATAATTCAGTGCATTGCCCTTCTCATAGTAGTGGTACTTATCTAGTTATTTTGGTTTGAGAGCTCCTTTTGCCAGGGATGCCAACTTCTCTGCCTGGGAATTTGTACCGGACAAGGGCTAAAGCCCAGGCCACAGGTCCTGTACCTCTGAGGGATTTAAAAAAAGAAGGGAGGTGAGCCTCAGTCATCCCCAAACTACTCTGGTCCTTTTGCTTTGCTGCCACTCCCCCAAATGGCTCCTGCAGCTCTGAGGTTCATCTTTAGACTCTTACAAAGCAGCAACACTGGGAGGAGGTATTCTCCTCAGGTTGTAAGAGACCAACTGGGAGGTTGGAGGGGGTGGGCTCCCCACTCAGCCAAGCTTTTGCCTGCCCCGATAATGATATTACCCCTCCAGCTCCTGACTCCCCATAGCCTGTGCTTTTTGAGCCAGTTTCTATAGAGAAGAGGGGAAGGGTGGCAGTGATCCTCCTCAGGCAATGCTGGGACAACATGGTTGACATGCTTTAGTTTGGTTAAGTGCTATAATGCAGGTCCTTTGGGGACATGGTGAAGTGGCACCGAGTCCAGACTTCAGATTGGGGCATCAGGGAGGACATGGGATGTCTGGGAACAGAAAGAGATTAGAAAGGGGATCTTCGTAACTGGTAACTGGAATGCATGGGGGGAGTCCAGAGAGAGCAGCAGGCAGAAGATTACTTAGGACTTGTGAAGACAGCAGTGGAGGAAACAAGGCCTGCGGCATCTAAATGCATTGGCTCATATTTGAGAGATCGTTGTTCAGCTTGGTGTTGGCAGTCAGCACTTGAAGATGTGTGTCACTTGGAGACTCAAATGGAAGGAAGAGATTGCTACCCAACAGCTACCTGTCTCTATTCCATCATCACTCTTGACCAGATTGCCTCACTTAGCCAGGACAGCTTTGGGGCAGTGGGAGTCCAAAACCTGAATTTTGTGCACTGCTGTCTCTGACTACTTTCAAGATCTTTTGCGCTCCCCCACCTTTGATAAAATAATCCTGTCGTTTGTGGTGGCTGCAGCAGCTGCCAGGCTTTTCTGCACTTTCCTTTCTGCCCTTCAAGCCGTCAAGCCCTGACTGCTGCAGACCTGTCTTTACTTGCAGCATATCTACCTTTCTTCACATTTTAGAGCAGCTACCTGTAGTCAGTGTAACTGGAGCAGTGGGACTATCCCTTGCTGTGAAGCCTGCAGCCATTACAGAGGTCTTCAAGAAGGGGCGTGCTTACCCCTTCCAAAATTATATTTCTTATTAAGTATATTTTTAAAGAAAGAATTGTATAGGGCTGTTTTTCTTCTGTGAGGTCTCTATGGAAGATAAATGGAGTGGGTGATGCTCGGGGGGTGACAGATTTTAGGTAAAAAAAAAAATGGTGCTGTGGTTTAGAAAGGGATGCTCTGTTGCAGGGGTTGGTGGTACCCTGATTCCCGTTCCCTTAGTGGGATTTGTATTGATGCAGTGGGTGTCTGGGGAATGCTGGGGAGTTCATTTCTTGGATTGATCAGTAGAGAAATATTTTGTCATGGACCCAGGGAGCTGTACCCTCTGCCCGTTCTTTTGCCTGTGCCATTTTAAAAAAAGATTAAAATGCCATGTTCCTCAGATCATGACTTTATATTAGAAGCTCTTGAATTTTTTAACCTAAATGGAATGGGAATGAATATTTGATGACCATTAGTTAGGAAATCAAAAGGCTTATTTTTAAAAAAAGCTCAATGTATTGAACACGGTTATTATTATTTTTCTCTATCAAGATATGAATATTGGGAGTTCAATTTTAAAATCTTTTTATTTTGTAATAATGGTAGACTTATAGGAAATTGCAAACAATGTACAGGGAGGTCCTAGGGATGTGGTTAATTTTTGAAAAACACAAAAATAGCTTTACTGTGTTTTCTGATTATGTGTAGATGATATATGGTCCTTAGAAAAATTCCAAACAGTACAAAACAATGTATGTGGAAAGTGAAAATTACTTGGTATCCTACGAGCTGGAGATTATTATCATAACTGATATTTTTGACTTTTCTTCCTTACATTTCTTCAGACATATATAAAGATACCTACATCATTTGATATAAGTAGTTGTATAAGAAGCATACGTTTCACAAAAGAATTCTTTTTAAGTAAGAGAAAGAAAAAAGAAAATGTTTCCTTTGGAGCTCTCTGCCTCGGCTGTCAGCCCTAACTTTTGATGTTGTATTTATTTGCTGATCTTGTCTCCCCTCCTGCGTCTTTTTCTTTCTAAGCTGCAGACAAAAGGATAGTACAGTGCACACCCCATGCCCTTTACCTAGATTGTGAATGGTTAATACGACTTCTCCTTTGCTTCCCCCCCTTTACATCTACAATTGTGAACAATGTTTTTGATAAACCATTTTAAAGTAAGTTGCAGAAATCCTGACACATCACCCTGCAATACTTCAACATGCAGCTCCGAAAAATAAGGACATTCTTCTTCAAAACTAAATAGATAATGGGTGTGTGGATTTCTTCAATGTGTCGTAATCCACACAGACTGCTCAAATTATTTCAGATTTAGCCAGTGGAAGGTGACTCAAGATAGCTTCAGGGCGGAGTGAATATAATAGATAGATATTTACCTAAAACCTATGGGTACAGTATATCAAATCAGAGTCCCAAGACTCTGGCATCTCTCTTAGAGTCTCAGGTTCTTCATCTCAAAATACTTCTGATGAAGGCACTGCACATCTTCTCATTTCATCCTAGCAACTGTTATTATCCCCACTCTACAGATGAGGAAATCGAGGTCCAGGGAGGGTTAAGGGAGACCCAGGGAGGTCCAGGGTCACTCAGTGAATAAATGATGGAATGAGATTTTGAAACCCAAAGCCTATGGCCTTCACTGCCATGCTAATAATGTAGCATATGTGTGACTGCATCAGTCTCACCTGGGGCAGACTTGCAGAAGGAAACATCAGCTTGGAAAAAATACGGAGGATTTACCTATTTATCTTCTCAAAATTACTTTCAGAAACTACCCTCAGTGGATTAGTCAGAGTCTAATTGCTTAAATAAAAATAGTCCAGGAATTCTTCAATAGATGTAAAGAAGTTAAGAAAAATTATTTTTGGCCAGGTGTGGTGGCTCATGCCTGTAATCCCAGCACCTTGGGAGGCTGAGGAAGGAGGATCACAAGGAGTTCAAGATCCACCTGGGCAACACAGCAAGACCCTGTCTCAATTTTTTAGAAATAAAAATATTTAGGAAAAATTAAAAGGAAAAAAAAGAAAAAAAATCAACATTTTTAACATACATTTTTTGGGCCAGGCATTGTGGCTTATGCCTGTAATCCCAGCAGTTTGGAAGCCTGAGGCAGGCAGATTCCTTGAGCCCTGGAGTTTGAGACCAGCGTGGGCAACATAGTGAGACACCCGTCTCTGTAAATTTTTTTTTTATTTTAAAAATTGTACAACCACATTTAGAAAAATTGAAATGTATGGGAAAAAAAGATCTTTGGCATCTCACCTATAGTCTTCCCAATTACTTGTGACATGTTTGTGAGTCTCTCTTTTTTTTTTTTTAATGTTTTTTCATTCATGTATGTTTACTTAGATGTAGTCAGAGTGTCTCTAAAATGTTGTCTCTTGCTTTTTACCTGGCAATCAAAATATAATTGTTGATTGTGAAAACATACTAGAACTTCCATTTCCATAAGAATTGATTATTAATTTTGTTAGAAATACCAAAATTGTTAGAAATAGATAATCGGTGCTGTGAAGGAAAGTCAGCACGGAGACAAAAGATCTCTCAGCAAGGCCATCTTTGCTTTCTGCAGAAAGGGTGCTCAGTTGCATATGGAACAATGGCGAGAGCACACCTAACAAAGGAAAAGCAGACATATTTATCCCTTAGGCATTTGGGTTGTCTTTACTGCTGTGTCCTGCATCCATTGGCTGGAGTGGGGCCTCACAGTCTTCAACTGATACCTGATTTGCCAATAGCCTAAAACTTTCCTAAATAGTTAAGTGCAAGGAAGAACAAAGAAGTTGCTTATGAAAGGTTTGAGGAAACAATAACATTTCCAAATAAGGAAGGGGCACAGGCTGTGAGCTGGAACGTGCCTATGAGCACGTCCAACAGTTACATAGGATAGGACTTAACAAAGAGTTACTAGTACAAAGCAAGGAGGCTTGAAGATAGTTAGTCTTTAAAAGAAACTATTATTTCTAACACTTATGATTTATTCTTTAATAAGAAGGGGAACTTTGAAGAGGAAACTTTTTACTTTCTACAATTTTTATTCTATTTTAAAAAGTAGTCAAGATAAACATGTAACAAGTTCTCAGGGGAAAGGGTGGTCTAGAGGGAAGGCCCGATGTGTAAATAGTAACTCTGTAAGAGTAGGGGACTACACAATGTACAGTGGAAGCACAGAGGAAGGGCAAATAATGGTTGTATCCTGGGGAAATAGTTACATAACAAGGTGAGATTTGAACTGATTTTTTTTAAAAAAGCACGGATATGACTTTACAGAGGATGGAGAAAAGGATTCCTGTAAAAGGGGAAGAGTGCACAAAGTCAGGGAGGTGGGCAGACACCTTGATCCGGCTGGGTGGGGGCAGTTGGAATTCAGGAGACCAGAGGGACTTAGATAGCCAATGAGACTGGGCAGGTGGGCAGTGGCTAGATGGTGGGTGTGGGTCTAGATTGCTGTGTGAAAAGGGGTAGTTTGTAGACTAGAGCTATTAAAGCCATTGGATAATTTTGAGCAGCAGCCTTCCTGGGTCTCATTTGCATTGTAAACAGTTCCCTCTGGTGGCAGTGTGGAGGATAGATTGCATCTGAGAATGACAAGAGTCCAGAAAGGGATGTGTTAAGAGGATATGGATGGCATCAAGAGAAATCTGAAATAGGGGCTATGGTATGTGGTAAGTTTACACCTTTAGTATACAGATTACAAGAATGTTAGATGTATTAGCAACTTCTAGAAGTAGGTGACATTTCTCCTGGTTAACATCCGGGATAATGTCTAGAGAGGTATGTATGGTTGTGCAGGTTGCTCACTGCACAACAGTGCCTGGCCAAAGGGTGGGGGTGAAATCTTGACCCAGTTCTGTTTGCCAAGCCGCAAACCTAATGGACCATTTCCACCCAGAGGAAGTTCTATTTTCTAAATTGCACAAAGGCAGTATGACTAACAGCAGCCCCTATAACATCCCCAATAGTAATTACCCTTTTTGAGGTTAAGCCTACCTTTATTCTTTAGAATAAGCAATGAGATAAAATATCAAGACACCAGGAGGCAGAGATCAGCCCAAATCCCCATTATTCCCTCTACCAACGACAGTTTGTCAAAAACACAGATTTCTGGGCACTATCCCCAGGATTCTGATCCAGAAGTCCAGGCTGGGGCACAGGAACCTGCATTTCTTAAGAGACACAGTAGCTGAGTCTGTTGTACATACTTTGTTAGACGTAAGCATTATAATTTTGGGGGACCGTTCATTTACAGTGTAGTGGTATTATTATTCAGGTGTGAGATACTGGTTTTCACGTGAGGTCTTTGGTTAGTTGTGCAGTCAATACAGGCCTCCTTGTGGTGTATTTTCACTTTTTGAGTTTTTGAATTGTTTGTACATTAAAACTAGACTGACTATTACCAGGGTCATTTCAGCCCTTTCAATCTGCTACCCCCTACCCCCATCATCCCTTGCCCCTGGGGTCTTTTTTTTTTCTTTTCCATGATAAGCCAAAGTCCATGATCGAATCGATGGGAGAATAAAGTGATATCTTTATGTGTGGTTAAACAAGTTTTTTCCTAGAGTAACCGTGTATTGTCTTAGGAGTTTATGCCCTGAGTTCATTCACTTGAATAGTACTGTCACTATCAAACATAAGGTTGGAATGTTTGTTTTTATTAATCATACAGTGGAATTTAAATACAATATTGCTTTTCTCTTTTTAAAAATGTACTCTACTTAGAACTATTTTGGTGGAAAACTCTCTGCTCAAGGGAAAATGCCTTGGATTGAATATAATCATGAAAAAGTTTCTGGCACAGAATTCATAATTGACTTTCTGGAAGAGAAACTTGGAGTGAATTTAAACAAAAACCTTGGCCCTCATGAAAGAGCCATCTCCAGAGCGGTGACCAAGATGGTGGAGGAGCACTTCTACTGGTGAGTCCCCTCTGGAGTGTCCCCGTCCTTTTGAAGTAAGCCCCAAGTTCTGTTTCACTTTTCAGATCCTCTTTATACCTTTTCAACAGTTTGCTACCTTAACAATTTCGGATGAAATGAGTGGCTCAGTCGTCAAAGTTGTTATGACCGTTAAGTTTCTGGTTACCTAGACCAGGGGTCAGCAAACCATTTCTGTATAGGACCAGCCAGTAAATATTTTAGGCTTTGCTGGCTGTACGTCTCTTTTGCAACTAGTTAGCTCTGCTGTTTTATCACAGAAGCAGCTATAGAGAGTATGCCAACAAATGAGCATGACCGTGTTCCACTCAAACTTTATTATGGGTACTGAAACTTGAATTTCATTTAATGTACCATATCCTTCTTTTGATTTTTTTCAACCATTTAACAATGTAAAAACTTCTTAGCCTGTGGACTATAATTTGATGGGCCTTGATCTAGACTAGAACTTACTGAGTTGAGGAAGATAGTTCAATTGATTGGACTCAGGGCTTTTTACCAATACTGTATAAACTGTTGAATTAAAGTCATATTATGTCAGAGACTCAGAGGAGGGAATGGAAGACTAAGTCAAGATAAAATTCCTAGGGTCAGTTGTCCATAGATAACAAGAGCTTCTCTGTATTCCAGGAGTAAAGCATACTACTCCTTTCTGGATTTTCTTTGGCTTGATTGCAAAGTCCTAGGTTGTATTCCCTAAGTTTGAAGCGTCACACGAGTTGATGAGTTTTCCCTGTTCTGTTTTTTGTAGCCTTGAGCTGACAGTGGTACCACGTGAGTTAAGCAGATATGGTTCTTGCTTTACAAACTCATTAGTCATCTGGTTTTTAAAATTTTTCTTTCATCCGTTTTCTGGAGTTTCTGCACCTTTCTCTACACCCCAATAGCTAGAGAAAGTTTCTCTTGATTTCTGCAAACTTTATCTTTTTCCAAAGATTGAATTAAGAATTGTTAAGCCCACCGTTTTTGGCATTAATTGTTATCTGCAGGCAGATGCTGGCCCAGTAGCTTTTATTAAACCTCTCCCGCTGAGTGATACCCTCAGTGTGGGGTTGATTGGAGAAGGTTCTTCCTCTTCCTCCTCTCCCTGTTTCATTTATTCCCTCTCTTTGTAAATGGAGAACTTGCTGTTCCTATCTCTCGGATTTTAAGTGACCGTCTTCTTTTTCTCCTTTTACTTTTGATTCTTGCCCAGTTTATTCCAGGGCTGACCTAAGCTCCACTTCTACCCCCTCCTTGCTAAAGTGGTGATAGAGTGGGGAGCAAGGAGGGGGCTGGGGAGAGGCTGGAGACAGGGGTACAGATCAGTATGGAAGTAATCAGCCTCAGTGTTCATGGAATGAACCTGGTCTTTTCCTTGTAATAGTGGTGGGGAACTGCTGGGGCTCCCCTCCCAAAGTGTGCAGCAGTCACGGTGGAACCAGAATGCATGACTGTGTCTGACATGCATAGCTTCCAGGAAGAACTTAGCTTCTGAGAAAAGCCTCGCGAAGAGCCCATCACACTTGCTTACTAGGCTCCAGTCAGTTCTGCCGCTATGAAGGGAAAGGGAGGACCCGCACAAGGCCACTTGACCCATGTGCCTTCCCTCGACATCAGCCCTCCAAGGCACTACATCATTTGATTGATGGGCCCATTGATTGCCAGAGCTGTCACTTTGTTAGCTGTCTGAAAAGCTGAAAGCCATACATTTCAGTTGTCACTTTGGCTACAACTCTTTGATTTCCATAATGGTTTAGAAAATATGTATTCCCATTAGAAAGTTTTTGACCCAGCAACATTTCCAACTACCACACATTACTACTTTTTGTTCTGTGTGTGTGTGCATATCATTTTATATAACTCTATTCCCTGCTAAAAGTTCATCCCTGCCCTGACCTTTCCATCTCTCCCTTCACCAGCCCCGAGCTGATACTCCATGTGGGGTGGAGTGTGGGCAGGGTGAGGGGTGGGGGCGAGAGTTGGAAAGTGTTACCCCATGGGAAAGGATCCTAATTTTGTGGACTGCAAATTCCCAAAGGCTTGGGGATCTGTTTGGGTCATATGTAGACTCTTCTAAGGACAATTTTATTTCTCTAATTCACTGTTTAATTTGAAAAATGTTGGAGGAGTTAGGTATTATTTCTTGCTTATGTCTTCTCAATGGTTAATTTGAGGAAAAAATAGTGAAGGTGGGAGGAAAGGTCTTGATTGAGATATCTAATAAACTTTCAAAGCAACACTGCTAATTCCCACAGTTCCATTTAGTCCCTAGTAGCGGAAGAAAAAACAAATCTGTTTCTTAAGGTTCTCAAGCCGTTAGCCAACTTCTTGCTTTGGGGAAACCCTGAAGAGACTTTTAAGAGAGCTCTAAATCCCAATGGAGAAAAGAACCTCCTTTCCCCATGCCCGGGGCAGAGAATCTTCAGATACTCTTCCCTCAGGCGCCTCCCCTCCCCTCTTCTGGTTCCAAGGCCACACACGAAATGTCTACCTGTGGAAGCTGAGGCCCAGCATATAGTGATCTGACCAAAATATGTAGGAAAATATTACAAGTATGAGCTTTCCATGATCTCTTGTTAAATTCTAATAGTCAGTGAGCTCCTAGGTTGTGTCTATACTCACAGAGCCAGGAGAGGAAATTTAATAAACCTACCTTGTTTGACTCAATAGATTCAATTATGTGGAGTTTTCATATGTTTATTTTGGCCTGAAACCTTAAAAACACCCCAGGCATGATTTTATGAAAAGTAAAGGCAATGGAAAGCTAGCATTGTTATGTTACATCACATAATTCCGAAGTTGTTTTAGGTCTATTCAAATAAACACACTCAACTCTAAAGTGGCTTTTCTTCTGCTTGAAATCTATACACTGATGTCCCCCTTGCATTATAAAAACTATTATTGAAGATGATGAACACAGTTTTTAAAAATCCCCTTTGTTCTACTGAATGCTTGAGTACAGAGAACCTGGTGTAAAGGGAAGTCAGCTTGACACAGGGTCAAATTACTGGAATGAAACTGATTTTGGGTAACACACACTACAGCTTCTTCAGTGTGACATACTGCCCCCTTGTGGATGTCAGCGAGCATCTTCAGAGTCTTTCAACCCCATATGAGTATCATTTTCAGACTATCTAGTTATTTATAATATTTTCCCCCATAAAAATATAGGCATTAGGGCCAGTCATGGTGGCTCATGCTTGTAATCTCAGCACTTTGTAAAGCTGTGGTGGGAGGACTGCTTGAGCCCAGGAGTTCGAGACCACCCTGGGCAACATGGCAAAACCCTCTCTCTACAAAACAGCCGAATGTGGTGGCTGGCACACATCGGTAGTCCCAGCTGCTTGGGAGACTGAGGCGGGAGGACCTTTTGAGCCCAGGAGTTCAAGGCTGCAGTGAGCCGTGATCGCGCCATTGTACTACATCCTGGGCGACAGAGTGAGACCATGTCTCTAAAAAAAATAACAAAAATTAATTGTTCTAATGCCTGTGTGTGTGTGTGTGCACACGCATGTGCACGCACACACACACAGGCATTAGAACAGTGGATTCAAGCTCGCTTCTAGGTTGGCCATAATTTTAAAATTTTGAGTGTAGTTCAGGAGATGGGATACTTTCATAAATTGACTTAACCAAGAAGATCTTTTCTAAAAGCCAAGAGACTACTCTTTCTGATTATAGCTTGGTTCATATGTTCTCCTTTTCTTTCTTTTCTCGCCACCCCAGTTTTAGATGTAGTGAGGGCCCCTGTTTGGAGGGGTTGATCTAATGCTTGTGAAACTTGGTGAAACTACAGAAACATATCATATGCTCCTATATTCTTGAGTAGATATTCAGAGTATAAGCAAAAGACAGCAAGGATGTAGCCCTATGCAGAGACAGGCATGCTCATGATTTGGAAATCCAGGTGTTGATACTCAGTCTTCAAATTGTAGTTTGTTATGGGTTCCCACTTATAAATATTCATTTCTATCATAGGCCAGGTATTGAGTTATAAAGCATGATATCTTCATTAAAATATCAGGGGTCAGCTTCTCTTTGACTGTTTTCTTGTTCACCTTTAAACATTTTTGAGCAGGTTTTGTTCCTCTGTTCTAAGATAGTCTTTTAAAAAAATCTCTTTGACCCCATTTTTGCAGAAGAGATTAGATACATTCGTTGTGATAAGGAAAATGAGTATTTCAACTTCTTGAAATAGATTCTCAAAATGATAGATTAATTGTTTAGCCTTGTCTGCTTTCCAAATTGACCCTCCCTGTCCTCTCCTGTTAATGATTCATGATTCCTTTTGCAATGGACCTCCTCCCAGTGGAGAGTGAAGAGCCATGGATTTCAAGAGAAAATTGGCAGCCCCTTCTTCATTTTCCATAGGCACATCTCGTTGTCTCTTTTCCCATTTTTCTATGTATGTGTCATCCCTTAGAAACACTACTTAGCAGTAGCTGGCTCAAAAGCAAAGCCTTTTTTCGTTTAATCAATAATTCATTATTTCTGCAAACTTAATGAATGACTGTTAGTGGCCAGGATGGTATGTATACCTGTTATCAAGTGACTCAAAGGCTGGAGGGAGACATCAAGCCTTTGCAATGGTCAGTGCTGGGGGAGGGTTTGAAGAACCAAGGAAAGGCAGCCAGCTACTACTGGAGAGAAGGGGGGAAGGCTTTGCAGAGGAGGTATTGTCAAAATGGAATCCAAAGACAGTTGGAGTGCCAGATGAAGGGGCTGGTGGTAGGGAAAGAGTAGGATGTCTAGGCAGAGGGAGCAACATCTGCAGAAATTTAGAGGAAAGAAGGAAACATTTGGGGAGTATATTAGGCCGTTTGGGCTGCCATAACAGAATACCTTCGACTGGGTGGCTCATAAAGAACAGAAGTTTCTCATGGCTCCAGAGTCTGGTGAGTCCATGATCAAAGCATCAGTAGATTTGCTGTCTGGTGAGGGCCAGCTTCCTGGTTCATAGATGGTCATCTTTCTCACTGTAACCTCGTATGGTGGAAGGGGCAAGGCAGCTCTCTGGGGTCTCTTTTATAAGGGCACTAGTCCCATTTATGAGGGCTCCACCCTTATGACATAATCATATCCCAAAGGCCCCTCCACATACCAACACACTAGGGGTTAGATTTCAACACATGAATTTTAGAGGGACATGAACGTTCAGTCTATAGCAAGGAGGTTCATGTAATTCTCTATGACTTGTGCGTAAGGTGCATGGGAGTCAGTGCTGGGAGATGGGGCCCGAGAAGGGCCAGGTCATAGAGGGGTTAGACTGTAGGGAGAGGGGCTGGCATGCCATGCAAAGGAGCTGTGGGGAGTTAATGAATGACTCTAAGAAGCATTATTGTTAGGATTAGGTTCGTGTTTAGGAAGCTCTTTGTATACACTGGAGCAAATGGATTTCTGAAGGGCCTTGAGGGGATGTCAGGGGACCTGATAGGAGGCCATGTTCCTTGTAGTTAAGAAATAAGGGCTGAACTGCAGTGTTTATGGAGTTGGAGAAAGGGCAAATTCACAGGGTGACTGGCTGTCAGGAGTGAGGGAGAGGGGGCAGTGAAGAATAACTCCTGGGATTCTGGCTTGGGCGAGGAGAATCAGGTTTGAATGGAACAAAGATGATGAGTGCAATTTTGGAAATGTTGGTTTGCAGTTCTTGAGGGTCATCCACATAGGATCCATGGATCTCAGGAGAGAGGGCTGGATATGGGAGACATGAGTGTAAAGTAATAGGTGTGAGTTAGATGGCTCCAGGAGTGTGGAGTAGGAAGACAGGAGGAATGAAGATAGAGATCCTGGGAATATGTAAGGGGTGAAAGGAAAAGCAGTAGAGGTCTAAGCTAAGGGGTTGTTCCAAGAAAGAGGCCAATAGTGTCAGATACTTTAGAGAGTGCGAGAATATAGAAAGATGGTTTATTTAGATGTTGCACTGTTGACTTGGACAAGAGTGATTTTGGTGGAGTAGTTGGGATAGAGGCTTCAACCATGTGAACAGAGTTTTCAAGAATCTTGGCTGTGAGAGGAGGTGGATTCTTGTTTGCAATAACATGGAAACATACACCATGTGATGTCTTCTATGTGTAGTAATTGATTTAGGAATCTGTGAAGCATCTATTTTCTTTGGTATTTACAGTTTATACACATTTCACTGGCCTCAACCCTTAAAGACCTGCCTGACCCTCATTTACTTCTCTTCCCTGACACTGGTCGATCATAATTGGGCACAGACAGTGAAAGAGAGGAAGGAAAATCAAGAGCAAGATAGAAGGAGAAGAGAGGAAGACCAGACAGTTTCTGAAGTTACTTCTAGCTGTGAAATTCTGAATCAAGCCAGTGTTTCTTCTTCTGTGTCCTGCATTCAGCCTGCTGCAGGTAGAGAACCCCACACCATTGCACTGGCGGAGACCCCTCCCTGCCAAGAACAGAACAGCTGCCTCTCCCTTCGTGCCTGCTACTCCTAAAACTCTCTACACTGCAGTGTTTTCACCTTGTGTGCACGCCCTCATTTCCCATGCTATGAAGGAAGCTGAAGTCATCAGACAGGAACTCTAAACTCTGTAACCCCTCACCCATTACAACATTCTGTCTTCCTGAAGCGCAGAGAAAGATGCCCCTACTTCTCTCCAAGCTGCCTCTTTCAGCCTGGCCTTCACATCTTCTAACTTGCCCTTGAACTGTGGTTTCCTCAACACTCTAGAAACTTCCTAAGGAGACCTCATCTCCTCTCACAGCTTTTAAACCACCACCAGCATGCCATTGCTCACCAGTTCTTTCTCTGGAGTCTCAGCCTATCTCCTGAGTTCTCAGCCTTCTAGGTATCTTCACTTAGGGGTTCCATGGGAGCTTCAAATGCTACAGGTTAACTAATCTTTCATCATCCAAATGTATTCTACCTTGTACAATTTAGTATTGGTTAATGGTATTACCATCTACTCAAACTATCATTTTAGGAGAAAATGCCTAATTTCTCTTTACCTATAAATCTTTACATCCATTGTAGTCCAGTAGACTCTTTTCCTTCTGTCGCAGTGTTTCTCCTATGGATTCCTTCTACCTTTGCCTCACACAGTGCATCATCTCTTGCCTGGTCTGGTAACTGGCCTTCGTGCCAGCATTTTCTCCACCTTCCAGTTCTTCCTTCACATTGCCACAAATCTGACTATGTTTCTTGTCTGTTTAAAGCCTTCCAGCAGTTAACCTTTGCTTTTGGAATAAAGTTCAGCTCCCTTTCCTCAGGCCTGTCCTGACTGGCCCTTGCCTGCACCTCCAGCCTCACCTCTTCCAGGCTTCCCCAAATGCAGCCTGTACCCACGTGCCCCTTCCAGAAGTTCTTGCAGTTCGTCAGGCAGCCGACGCTCTTCCTATGCACACCTTCCCCCTCTGCTCTGCCCGGTGAGCTCGATCAGTTACGCTTATGATCAAACCTGTGTAATTTGTCTACAAAGGATTTTTTTCCCCTTCTAACCTGTCAGCTTAGAGCCACACATTCCGCATTTTTACACTTTAGATGCTTTTCATATGCTATTATTACTTGATCATGTTCAATTTAGAGTAATTTAGTTTTATCCTAAGACCATTGACTTCCAAAATGGTAAAAGGTTGTGTAACTCTTTTGTTGTGAATTTAGGCCTAGCACAATTAGAATCAAAGTGCTGAATTATTCTAATGGAATGTGAAAATTGCCACCTTAATTACTGCAGGTGTGAAAAAAGAAGTAAGTAGGAAAGCATTTCGTTTGCATGTCTGTATAGAATTTACTAGAAAAAATGCGAGATATTCTGTATTGAAAGATCAATGGAATGCTCTGACTGTACACATTAATTAGTCACTATTGTGATGTACTTCTTCCTGTTTTGGGGAAAAACTATTTCTTGATTCTTCAGTACTTTATTTTGAGAGACTTACTGAAAGAGGCACACAAAGCTTTCTAATCAGATTTGTGGGCATTCTTTTAACAAGGTAGTTAAGAACTGCTATAGCTACTGCACAGGGAGTATGTTGAAATTGGCTGTAAGACTTTTTGGTAAAAATCAGGAATCCAACAATTTTAGAGAAATCTATTCCTTATTTTTATTTGTTTTTAGAACAGAGAACCCTTATAGAACAGAACTATATAAAATGATCAAAATGCCTTTTTGTCCCCTTGAGGTGGAAAACAGCATTTCATTATAGCTGTGATTTACTATCATTCCTTGAGTTCTCTCTCAAAATATTTTTCAGCCCTTTGATTTAAAAAACAAAACAAAACAAAAAATAAAAATAAAAAAACCTTAAAAAAATGCAGCATTCTGGCTGTGCCACTTTCCAATTGCATGAATTTCTTTTTTTTTCTAAATTTTTATTTATTGATTGCAGTTTGTCAGGCAGCCGACGCTCTTCATGTGCACACCTTCACCCTGTGCTTATTGATACAGTGGTCCCACTCTGTGTTGCTCAGGTTGGCCTCAAACTCCTGAGCGATCCTCCTGCCTTGCCCTCTCGAGTAGCTGGAACTACAGGCATGTACCACCACACCTGGCTTCTGAATTTTTTAAAGTGGCCTTTACTGCTGTATCAGCCAGTACTAAGAGTAGAGGTGAATGCCAATACATCTTTTGTTACTCATCAGGGAGGAAAAATGAAAATGTCTGATGCCTGTACTCCCACACAGCTACATTCTCTTCAGCCTTTGGTAGAAAACCCTTTAAGTTTCTATCTACCAACACTATTAGCCATAAAAAAAATTCTTGCCATTTGGAGAATAAAATCAGCAAAGACCTGGGTGTGGTGGCCAGCAAAATATTTGAACAGTGAACAGCTGCTGGCCCCTCCATACGGATCACACTGTTATCAGGAGCACCCGAATGAGCAAGTTTACCACTAGGATCACCTAGACAGGAAAAAGGATTCAGCCAAGTTCCATTGGCAGTTGTGTTCCCTTTAGAGTTCTCGAGAACAAACTGAGGTAAAGAGTTGATTTTCTTGGAGAACAAATTATTTGCATAATATTTTAATTTATAATAAAGATGGAAAGGTGCACTTACTCCCTAATGTGCTATCAAAAAAGCAAAAAGGCTGGGTGTGGTGGTGCATGCCTGTAGTCATAGCTACTCTGGGGGCTAACGTGGGGGGATCACTTGAGCCCAGGAGTTAGAGTCCAGCTTGGGCAACATAGCAAGGCCCTGTATCTTTTTTTAAAAAGGCAAAAAGGTTTCTTTCAGAAATTTCTTTCTTTCTTTTTTTTTTTTTTAACTCTTTTATATCATGAAATGTAAATGCACATGCAGAGTGTACAAAACAGAAATGTGTAGCTTAATTAATGAACACCAAGCATAAACCTGTGGAACCATCCTTTTGCTCAGGAAAGAGAATGATGCCAACACCCCTGTCACTACTGCCTCCTGCCCTGGACCCCCATGAGTGCTCACTCTCCTGACTCAAAGACTTTTCAAGTGGGTTTCCACTGTGGGATTGCGTGAGAGAAGGCAGAAATGTGGCACTGGGAGGGGAGGGGAGAGGTCTGAGGGTGGGTACCAGGAAAGATCTCATGGCATCTTTATCTGGATTTTTTCCCATTTCTTCCACAACCCCTTAAGTCTAGGCATTGACTAGAGCCTGTTGTGATATCTGCCATGCAGATTGCTCTTGATTAAAGCTGCAGTTATTCAGTTCCTCCAGAGTGTACTAAATTCTGAACGACTCATTCTAAAGTGACCCTGTGGAGCTGATATGTACCTGATGCACAGTAGTAACTTGTTTCCACACAATTCCAGGACGTTAGCTTATTGCCAGTGGGTGGACAATCTCAATGAGACCCGGAAGATGCTCTCTCTTAGTGGTGGTGGTCCCTTCAGCAACCTGCTGAGGTGGGTCGTGTGCCACATAACGAAAGGAATTGTGAAACGCGAGATGCACGGCCACGGCATTGGCCGCTTCTCCGAGGAAGAGATTTACATGCTGATGGAGAAGGACATGCGGTCTTTAGCAGGGCTTTTGGGTAATGTACCACACCTTCTATTCTATATTTGCTATTCTTACTTTTTGCATGATTAGTAAAGCACTGTTGGTTCACTAATTTATGTTTTAATTTTGGCTGATTTCTTTGCTTCCATGTGTAGATTGCGGTCCCCACATTTGACCAAATCCTCTAATTTTCAAAAGCATGTGTCTTTCTACTTAATCACTGGTACTTGACTGTTTTTAGCATGGTGAGCCCGTGTGAAGAGAGTATGGAACATACTTCAGCCTCACCACCTGGCTGCAAGTGATGCTGGCATTTCTGAATGTGCTGTAAGAAAACGGGGATTTTGAGCAAGGAAGCACTTCTGTTTATAAACAGGTCAGGGTCACAGGCTGCTTTAGGAACACACTGCTCAGAGGTTCAACATTGACGTCAAGAGTTTGAGACCTGCTGACAGCGCTGATTCTGATCCATTCCCTGTATATGTGGAACATTTGTCATTTTCTCACCCCTCTTATTCCTCTTCATGTTCCTAGTCCTCTTATTACGAGCACATTTTCACCCTGATTTTGTATTTATCACACACAATGATATCATTTTATTTGGGAAACCACTAGAAGAGAAGCACAGAGAGCAGTGTGTACCCGTGGGCTGGTGAGGATGGCTGGGAATAGAATGATGCACTCTTGGTCCCCTGGCTGGCTGAGGGGGCCTGGGCTGATGTGATTCTTCACTGGGCAGAGCTTGATTCATAGCGATGACAATTCATAAACAGATATTGAATTCAGGACCTTCTATGTGTAAAATAATGGCTTCTCCTGGGGGATAGCTAATGTATAAGGAGCCAAGTCCTCCATGTGACTAGGCCATCTCACCAGGTCCTTTGAGGGCTACTAGTTTTTTCTGCAGAAGGTGGGTTTTCACTGGCTCTCCGTCATCTGCAGTAATTTCCAGATTCACCCTCATCCTCGTTCTAGAGCACATTAAGTACCTCACCTCTGCTAGGAAGTCAAGTTTAGAATTTGTTGAAGACCACCTCATGCCTTAGGAACTGGAAGCCATGCTGTGTAGAGACCGTGCTGGGTATAACCTGTCCCTTGCAGAGTGACCCACTCTGACTGCATCTTTTTGCTCTACATTTCAGACAGTTGCTAGACCTGGGGTCCTTCCTTGAACCCCAGCCTGCAGAGGGCAGATCCCAGCACCACATCCAGCTCTTGGCTAGCTTCGTTACAGGTGCTATGTTCTGGGGGTGGGGGCTTGATACTGGCTGGACTCCTTCAAAAGCTCTGTCTGGCTTGCAGAATTGACATTGTCTAGGCCGCCTGTTGTTTTGCTCCACTGGGACCAGGTAGACCTGCTTGATGTAGATGTGAATGGAATTAACCTCAAATTTGCCTCATTCCTTTGGAAACTTAATGCTGGACTCTTGGCCTCAGAAACCAGGCTCACAACTGGGCCATTTCTCCTTAACAATGGCTATGTCTGTTCCTGGCTTTCTCCCCTTCCTCACTGGCCCATGCTCTTGTGAGCCCCAGTAAGCAAGGAATTGAGTCCCTGGAATTATGACAGAAATTATGCTATAAGCACCACACATCTTTAACAATTTTTAACAGTGTGGCTTTTTTTAACCAGAGAGGGGTGACCTTCACCTTTCTGGACATTTCTGGTTGGGAGAATCAGGAAGCGGGGTGATACCAATAATAATGGTGACTGACAATTGTTTCTCTCGCGATTAACGATTTAGACAATGCTTTCTCCCCAGTTTTCAGGAGATGGGAAGAAAAGGAATTACTGATAGCTAGGTTGGATACATGATAAGTATTCAAAACAGCATCAAAAGTCTGGATGATTTTCTGGGATGAGAAGCTGAGAGGGCTAGTTGAAAAGTTGGAGTTAGCTGGTGTTATATTCTGTGAAGACCAGGGGGCAGTGTAGTTGTGAACTCTGTGATAAGAGAAGCACTTTTTCTATATTTGGGGAGGGAGAGGTTCTTGGGCTGAATATCATAATTTGTCTTACTAAATGAGGCAAAAACCCCATTTCATTTATTGAATAAGTGAAATTCAAACTACCTCCCTGCCATCCCGACGGACATGGCTCATTTTTAATGCCCAGATGCCTAAGAGACTCAAAATTCAAAATTACTTTTTGTTGAAAAGCCCAAGATTTGGGGAAATAATTGTCTGTGGATGTATATCTGACTCATCAGGATACATTAGTTATCAGTGTTCCTGGTCTATCAACTTCAGTGATTTGAACATTTCCCAAGTGCCAGGAGCTGAGGAATATGAAGATGGGTTAGAGATTTCCCCCGTCTCAATCAGCTTGTAGTCCAGTGGGTGATGAGCCTATAAACCAGGAGAGGCAAAGTACTGCTGATCCCTGGTGGCCTGTTCTCATATGGCCTGTGAGCTAATACTGGTTTTTACTTTGTTAAAGCGTAGGGAAAAAAATGCAACAGAAATGTGCACATGAGGCCTGGAGAGCCTGAAATATTCACCATCTGAGTCTTCACAGAAGTTTGCTGACCTCTGCTCCAAATGAGGAACTGCACAAGTCAGGCTGGGGCAAGTCCCACGACAGAGACCTGTACTTGGTGCTCTGGGATGAAACAGCAGGGAGGACTGGGGAGGGCCATAGATGAGATGGCAGTGTGTTGGCCCAAGAAAGAAAAGCGTTGTCCCAGTGAAGAAAATAAGGAAGGACTTTTTGGGAAAATCATGAGAAAAGGAATCCCAAGTGAGTGGCATTTGGGAATCATGGTTGAAATGAAGATTAAAAGATAGTTTGGGGGCAGTCTTATAAAGGACAGTAATTACCATGCTAAAAGATGTATACTTTATAATACAGATACATGATGATGTTGCAGATTGCTGAGAGTAAGAGAGAAGGAGCCACATGTGTGATCTAGAAAAGCGGCTCTGTTGGTGTTGTAGGGGATGAATTAGGCCTGGTGGGAGGTGATAAAGAGAGACAGTGAATAGCTATGGATGTAGTTTTAAAAATTGTAACTTAATTCAAACTAAAATAAATGAAATTCAGACTACATAAAACATTAAACAAAATTAGCTAATTTTTATTTTCATATATGAAAAAAACTCTACAGTCAAATCAGGTAGAGTTAGAATAGAAAATATGGTTTTATGATATAAAATACATTAATAATATGATGAATAGTTAGGAGGATAGTCATAATTATCTCAGTACTGGGAACACATTTGATGATGAAGTTCAGTATTCATTCCTGATAAAAACTCTTAGTGAAATAGGACTCAAAGACTAGTTCCTGAACACGATGGAAGGGTATTCTATTAAGCCAACAACTGGTGTCAGACTTAATGTTGAGTCACTCGGAGCATCCCCAGTTAAATAAAATACGAAACGAAGATGCCTGCTCTCGCTATTATTTAATGTAGTTTTGGGAGGGTTCTGACAATGTAGTTGTATAACATGAAAAAAAGATATCTTTATATTGGAAAGGGGGAGACAAAATTAGGATAGAAATTAGGAGATCATGTCGCCGATATAATGGAGAATCAACTAAAATTACTACAGTTAACGAGAGAATTCAGTAAGTTTATGAAGGATACAGAGCTAACATGTAAACAAGTTTTCTTGAGTATCTCAAATAACTAGTTGGAAAATATAATTTAAAAATATTAGAAGTATGATTTATATGAAATATTCAGGACCTACAGAAATAAAATGAAGCAATCCTAATACGAGCACATTTGTTTAGAAAATGGAAAGGTGTGCCTTCATTCTTCACTGACTGGAGAATGATGACTCCAGAACTCAAACCCCAGCTCTAAGACCTTGGGCAAGTCTCTTGACTTCTCTGGGCCTGAGTTTCCTTGTGTAAAGTAGGAACAGTAATGGTGAGAAGAAAAGTAATGCATGCAGAGTGCTCTGAAAAGTGGTCAGCATGTAGAAGTAATCAAACAGCAAGCAAATGTGGAGAGCAGGTGTGACCAGTGTCTGGAAGGAGACGTTCATGGTGCTGTGAGAGCTGACAGTTGAAGGGTTTGCTTTTTAATTCTCATGTTCTCATGTTCCCCTTGGGGAAGGTGTGTGTGTTCACAGCAGAGAACTATGTGTAGGGGTTGCCTGACTGCCCCCACATGCCAGAAATGCATACACTGTTTATTTCTGAACACTCCCAAAAAGGGATGAGAGTCAATAAAGAGCCAAGAAGACATGAAAATCAAAAACAGAAAGGTGTGGTTTTTGGGAACCAGTGTGGCTAGAGGCAGGAAGCCTAGTGGCTGGCATATGGGTGTGGGAATCCTGGAGTCGGATCCCGGGTTCACATCTGGGGCGTAACTGCTTGCCAGCTCTTTGATTTCACACAAATAACTTGAATTGTTTCATTTGCAAAATGAGGGTCAGAACAATACTTACATCATAGAGGATGGGGACTAAACGAAATGCTTTCTGTAAAGTACTTACTACAGGGCCTGGCACATAGGAAGTGCTAAATAAATATTAGTTATTCTCATAATCACTGTCACTGATTTTGTATGTAACACAACTTCATTGCAAACATTGTTATCTGGGAAAAATATCTACGTAACAAAGATCTTTTTTCTGATTTTAGAATTTATTGTAGAAATTTGGGAAGGTTTAGAAAAGTATAAGGAAGGAAAATAAGTCACCGCAATTTTTAAAAAATATATTTTTCCCATCCCTCCCTCACTCCTTGTTGCTGTAATCTTCCAACCCATTGCTAACAACTGTTACCATTTTGGTGCATATCTTTCCAATATTTTTATGCATAATTTTGAATCATCTATATATACATATTTGTACATATATATTTTCCATTTCTTCTATTTTTAAATATTCTATACCATGTGATTCTGTGTGCAGGGTATCACACTTGGTGCCAGGAAAACTGATAGAAGATTTATCAGACAAAATCCTGCTTTGTCTTTTGCCTTTTTAATATTTCTGTTATCAGTCCTACATAGATTACAGGTATGACCTTGAAGTGGATGGGAAATAAGACAATGAAAGTTAGAATTGTATAGTTGTGTCCCATGTTAACACAGAGATCCCCAGCTGTGGCCGTGAGATACAAAGTATGAATGGAAGATGGACTCTAGTACAAAGTCAAAGGAACACCACCCATTTGACAGATAAGAAAAACGAGGCACAGAATGGTTGAATGACTTGCCAACAGTCACACAACCACTAACAAGTGAGGGCAGGACTCAAATCCAGGCTGTCAGACCTAAGGCCCCTACTGTTTTCTGGCCTGACTACTACCTTGGTTTCTTAAGAATTGTGCTGTAAAGTACACAAGTTAAATTGTGTCAGGATGACTTCTTTAGAACATTTTCTAAAATTGCCACAAACTTCCACTGGCAAGTTAAAATGTGGTCTTCAAAGTGATTTTTAAGTACATTTGATTAGGTTGCCCCTGAAAGCAGAGTAGAGATTTAAATGTGGAGCATTATCACTGATTTAGAGATCCTGAGCCTTGTGAGTTGAAGCTGTGCCCTTCATCAGGAGGCTTGCTGCCTAGTCTCTAGGCTGAAATGCTGAAGGAGAAATGATCTCTTTTTTGGGGGCTGCTTCTGAAAGAGCGAAGTGGTAAATGGAATTTGTAAGTGGAAGTGAAAAAACAACCTGATTTCCAGCAAACTTCACTTGATTAATAAAAAATATAATGTACTTTTCTTCTACTTTTTTTTTTGGCTAGTCTACAGCATTTTATTGAGTCCGAAAATGGCTTGAGGAGTCATTATTTTTTAGTCTTTGTTGACACTGGATCAACACACTTTTAAGAATCAAACTTTTTAGTTATTTTAGTAAACGTCAATGTGATCTTGACTGTAATAAAGAGTAGGGAGTTGCAAAGTAGTGCTTCCCTTTAAAGGCAGTAAAAATGAATCATTTGCTGCTTCATGTCAGCTTCCTAAGCATGTATAATGACACCGTGGTTTTGCTTTTCAGAATGACTGTATTTTGCTGTAGAATAAAACAAGCAACTTTGTTTTCCAAGTATATAGATATTTGGGTGATCACTTAGTTCAGAGTTAAATAATACATGGAAGGTGAAAATATTCTCAAAGAACAGCAGGGTTAAGCTTTTGTGATTAGTCATAGAAAATCTGTAGGTTGCTCTTACCCAGAAATGCCTTTGGGGTTCCATCCCTCCAGATTAGGAAGCCTATACTATCAAGCGGTGTTGATGCTGTTCAGGGAGCAGATGGACTATAGCAGAGTCAGGGAAATTCAGAGACGGGCATGTGTTGAGGGAAAGGTAGAGAAAATATGGGTGCAATTATGCCTTGCAGTGTAGGTCAAAAACCTTGGAAAGGCGGGTGCCACACTGCAGTCCTCTTATAGCTCTGGCATGCTGAGAAAGAGAGAACTGGTCTCAGTGAGCTCAGAATCTAAAGACAAGGCTGGGCTCTTGTAGGAAATACGCAGGGGGAGGGGATGAGTAGGTTAACAAATGTAGAAGAGCTACCCTCTGGGGAGCGTGCCCTGGGTTGTTGTCAAACGCTTTCTGTGGTTTTATACACCTTATCTTGTGGTTCTCACGTTTCTCTGAGCACCAACACAAGGTTGGATTTTGATGCTTCTAGAAAGCAGCTTTCATAAAGTTTCCCAGAGCTCAGAGCTATTCAGGAATGTTGACGGGGCAGCGCCTTGCGTGTTGGGGGTGAGTGGGTTAAAACTGGGCCTGAGTTTCTTCTCTTGATCTCTCTACTGACCCCTAAAGCTCAGGGTGGGGTACAGGGTGCTAGGCGGCTAGGTTTGGTGATACAGATCATGATGAGGCAGCAGAGACTACTAAAGCCTGATGTTTCTTTGCTTTTAATTGGATTTTTATAGATCCTGGGTGGTGACACAGCAGTTATCTCATGGGAAAAGTGGATGAATAATTGGTAAATAGAGTTGGTTTGGGAGATATAGTCATATAGAGGGAGAATAAGAAAAATACAGTTTCAGTTGTGAGGCTCAGCTGTGGACTGCTGGTGGTCAATAAATATCTGCTGGATGAATGAAGAAAAGAATGAGTGAATGTCAGAATGCTGTTAGCAGAAGACAAGCATAGACTCCAGGATCTGTGGATGTTAGGAGTACTTTCTGAGCAAAAAATTTAAATTTGTAAATGCATTTAAGAGTAAGTAGGATCAGAAATAGCAATGGGCTGTGCAAGTGGAAACTGCAATGTTATTTTCAGCCACTTTTCTGTTGTTAGACACCTTAGGAGGAGCGTATACTTGTAATAATTAGAATTCAGGCAGAAGGGTAATTCCATTGACTTAGGACCGGGTGATTAAACACACATGCCTTGAACAGTGTGGCGGGCTTTTTTGAGGGGCTTAAGGGTTGGGTGGTGAACACATTGGGCACAGCCCTGAGCTACCAGAGCTGCCACCTGAGGGAGATATTGCAGGTAAACATTTATAAAAGCTCAGCACTTGTGAGGAGTGCTACTATAAAGTACAAAGTGCAATGAGGAATTTTTTTGCAGGGGAAATGAACATGGTGGTGGTAGTGATGAAGTGGTGGTTCTGGAAGCCTTCTTCAAGAGGTGACGTTTACTGTTTTTTGTTGTTGTTGTTGTTGTTTTAAGATGCAGTGTTGCTCAGTTGTCCAGGCTGGCGTGCAGTAGTGTGATCTCAGCTCACTGCAGCCTCCGCCTCCCGAATTCAAGTGATTCTCTTACCTCAGCCTCCAGAGTAGCTGAAATTACAAGTGCGCAGCACCACGCCTGGCTAATTTTTGTATTTTTAGTAGAGATGGGGTTTCACCATGTTGGCCAGGCTGGTCTTGAACTCCTGACCTCAGGTGATCCGCCTGCCTCGGCCTCCCAGGGTGCTGAGATTACAGGTGTGAGCCACTGCGCCTGGCCAAGGAAGTCACATTTAAGTTGCATTCTGAAAGATAAGCCCAAGTAAGGCAGGCGTGTGTGTAGGTGTGGGCAGCAAGGGTGGGACAGTGAGTAGAATAGCGTGGACTAGAGAAGGAACATCGTATGTAAACAGCCTGAGATGAACAGCAGCTGGGAGATTTCAAGGAGTGAAAAGGTGGCCAGTGTGTCTGGAAATTGTGTGAGAGCAGGAGTGGCATGAGGCAGTGGTGGCAGGGGCTGAGCTCATACAGTCTTATGTGTAACATAAATAAATCTGGACTTTTCCCCAAGAGCAGTGGAAACCAGCAGAGGTTGAAAGTTAGGACATGGTGTGATCCTATATCCGTTTCATGTGCTGGAGGGGCCAAGAGTAGATTGGGTGGCCCAGGGAAGAAGCTGTTGCCCAGGCTGTAGTGCAGTGGCACAGTCATAACTCACTGAAGCCTTGATCACCTGGGCTCAAGTGATCCTTCTGCCTCATCATCCCGAGTAGCTGAGACCACAGGCATGTGCCACTGCGCCCAGCTAATTTTTATATTTTTTGTAGAGACGGGGTTTTGTATTTTGTATTTTCTGTAGAGACGGGGTCCAGGAAAGATAAGATGTTGTTTCGACTATAGGCATGGTGGTAGAGTTGGGCAGAAAGTTATGAATGAGAACTATGTGTTAGAGACAGAACTGAGAAAATTTAGTGATTTGATGTGTATGTGTAGAGGGGGAGGGTCATGGTGATGGAGAGGGGTGGGGTCAGGCATAATCAAGTTCTGGACATTAAAACTTAGTAGATGACTGGGTGTGATGGCATGTATCTATAGTTCTAGGTACTCAGAAGGCTGAGGCAATGGGGATCGCTTGAGGCCAGGAGTTGAAGGCTGCAGAGAACTGTGATTACAACTGTGAATAGCCACTGCACCCCAGCCTGAGCAACAGAGCAAAACCTCATTTCTGAAAAGAACCGAAAAACAAAGGACAAATAAACATTTGATGAGGTAGCCATTCACAGCGTTGGAGGACACTGGAGAAGAGGGGAAGATGATGAATTTCAGGTGTGGGTATGCTGAGTTTGAGGTCCCTGTGAGAAGACACATGAGTAGAGATGCAGTATATGATAAGGGCAGCTGTAATCAGTGGAGGAAAGACAAATTGATTCAATAAATGGTGCTAGGACAGGTGGCTAACCATTTGGAACAAACGAAGTTCAATTCTGACTTCATGTCATATACCTGAATAAATTCCAAATGAATCAAGCATTTAAATGTGAAACATAAACTCATAAACATAAAACCATAAAGGTGCCAGAATAAAATATGGGAAACTTAAAGAATGTTGAGCTTTGGACAGTTTTTCTAAACATGGTGCCGTAGGGTGAAACTATAAAAGAAAAGTTGAATTGCTTGATGACATGAGAAAAAATTAAACCAACCTCCTGTATATAAAAAAAGTTGCCATATTTAAAGTTGAAAGGATAAGCTGGAAAAATGTTTGCAACATGTGACAAAAGAACTAATATTAACATATGAAGAACTTTTATAAATAAATAAGAAAAGTGAATACTTAAGGGGGAAAATTGGTCAGAAGACATATAAAGAGGTAATTTACAAAAACAATACAAATGATGAATAAATACATTAACAATGTTCAACCTCTTTATTTTATTTATGTACTTATTTTTGTTGAGACAGGGTCTCACTCTGTTGCCCAGGTTGTAGTGCAGTGGCACAGTCATAGCTCACTGAAGCCTTGATCTCCTGGGCTCAAGAGATCCTTTTGCCTCATCGTCCTGAGTAGCTGGGACCACAGGCGTGTGCCACCACGCCCAGCTAATTTTTGTATTTTTTGTAGAGACGGAGTTTTGCCATGTTGCCCAGGCTGGTCTTGAACTCCTGTGCTCAAGTGGTCTGCCTGCCTTAGCCCCACAAAATGCTGGGATTATAGACAGGAGGCACCGCGCCGGGCCTCAACCTCTTTAATATCAGAGAAATGCAAGCTAAAAAATGAGGCACTTCTCTGTCAATGAAATTGGCATATTTTGTTTTTGTTTTATTTTTTAAATACTATGAAGAAGTATCAGCAGGGGTATGGAAGAGGCATTGACATATTGTGGTAGGAGTAAAAATTAGTATGTAGTTTAGTAGTTTCAAAAGATAAAATGTCATATTTCTAACATTGACTTAATAAGTAATTCAACCTTCAGGATTTTTTTTCCTAGGAAAAATATTGGAAAGATTTAACTAGAAGGAGAATTCAATACTAAAATATTGCAACCTTACAATTATTAATAGTGTGGCTTTTTGGTCTGGAGTCTGATTTTTGTTTGAGATAGTAGCTGGAAACTTAAGCTGCTATAGGTACTTGTTCTCACTTTCCCTACCCTCTTCTCCTTTATGTTGTCAACTTTCCCTTTCTTCAGCTGGGAGTCTGAGGGTTTAATGGGTGCACAACATGTATAAATTGGTTTATCTTCAGACACCCACTTGTAGATCATTTATGAATAATCTGCATGTCTCTCTATGAATGAGTGACACCCTTTCATTAAAGAAATGATCACCACTGCAGAGAATGCTCTGAAGAGCTGAGCAGTGTGCATTGGTGTCACCAGGTTGGAGTTCAGTGGACCGAGGCTGGACCTTTCTCCCAGAGTGTTCCCAGCAAGCCTGTTCCATGCTCCTGGGCACCTGGTGCTTTCTTTTTTAGAGCTCTCCTTGCACCCTCTCCTAATGGTTTGGTTTGAGGGGTTCCTCAGCTGGACTCTGTACTAGGCCTGGCAGATTCCTCCTTTGTCTTGAGAGCCCGACTGAGTGCCTGGCACACATGAGGCATCCAGCCTATGTTTATTGAACAAGAGTGTAAGGAGCAGTTTTGGGATCATGCTTTTAAAAGAAAAATGGCCAAACTAGTGTGTTTCCAGAGGAGGCTGGTCAGGAGTAGTTAGTGGGGAAAAAATTTCATGTGAGGAATTTGAGGATACTGGACATGGATAGTATGGAGAAGTAAAGCTATCAGGTAATATACCAGCTTTTTTTGAATATTTAAAAGTGGCTAATGACTTAAGTGCCACTGTAGATGACAAGCATAAGGGGGAGGGGAGAAGAGACAGAGGGGATGGTGAGATGTATATTTGGGGAAATAACAGCTTACAACTCAGGGTAAGGCAGAACTTTAAGACAGAGCTGTCCACAATTGGGAGGACTTATCTTGTGATGTGGCCTGAGCTGCTATTCTCCAGATGAGGCTGGATGACCACTGTCATGATAACTGAGGAGGGGTCTTTTTTACAGATGGTGCGATGTTTAGAAATGGGAGGTCTTTCTAGTTTTAAGGGTTTCGTGATTTTGTTTATTTATTTATTTTTGAGACGGAGTCTTGCTCTGTCACCCAGGCTAGAGTACAGTGGCACGATCTCGGCTTACTGCAACCTCCACCTCCCAGGTTCAAGCAATTCTCCTGCCTCAGCCTCCCGAGTAGCTGGGATTACAGGTGCCCACCACCATGCCTGGCTGATTTTTGTATTTTTAGTAGAGACAGGGTTTTACCATCTTGGCCAGGCTCGTCTCGAAATCCTGACCTCGTGATCCACCTGCCTCAGCCTCCCAAAGTGTTGGGATTATAGACGTGAGCCACCGTGATTGATTTCATTATTTTATGTTCACTCTCTGGGGAGAAGAGTAGAGTCATTTTGTAAGTCATAAAACAAGGCAGAGGCCAAAGTAGAGATTGGTTATCTCGAATTCTGTTTGCTCTGTTGGGTGGTGATTTATGTTTAGGCTGCTACTCACACCTGCTGAAGTCTCAGTGCTTTAAAGGATCTGTGTTTATGGCACTACTCTACATCCCTTGTTATTAAATCTATGCTTTGAATAATGAATCTTCCACTTCATTTAAAGTTTTTTCTCTTTTTACTTGGACAGTAGCAAAATTGTTTTTAAGAAAGCTTGGGGATAGGCTGTTTTAATATCTGCTCTTCCTACTCTAATTAGATCATGCAACAGCACCTCATAGAGATGCCCACGTCATCTCCACATTAGGCCTTCAAGTCTTGGCTAGAAGCTGCTTGCTTACAACGCAGCAGCCACACACTCTTACCTCCTATGGAAGTGAAGGGAAAAAGCCTTCAGAACCAGGCAGTGGAAAAGGATGAATATCTACACACACGTTAGCACATTTAGCATATGCTGAGTAACTGGGAACAGAGATCAGAGAAGAAAAATGAAGACATGGAAGTAATTATGCCTGTCAATCTAGCTAGAAAGATAAAATACACAGATAAAAGACAAAAAACCATAGACATTAAAAGAAATGATCTCGAACCTCAAAACAGTGTTTCCTATTGCAGATTCTAAGCATTCTCTAAACTACAGGGGACTGTCTTGAACAGTGGCTTTCAGCCCTGACTGCTCATTTAGAATCACCCAGGGAGGTGTGGAGCGGGAGGGTGGTGCTTTTAAAACACAGCTATGCGGGTACCACGCCAGAACAGATAATTCAGCCTCTGGGAAAGAGGTCTGGGGAAAGGTAGTTTAAAACTCACCAGGTAATTCAAATGTGTCTGTAACTCAATATAGGACAGGGATAGAGGAGGGAAGGGCCATGCGAGGTCAATGTGCCTTGGTTTCGGCAGGCACCAAATGGGAAAACATTGTAGTCTTTTATAGAGGAGGTGATAAAATCTAGAACAAATCAGGCCTACTTCACAGTTTTGCCAGAAAGGTTACCTTTGCTCGGTCTGTCTGCATGGTACATAGCCCAGCCCTTCTTTCCATGTCAAAAACCAGTTGCCTAGACAGTAGACTTTTTTGGTGTGGGTAAATTTTAGATGCTATTTTTAGTAGCACCTTGAAGATAACTCTGGTCTTACAACAGCCCCGAGAGTGAGTTAATGTACAGATGAGAGGGCCAGATGGGGTTCAGAAGGGCTAGGGAATGGGTCTGAGGCCACTCAGCAAATGACAGTGCTTTTCTTCTGTTCCAGTAGAACTACTGTGTGTTTACCTTAGTGGTTTGTTAAAGTCACATGCCAGAAGAATAATAATTTGACCTGAAAACCATAAATTCTAACTTTGCCTGTATTGATTGCATTCTGGTGAGTGCCTCACCCTCTTACAAGTGCATACCGGAGTCCTGTGCTCATCTATTGAAGTGGAAGTGATTTACTCTGACAGGTCTTTACTTATTATTCGATAACTCTAAGGTGCTCACTGCTCTCTAATGGAAGGGACCATTAGATCATACACTCAGAAAGCATTAACTCTTCTTTTCACTCAGCCTCTCCATTCCAGACTTCCAGAGGGCCAAGGGCCCGGTATCTTTCAATAGCCAGGGACTGTGGGACCAGGCCCCATCCATGTTGGCAATTCTTATGGGGACCAGGCATTGGAGGTCCTGAATTGTGGTTTATTTGTTTTCCATTTTCCTTGTTGCTATCTGAATTGGTAGAGCTATGTTGATTATGCATGAAAACGAAAGAATTAGTTTTAGCAGAATAAAATTAAATGCTAATAAATACCGAGTTCTTAGAAAACCTTGTGGCTTATTTAGCAATACAGATGGGTTGGTACAATTCTGACAGCCTCTATCTGGTCTCTATCCTGGGTCTTTATCTGGGTATATTTTAGCTTTATCTTCCCTTGAGAAAAGCAACTTTGACTTTGTGCTTAAATTTCAGGGTTCCAATTACTGAATGATTATAATAAGAGAAAAAAAAAAAAAACCCTCACAAGATAGCATCATGTAGACAATAGTCTTTAAAAAACCTTTATGAGTACATATCCCTTAGGTGTGTTTATATGTTAGAGATGAATATAGAATGGGAAGTCTCAGCATCTCCCTTTCATCCCCACCCCTAAGTTGCCAGCTGTGGAAGTTCTCCCAGTGTGTATTCGGCTGGGCTGATTTGCCTGGATACAATTCAGGAGGAATTATAGATAAGTGATGACCTGGTATATTGTAATACATTGTCAATTGTTTGGTGCTTGGTCAACCTAACAAATTATTTCTATTTATTTAAATGATTCAACTTGTATAATAAACCAAAATTTAAAAAATTGGAAAAAAAGTAGATATATTTCATTATTCTGTCACCTAACTCAGTAACTATTTCCTATTTCTGTATACTTTCTACATACATATTTTTATGAAATTTAACTTTTGATGTACACATCTCTTTGTATCCTGTTTATTTTTTAAAAGCAAACACTAAACATTTTTCTCTGTATTGACATATTTTAAAAGTTTATCTCTTTTAATAGCTGCATAGTGTTTAATTGTGTTGGAAAGTACCTGTATTGATTCCTTTAACATTAGTCCAGTTTTTTTTTTTTTTTTTTGTATTATAGATGACTCTTCCAGGTCTGGATGCATTACTTCTGAGGAATAATTTCCCCGAGATAAGTTCATAGGAGTGAAATTACTGGGTGAAGGATTATGCACATTGTTAGGTCTTCCTAGGCATCACCATGGTGCTTTCCAAAAGATGCACAAATTTACAAAGTGACCAGTAAAAGATTGAGGCTTCAATGTCACTGAAGTCTTACCAGTATCAGATCTTACTACTCAAAAATGGTTACCACTTTATTCATTGTAAACTGATATCTTAAGGTTGCTCTATTTTCTGATTCTTCTGATTCTTTAATCGCTTGTAAGAATAAATATTTTTCTTTTTTGGATTTTTCTGTCTCTTTTTTTTGAGATGGAGTGGTTTTTTTTTTTTTTTTTTTTTTTTTTTTTTTTGAGACAGAGTCTTGTGCTATCACCCAGGCTAGAGTGCAATGGCCTGATCTCGGCTCACTGCAACCTTCGCCTCCCGGGTTCAAGCAATTCTCCTGCTTCAGCCTCCCAAGTAGCTGGGATTACAGGTGCCCGCCACCATGCCCGGGTAATTTTTGTATTTTTAGTAGAGACGAGGTTTCACCATGTTGGCCAGGCTGGTCCCAAACTCCTGATCTCAGGTGATGCACCTGCCTCATCCTCCCAAAGTGCTAGGATTACAGGTGTGAGCCACTGCGACTGGCCTGGATTTTTCTAATTATGTATTGTCTGTGATTTGTCCCAATCCTTTATCCATTTTTCCAGTGAATGTTGAGGTTTTTTTTTGTTTTTTTTTTTTTAAATGTCATTTGATCTATTTTATTTCACAGTGTTGTCTCTGATGTTTGAGGGAAATATTTCCTGAGAGTCACATGGAATCGTAAAAGTTTATGTGGAGGGACACTGACTTAGGCTTATCCTCTTTGCGGCAATCCCCATCCACTGTAGGCATCACGGTGCTTGTGTGAACCTTTTGTCCAGCACCTCACAGCAGTGAGCCTCAGCCCTGCAGTTACTTCACTCTTTCCATTAAGCCGCCCTCTCCCATGGGCCAGCTCCGGACTTAAGTGGTTCATGGGGCTCTCTGACCCCTGACCTTGCCCTCACAGCCTGCAAATGCACTCCTGCTTAGCCTGCAACACCCCACGCTTGATCTCTGCCTGCCTCTAGGCCTCCCCACTGCCATCACAGTGGATTAGCCCCTTCCCATATTGACTTCCCTTCCACTCAGTCAAGCCTGAGCTCCATCATGGAAGCCACTCTCTCCGTAGTATTCCCCGTCGGTGCCCCAGCCTCTCACTCACCTCAACCATCTGGGAGTCAGCCCCATCGCCTCATTGTTCTCTCCATTCAGGCCTTTGAGTACAAAGTATCTTCCCTGTCTTTAACTCTTATCTCTTTAAGTCTCCTGTCTTTAAAGACACCACCCACTTCTGTCCTGTCTCCTGCTTTCCCTTCACACAAAAGTGTTTTTAAAATGTAGCCAATGCTCTTCCCTTACCTCCCATTTTACTCTAAGAGCCACTGCATCCTGACTCCCAGATCTGCTACCAGTTGCTCTTGAAAGGCTACCATTCAAAAGCTTTCCTATTCTGTTTTGGCCTATTGAAAGTAGGAAGCTTCTACTGGAGAGAGAGGAACCTAGGAGCCTTTCTTCTCTGCTGTAATGCTAATGGAAATGAGACTTCTTGGGTGTATTAAACTACAAAGACAGGCTTTCTTCTCTGGAGGCTTTATCCCACCTTTTCAGCTCCGGAGATTCCCAGCTCCCTCTTGATGAGACATTAGTGTCTTGTGGTTTCAGGTGATCCCCAGTTATTGGATGTAGCAACTACTAACACCTGCAGGCACTTAAATCCATGCCAGCACTATTCTGAGAGCTTTTCAGGTATTAACTTATTTCATGCTCACAACGATCCTATCCATGAGGAAATTTAGGCACAAACAGGTAACTTGCCCAGGGACACCCAGCTTGTAAATGGTAGAGCTTAAATTTCAACCTAGTCTAGGAGAAGCCAGAAGTCGTTGCTGAACACCTTTTAGCCCTTACCTTACGTATTGGATTTCTCTGATCCTTCATCCCTGCTTTTCCTTAAATGTATCAGTGATTCCCAGGATTCCAGCCCCCACCCTGTTCATCTCACATTGCATACTCCCACATATTTATCTCCGCACACTCCCACATATAATAACTCTCCTGAATCCCAGCTGTTTTCTAGATCTTCACTTAGATGTCCCAGAGCCTGCAGAAATTCAGCACATCCTACAACAGAACTCTTCATCTTCCCACCAACCCAGCATTCCCTGTGACCTCTCTCCATGAATGGTAGCACCGTCCATCCAGTTGCTCCAGCTGGATGCCAGAAGTCATTCCCGAGGGCTCCTTCTGCATCATTTCCACTGGGCTTTCAAAGCCCTGTACTGCCTGACCTCTCCAGTCTCATTTTGTAGCCCCCGGCCCTTGCCTGCTGTGTCTTAACCACACTGTTCTCTCTGCCTCACAGACATTCCAAGCTTATTCTGACTTTCAGGCCTGTGTCTTAACTCTTTCCCTGCCTGGAATTCTCTTCTTCCAGATTTTTGCCTGCTCGATCCTGCTTGACATTCATGTCTGTGTGTAAACAGCACTTCCACAGAGAGGCCTTCCCTGACCACCCACTCTAATGTAGCTGCCAGCCACCCTCTATCGCGTCACCTTGCTTTAATTCTCTGCATAGCACTGGTCATTGGCTGCTTTTTAAAAATTGATTGATTGATTTGCTTATTGTCTCTTCATGTGATGTAAACTCCGTGACAGCAGTGACCTTGTTCCATTTGTCACTGTATCCCACTCACCCAGAGCCATGTCTTGCAAATAGTCAAAATCATATTGATTAATATTGATAAGAACTGACATTTATGGAGTATTTACAGTGTGCTTAGGCAAACAGTAATGCAATATATAATATATACCCTTATGTATAATATACCTACCCTCAAAACTATATATAATGTATATATATGTTATAATATGTATTACACATATATGTATAATATAAAACACCTACTATATATTTTTTTCATATGGTGATATAACAATACCTGTATTCTCATGGGTTTAGTGAGAGTTAAATGAGGTAGAAATTGTCCTCATTAATTTTCACTAAAGGCGTATGAAGGTAGGTACTATTATTATCATTAGTATTATTATGCCTGGTTTGTAAATGAGGAAACTGAGGTACATTGTAGTGAATTAGCTTACCTGAGATCATGACTAATAAGGGGTGGGGGTCAGGCCTGGCCCTGGGAGTCTGGCTGTAGAGCCAGATGCTCAGTAAGTGCTTGCTTACCGAACAGATGGCTATAATTCATCACCGGGGTGCTCACCAGGTACCTGAATCTGCTACCTCCTTTCTACCCCACAACCATAGTAAAACACCTGATGTCTCTTGCCTGGATTTTAACCACAGTTTCTTAACTGATGTCCCAACCTCCAGTTTTGTTTTTTAACGCTAAGAGTGATTACTTTGAAATGCAGACTAGAGCTGTAGGCTCTCAGTTCCTCTTAGGCTAACATTCAAACTCTTTTTTTCCACAAGCCTAATTCTCACATCTCCAACCTCATCTTCTACTTCTTCCCGTATGCACCTTGATTCCTGCCACACCAAATTACCCTTGTTCCCTGAAGTCCACTGTGCTGTTCTGCAACTTCATGCCTTTGCACAAGCTATTTCCCCTGCTTTGCTTCACTTCACAGTTTCTCAAGACTTATTTCCACTTACTCAGAAACTTTCTTAAGTTTCTCCCTAACCTCCCCCAACATCCTTGGGCTTTGTTGGAGGTGCTTCTCTTCTGTGCCGTTTCGCTGAGCGTGTACTTCCATCGAGGGAGTGCTATGTTATACTTGTCTGGGTTCTTCCTGTCCTCCTGCCCTCCCCCACCTTCCGATAACCTTGCCTGTGGACACTGTCGTCCTGAAGGAATTGACTGGCTTCCCTCTAGTCCTGGTCTCTAACAGAAGGCCTAGTAAACAGTAATCACTCAACTATTTGCTGAATGAATACTAACTTCCCAAGGTCAGTTGAGGCAATCCACAGTGTTATAATACATATAAGACAGGACAATATAATATATTACAAAACATTAATAGAAAAGTTTCAGAAGCCTGTTAGAAAAAATACACTTTTGGAATGAGCTAATTCCTGAGATTAGGTGCAATTTAACTTTGAGCTTTTGGCAACCAAGGTAAAAAGGGAAACGTGGGGTTTGTGTTTATTTTGTAAGAAAAGGAAACACTCAAGTTCTTCAATGGGGACAATTTTTTCTTGGCCCTGAATTCTAGGAGAAGATTCTTCCATGGATGTTACATAAGAGAGAGTGGGTTTCCTTGTAGACAGTGTTTTTTAAAAAAAAATTATTTTATTTTATTTTTTATTTTTTGAGACAGTTTCTCTCTTTTTGCTCAGGCTGGAGCACAATGGTGTGATCTTGGCTCACTGCAACCTCTATGTCCTGGGTTCAAGCGATTCTCCTGCCTTAGCCTCCTGACTAGCTGGGATTACATGTGCGCCCCCACGCCCGGCTAATTTTTTTGTATTTTTAGTAGAGATGGGGTTTCATCATGTGGTCAGGCGGGTCTTGAACTCCTGACTTCAGGTGATCCACCCGCCTCAGCTCCTAAAGTGTTGGGACTACAGGTATGAGCCACCACACCTGGCTGACCGTGTTTTTTGAATATAAACATTTGTAAAAACCTTTCTTAATAAAAGCTCAGGATTAAATGTTGAAGTTCCAAAAGCATTTCTTTGAAGATCTACTTTAATATAGCTCCTATATATTTTTTTCTGATCAAATTTATTATACAGGTAGAGCTTAAAGAGCCTAGAGGTTTTGTTAACTTGCCTTACAGCCATAGCACAGGCACCTCTTAGACCTTCTTTCTAATACAAGTTATTTTTTGTGGGAGAGAGGGCAAGCCATGACAAGTCTTGAATGAAACTGTTTTACATTTAATATTTTGGTGACCTCCAGAGGTATAGCTCTCCCATGTTTTTGGTAAAAGAGAAGTCTTGTTGCATTAGACACTAGGTGGTCTAACCTTGGACATTCTCTTAAGAGAACATAAGGGCCTGACTTGCCATGCTACCTGGTTAGAAGGTCATCTTGCCCTCCTGGGGCAGTGTGTTAGAGTAGTATGGGGCAGGCCAGAATACCTCTTCATGAACTTTTAACTCAAGCACCTACACATGTCCTTGGTTGAACCCCAGATTTCTAGACCCTGGAGTTCCATGCCATCAAGTATTGAAAGAGATAATTTTGGTCTAAAATATTTAAGGGAAAGGTATTATAAATAGTTGCCATTTACTAGAAGTAAGTATGTTTACTGAATACCTACAGTATACTGGGCACTGGGCTGAGTACTAGGATGTAGTCCTAGTGTTCAAGTAGAGTTCATCGGCTGGTGTGACTTCTGTTCTCACTGAATATACAGTCTAGACAAAATCACAAGAGGAAAACATTTTGATGAGACCGTCAGGGCATATAGGTACCAAATAGGTCCCAGAGGACTTAGTTCACTTGTCAGAGAGGTTATTTAGCATTGCCTATTTATACATTGGAGGATGTCTCCCAAATATCATAATTTAAAATTTAGCATAGTTAATATACTTTTTTTTCCCCATTGACCCCACTATAAGTGAACAAGATCAGGCAGTTTTGATTTTTTATGATCAAATTCTTCAAACAGAAAAGTCAAAGAGCAGTACAATGAACAACTTTATAATCACCACCTAGATTTAATAGTTAACATGTTGTTATATTTGCTTTACCTATTTTTTTTTGTACAGAAGTATTTTAAAGTAAATTACAGATATTATGACATTTAACGCCTAATCACTTTTGAATGTAGCTCTGGGAAATAAGGATGTTTTCTTCTTGTAGTAGGCAGCCCCCAAAATGGATCATGGTGACCCTGCCTCCTGCTGTGCAGCCTCTTGTGTATTTCTCTTTCTGTGAGTGTAGGCTGGACCTAGTGATTTGCTTTTATTTTTACATTTTTATTTTTTTGAGACAGAGTATCGCTCTGTCGCCCAGGCTGGAGTGCAGTGGTGTGATCTTGGCTCAGTGAAACTTCTGCCTCCTGGGTTCAAGTGATTCTCCTGCCTCAGCCTCCTGAGTAGCTGGGACTCCAGGCATGTGCCACCATGCCCGGCTAATTTTTGTATTTTTAGTAGAGACAGGGTTTCACCATGTTGGCCAGGCTGGTCTCGAACTCCTGATCTCAAGTGATCCGCCCCCGCCTCAGCCTCCCAAAGTGCTGGGATTACAGGTGTGAGCCACTGCACCTGGCTGTGATTTGCCTTTAACAAGTAGAATGTGGCAGAAGCATCGGGATGAACCAACATTCAATAACAAAATGAATGTGGCTTCTATCTTAGGCATCCTTTCTTTTTTCCTCTTGCCCTCTCACTTGTTTGCTGTGACAGAAGTCAGCTCTGAGGTGAACTGATCTATAGAGAGGTCCATCTTTGGCCACGAACCAGTGAGGACCTGAGATGTACTAACAGCCATGTGAGTGAGTTTGGAAGGAGATCCTCCCCAAGTCAACCCTTGAGATAACTGCAAAGGGCTGGCATCTTCATTGCAGCCTGTGAGACACCTTGAGCCAGAGGCACCCAGCTAAGGCTATCTGGTTTCTTGACCACAGAAACTGCAAGATAACCCTTGTCTGTTGTTCTAAGCTGCAAAATTTGGGGGTAATTTATTATGCAGACAGCAATAACTAATATACCTACATAGCCCCAATCCTATTAATCCCAGTAGGCACTTCTTTCAGCTGCTGCTGGGCTGTGCAGAGTAAAGCCAAGCTGTCAGAAGAGGTTGTCATAGCTTATCCTGCTATGGTGGGTGGCAAGTACCCAATCTCAGTTGCCTCAAGTTATTTATTTAGATAAAAAGTTTTACATCTTGTAGAAGTAGAATCTTATCTTTCAGTCTCTCCAGGGACTATTATTATTAGCCATTCTGATTTTAGCAGGAGTATTCTCATCTTGGCTGTGAAGAAACCAGGATCTATTCCAAGATTACAGATCTTGGCGCACAAGAGGTTTCTGTTTCTGGCTTCAGTGATCTTTGAGAAAGGAGTGTGCACTGGAGAAAGTTCTGTGGCCATCCTGGTTTTTATTCACTTTCTTTCCTTCTTAAAATTTTTTGATTTTTAATTTTTGTGGGTACATAGTAGGCATATATATTTATGAGGTACATGAGGTGTTTCGGTACAAGCATGCAATGCCTGTGGCCATTCTTAACCATTGAATTGTCAGGACACAGAGACAAGCACATTCAGTAGAGTAGTAACATGGTCTCCCACAGAGTAGAAGATAGAGATTCAGTCCTGCACTTGAAGAGAAGCATCACACAAGAGTTTTGACATGATGTCCAGCATGCTGATGAATGTATGGTTTGAGAAGGTTTAGGATTTCCATGTTTAAATATAAGATCGAATGCAATTTGGTTTCCTCCTAAGGGATTGTGTCTAGCGAGTTAATCTGAGCAAGGCTCACCACTCTGGGCATGTCCTAAACAGCGCTGGTGGTTAAAGATTTTTACCAGTTTTTGGTGACTATGTACTTGTTTGAAAGTGGTCAAGGATCCTGGATTCCAGCTAAGGTGAAGCCTAAATCCATAAAATGAGGAAAGGTCCTTCAGGAACGTGGAGTCTGCCTGCAGAGTTGAGCTTTTCTGGCCCCGATGGCCAAACACAAAACCTCCCACTAGAATCTACTACTATTCAGCTTTCTCAAAAGATGGGCGAGTTCCTTATAAAAGGATTTGAACTTAAATTTCAACATGACATTGTGTTCTTTCTGATGTGGTGTTTCATTAACCAGAATCTGGGGGCTACCAGATAGTCGTTATTGAATAAAGAGATAGAACAGCTTGTTCCTTTGATTGCCCAGCACAGGGCAGATGAGACAGAAATGAAATTGAGGGGAAAGCCTGTCTTGGAATGCAGTTTGAATTGAGTGATATATTTTCTTTATCCTCAGAAGATGTATTTGGGAAAGTGATACTGGGGAGAGAGACTCATATAATTTTTATAGCCCTCAGATCTCACCATGTCAGCTGAATTGTGCAGTCACTCAGAAGCAACAATATTGCGGCAGCTTCAAGAAGAGAAAGAACCAGGAAGGCTGATCATCAGTGAGTTGGTAAAACTGATATCTTTGTTGGAGATGTTAGCTGTAGATCTTTAAGGCTTCCGGGAGCTGCTTAGTGATGCTAAATTATAAGTGAGCCTGAGTAGGCATTTGCCTCATCCTGAGGAATACTTTCCTAATTTAGATATGTAAAGTCTTTCCACACTGGTGCAAATCCTTCATCTAAGTTTCCTAAAATTATAAAGTATGCCCATGGATTCTCTGAGTGTCCGGAGTTCAGAAGGTGTTCAGACACATTAATAGAGGAGAAGTACAGAGGAGTATACATAACCCATTGCTTAGAGTCAGGGATTTATGCACTTCCTGCTTTCATCCATAAGGAATTGTAAGAGCTGGGACATCAGCAGAGACAGGGTGATGGTGGTATTGGTGGCCAGTGAGAAAGGCGTCGAGATAGTTCATATGAGCTGCAAAGAGATACATTTTTGTGTGTTCTTTCAGGAAGTCTTATTAAAAATTACAGGAGTATCTAGTTGCTTTCTAGAATGAAATCTGAAGAGGGATTAAATTAAGGAGCTTCTTCTGGTATTTTCTCTACCCACGTTTATTTTTTCCCAGAGTGTGAGCAAATTGGCGATCGTGAGCTAATCACAATCTATACAGTGATTTTAGAGTATGCTTGTATGAAAACAAGCGCTTTTTGAAGGAAGTGGCTTCTCTTATATATTATTTCTGACAAAGTGGGGTCTGATCAGTTGTATAAGGGAACAGGAAGTAGATTTTATTTTCCCTGTAGCTTTGCCCTGTGGGACATTCACTTGCAGAAAAAAAGTTTTAAGTGTGTGCTCTTTGATGCTTGGATGGTAAGATTACCGTGACCTCCTGTTTCCTTGGGAAAAGCACTCAAAATCTTTGTTTCTTAATTTTTCTTCAATTTCCAGTTAGTGAAAGGTGAGAGAGGGACAATTAGAAGTATGAATAATGTCCACATTGATTTTACTATAATTGCCTGCTTATAAATCACATGAGTGCTCAGGTATAGGGAACCCTATGTAAAACACACAATTGTACTTTATCTCTTAGACTCATAGAGAAATGAGTCTTGGAAAATCTTTTGATTAGTCTCTTTAGTTTCTCCCTTGAACTTACATTTTATAGCACAGCCAGCCTTGTCTCCTTTGTCACTTATAGAATTTGGAAATTTAGCTAAATTGTGGAAGTGGAGCTGACAGTGACCAGTGGGAAGTGGGAAAAGAATTAGGGAGGAAGGAGATGAGATTCAAAAGTTCATTTCTGTAGTGTTTCTAGTGATCTGAAATAAACTTTCTGTCTACTATCTCATAATAATATATATGAAAACAGGTGATCAGTATTTCCTTAGAAGTATGTTAGTGTAGACTAGGAATGGGTGTTGTGATAGAATAAATATGGCCATAATTTTTTTTGTGAGTTCCAGAGGAAAGAACTGAGATGCATGGTAGAAGTTCTAAGGCTATTTTGTTTCAGTATAAGGAACCATCTAACCACAGAATAGTCTGCCCTGCCCAATAAATTATGGGAGAGAAGTTTCAGCAGGGTTGGGGTTGGGATGGTGAGTATCTGGTAGGAAAGTGTGAGAAGGGATTCCTATACTTGGAGAGAGGTTGGACTGGTTCTGTCCACATTACTTGTTTTGACTATTGGAGATAAGTATAAAACAATTTCTTATGTTAGAATAGCACCTCCTAGTTTGCAAAAATGCTTTCACGTTATGATACTTTTTAATCACTATTACAGGTCTACATTCTGAGAAAGGACAGAGATCAAACATAATTAAGGCTATCATAACCTTAATTGATGTTTCCTATGTGATAGGTGCCAGATGGACAGATAAGTAAAATAGAGGTTTACTTGCCCTCAAAGTGTTTAAAAATTATTAGGAGATAGGACCTACACGTAGGTAGGACTGAAAGATGGCTGTGTGATTTACCTAATGTGTGAGCTAGACCAGTGGTTCTCAAAGTGTGGTTCCTGGAGCAGCAGTATCGGCATTACTTGGGCTCTTGTTAGAAATGCAGTTCTTGGATCTCACTCTGTACCTACTGAATCAGAAACTCCTGGGATCAGGGACTTGAGTGAGTTTTTTAAAAAATTCTTTCAAGGCCTAGTGTGGTGGTGTATGCCTGTAATCCCAGCACTTTGGAGGCCAGGTCGGGAGGATCACTTGCACCCAGGAGTTCAAAACCAGCCTAGGGAACATAATGAGGTCTCATCGCTACTAAAAAAGGCGGGAAAGAAAAGCCTTCCAGGTGATTATACTACATGCTCAAGTTTAAGACCAATGATATACTCTAGTTTAGCCCAGTACTTCTTAAGCTTTGCTGTGCACAAGAATCACCTGAAACAGTGCTATTCAAAGTCTGGTCCAAGAACTGCAGACTCTCCTGGTGATTTTAATGCCTCTAAAGTTTGAGAAACCCTGACCCGAAAGCTTGTTAAATACAGGTTCTGTTGTCTCATTCCCAAGTATTCTGATTCAGTTGATGGGATCTGAGAATTTCTAACTAACACTCAGGTGCTGCTGGTGCTGCTAGACTACTCTCTGAGTAGCCTCACTCTAAGCAATACGTCCCTCTGGGATTTAGCAGAGGCGTGGACAATGAGAGGTTCCAGTAAACTGGGACAGTGTGGGAAGCCTTCATGCAGTGGAGGAGGTAGGACTTGGTCTGAGTCCTAAGGGAAAGGTCAGGCTTAGATAGCCAGAGTTATTTGGAGCAGGGAGGATAGGATGAGCACCTACATGTTTGACTGAAGTAGACCATTCATAGGAGGTAGAGCTCAGCTTGTCCTGCCCAGGTCTGGAGAGCGTCACACACTGTCAGCTCTCGTGCATCCTCCCCAAGGAGGCAGCTCAGAGCCAGGCAGCAAGCAAACAGCCCAGGATTGTGAGCACTCCTCAGTTATGCTGCGTATGCCCCCCATTCCCCAATGGAACTTTCAGGTGCAGGTGACTCTCTGCTTGTCCCCTCCTATTCTCTTGGCTCCTTTGCTCATCAAGTTCAGCTTGCTTCAGCTTTGCAGCTTGCTAGTTCCCTCAATTTGGCCTAAGTCTTCAGGCCTGGATTCTGGACATTCTTCTCAGACTCAATATTGCTTCCATTCTCCCTGGACAACTGTGCATCTTTGTCCTCTATTGTTCTCCCTGCCCTGCTCATCCAGCCATCCGCTCAGTTACTACTCAGTGGGGGTGAAGGACCTAGTCTATATGCTCAGTCCTCTTCCACATACTCTTGTCTTTGCTGTGTCCCTTATCTCCTGGTCAACCCTCTGTGGCTGCCCATGACAGCCACAGAAGTGGAAGACAATGTAGGAAGAGCTGGTCAGGCTTGGTGGTCAGGATAAGCAGCCTTGGGTTAATCAAGGTCGCTAAAGGCTTATAACCAACGATCCATGACATAGTCCAATCACAGTGAACTCAAGTCTGTGTAAGAGAGCTAATGTCCATCAGGACCCCTTAACATTCTTGTTATTCATGGTTTAGTACTTCCAGTCAGTTTTTGGTCATCCTTGGGTGTCCCAATGGTTCCTTCATCTACAATATGGCCTTTCTCACAGAGAGGAGCTGCCTAAACCACCAGGAGAGGTCATATGAAATTCTACAGATATCTAGGGCCAACTGTCATTCTCCAGCCGCACAGTAGAACCAGCCACCCCCCCTGCCACTCCCTCTGTGGGCTCTCCTTCTCCAGATCCACATGGCCCCTCCCTCTTTCTGCATAGTCACTGTCCTTGTATTTCATTCCTGGTCTCTGCTGTCTGATTGCCACGTGAAGACCAAGCCATGAGGTCTGTTGGGTCACTCTGGGCACCTGAAGTCACTGCTACTATCAGCATGTAGACTCACCCTCATCATCAGGAGGGCTCTGCACCCTTGGGGAGGTGTTCTGGGTGCCTAGAAGCTGGCCTCAGGTGGAGCATACTTCAGAAGGTCTGATGTACCCTCGTCCCTTCACACCCGGGGCTTTGATGTTTTCAATCTTCATTTTCCCTCACCAGTGGTTCACAGTTCACATTCCGAGCTTGGAGGCTGGCAGGGGAGTTACAGATGCCCACACATCCCTCAGCTGCTTCCATCCATCCTGTGGAAGTCACCGGATGGTTCACCTCCCAAAAATGAAGCTCACAGTGTCTCATCCCCCAAGTCTCCTCCCTCAGTGTCCTTCACAGGTGTCCTGAGTGTTCTGCTTTTGTCAAAACCCCCTGGTCGTGAGACCCGGGGCCACAAGTGCTGCAGTCTGAAGCCTTTAACTTGGCCTCTTTGTCTCTAAGCAGAGTGAAGTCTAATTCGATTTCCTTAAAAAAAAATTCTTTTGCCAAGCTCCCAAAGGCCAAAGCTAGAACAATTTGAGCAACAAAATAATGAGTATTGAATTATAGCCTATAGAATAAAATAGATATCCATTAGTGCATACTTACATAAATAAATAATTGAATACATTAGGAAATGGGAAAGAAAGGACAGTAGAATTCTAATCAATACGAAGAATGAGAGAAATCGAAACTCACAATGAAGCAAACACCACAGTAATATTTGCTTCAGATAACATCCACCAATGGACACTAAAATTAGCAGGCCAAAGTTTGAGGAGAAACAGGATATTTATAAAGTCTCAAAGTGTCTCTGTCAAGATTATTAGTTACAAAGAAATAAATCTTAACTTTATAGTGAAAAATCTAGCAGATGGCATCTTTACCACATGGTTAAGATTAATATCATAGTCATAAGATATAGGATATTACATGCTCCCTGATCTGATGCCCTGAGAAGGTGTATTAGTCAGGATTCTTCAGAGAAACCGATCCATTAGGATTTATTATACGAAGTTGGCTCACACAATTATGGAAGCTGACAAGTTCCAAGATCTGCGGGATGAACTGGCAAGGTGGAGACCTCGGAGGGACCAGTGTCCCAGTTTGAAGGCAGTTAGGCAGAAGGAAATCTGTCTTCCTTACTCAGGTGAGGGGTCAGGCTTTTTGTTCTATTCAGGCCTTCAACTGATTGGATGAGGCCCACCCACCGTAGGGAGGACAATCTGCTTTACTCAGTCCACTAATTCACATGCTAATCTCATCCAGAAATACCCACACAGACACACTGTGCTATGTTTACAACATTTCTGTAAATCTAAAATTATTTTAAAACAAAAATTTAAAAAGGCTTTCTGCCATCAGGTACTATGAGGACTTTTGAATGATGGGATATTTTTGTATTCTTGACATTTGTAACTATCCTGTGTGTGTGTGTACACATATATAATTTTATATCTGCCACTCAGCAAAAAAAAAAAAAAAAAAACAGATAGTAAATTCCACCTATATTTTTGCAGGCACCTTTGAAAACACCTGATTTCTATTCTCTTTTCCCTTTTGCATTCTGCATTCCTTCCTGATGAAAGCATCCTTTTGTAAACTTTCACAGCTCAACCCTCCTGCTGTTCCATGCGGTCTTTATCTCTGAGATGAAGATCAGTGTGGCACATTGTGGAGACCGAGAGCATCGGGCAGAAGTCGGGAGATGTGGTAGCATCCTCAGCCTTGTTCTTCACTCACTAACTCAGTGTTCTTCTGTCTTAACATTTTGAAGCCAGGTGGCGAATTTTGGCCAAACATTATATGCACTATTTGATGTGTGGGTTCAAATGATTTTTTTAAATGATTTTTTCTTTTTATCAAAGTCCTGTGTGTTCTATTTTTAGGTTTTCCAAATTTTTATTCATATTTATGTTTTACATTTTGCCTTTAAAGTCTTTGGATTCTACAACAGACTTCAAAATTTATGGACTTTACTCTGGCGTTTCCCTTAGAGTCCTTTTGAGTAATTCAAGAAACATTTTCTTTCTTCCTTTTTTTTTTTGATCACGAAGTCATTGTTGCTCTTAAAAACACACACACACACACACACACACACACACACACACACGCAACAAAAATCCTGTTTTCTTCTCTCTGAGGCTGTGTGTAGCCCTTCTCACAATGGTCCTGAAGCCCTCTCATGGCTTCCAGTATGGGGGTAGTCTGGTGTTTGGACTTTGAATGGGTTGAGCCTGGTACAATCCCATAGGGAGGACCGTTGGGCCACCTGACCAACACGCCCTCCTGCCCTAGCAGGATGGCAGGAGAGCTTCTGTGCAGTTTCCCTCTGCCTCCCTGCATTCACTTAATGCCAGCAGGGGTGCGGTGGAGGCATGGCGCCAGTGGGATGCAACCCCAGGAGTAACACCTTAGGAATTACTTCTTATGGTATCTGATTTTTCGTTATTATTTCTGTCCAGGTAGTACTTTCTCTGGATTTCCCCCCAGTATTTGGATAATGGTATAAGACTCAAATGATGGAGAATTTGGTTGACAATGGGAAATAACTAAGGGCTGTAACGTGAATGACTTGATTGTCCTCACCAGAAAAGGCAATTTGGTTAGGTTCAGCATATTGCCCTACTATAGGGTATTCCTTGGTCTTTATGACATATATAGGAGAAATGATTTTTAAAAATCACTTCCTGCTTCATTTGGGCTGTAACAGTTGTTAACTTGTGTTCCCACCTCCAACCGTTTCCCCTTCCTGTCTCTCCTGTGCATTGTCATCAGATACTCAGTTTCCTCAGCTTGTCACTCAAGAGTGGTGAAAGGGGTAGATAGTCCTAGAGTACAGCCTGTAGAACCAGGCCAGGCATATAGTAAATGTGGTATAAGGGTTTGCTAAATAAAAGCAAGAATTGACCCTTACTTTCAAAGAGCTAACAATTTAGCTGGAAAGATAAAATGCACACACACACACACACACACAGACACACACAGACACACACACGCGCGTGCGCGCGCACACACACACACACTGTGTATAGAGCATTGTGGGAAAAATGTCACTCAGGAAGCCTGAGAGAGAAAAGGTAGGATATATCTGCTGTGTGCTCTGCTCAAGTCACCTCAGTTATTCTTCTCATTTTATAGTTGAGAAGGTTAATAGGCATTAAATGCCTTAAAGTCCTATAAGGCTATATGTGCAAAAGGGAGATGTAAACACAGGACTGTATGAACTGAAAGCTCCTGTTGCCACCAGAAAACTTTGAAAGCAGACTGGAGCTGGACCTTGAAGGATGGATAGAATTGATTCGAGAGAAGTGGTGAGCACATATAAGTTGTGGGGGCAGAGAAAGGGTGGGCACAGCATGAGCAAAGGTGTAACAGTTGGAGGCATAAAGTGTGCTAGGGAATGGGGGTGGCCTCCGGGTTTGCTAGGATAAGGGAGGAATGAAGGATAAAGCTGGAACCTGGGTTGGAGGCAATGTATAATGCACTTTAAGTTCTAAGTTGAGTTTGGACTTCATTTCATAACTCATTTCAAAAGCCATGGAAGGTGTTTGAAAGGGAGTGACATGATTAAAAGAGTGTCCTAGGGCCGGGTGCAGTGGCTCACGCCTGTAATCCCAGCACTTTGGGAGGCTGAGGTGGGCAGATCACTTGAGGTCAGGAATTCAAGATCAGCCTGGCCAACATGGCGAAACCCTGTCTCTACTAAAAATACAAAAATTAGCCGGGCGTGGTGGCGGCTGCCTGTGATCTCAGCTACTTGGGAGACTGAGGCAGGAGACTCACTTGAACCTGGGAGGCGGAGCTTGCAGTGAGCCAAGATCGTGCCACTGCACTCCAACCTGGGCAACAGAGTGAGACTCTGTCTCAAAAAAAAAAAAAAAAAAAAAAAGTCTTAGGAAGTTGATAGTGTCAGATGGGATGTGGAAAGGACTGAAGAAAGGGAGGGGCTATCATGAGTGCTAATGTACGTTATGTCATTTCATCCTCACAATAGCCAAAGAAATAGACACTCTTAGTTTCATCCCCATTTCCAGATGGGAAAACTGAGGCTGTAGAGGTTATGTGATGACCAGATTCCCACAGTGAATAACAGTGATGCCAGGATGTGAACTAGGCAGATCCATCTCCCCCAGTGCTCCTTCCATATGCAGCAGTGTCTAACAGTAGCCTGGGAGTTGACTTGGGTCAGTTTTAATAGGTTGAGTGTGATAGTCCGGTGACAAAGCCTGGATGAAGTCAGTAGTGTGAAACGGAGAGATGGGAGCAGTAGTGTGAAACATCCTTTCATGAGAGCCTGATGCCAGGGCTGAGCCTGTGACCTCATAGCTTCTCTTAATGTTTTCCGTGGAAGCTGGTCCTCAGAGGTGAGAACCTTGCCAGGACCATGTAGTGTCATGGGAAATCTCACCTCCAAACCTCTTAAGGAGCTTAGGCTTCTTGTTTTTCCTGGGGAAATGTATTTAAATTAACAATGTAAGTGCTGATGTTGGCTGTGCTTGCTTTGGGTTACTTTTGAGACGATTTAAGCAAACTTCCAGGTGTTCTTAAGCATCACAGACTTGACTTAACTAGAGTTTGAGATGAGTTCCCCAGAGGTCTGGTGGTGATCAGTTCTCCCTTTTTTCCATGAATGCCCTCTCTCTTCTGCTTATTTTGATATGTTCCTTGTGTTGCTATCCTATGGGTTGGTGTATCACATGATTGCTTAATTCATTTTACCTTTGTTCTATTTTTTTTTTTTAAGCAAAAGGGTGTGCATGCATTTAGACTCTGCAAAGCTTTTTGGTATTCAGTATAAGAATGTGTAATAGAGTGTGCTGAATGCCATTGTGATGATGTGAGGTAGTGCGGGCCAGCCCAGTGACTTCTCTGCTTTATTTACTGCAGGTGATAAGAAGTACATCATGGGGCCCAAGCTTTCCACTCTTGACGCCACTGTCTTTGGACACTTGGCACAGGCAATGTGGACCTTACCAGGGACAAGACCTGAACGGCTGATCAAAGGCAAGCCCTACACACCTCTTCAGGTTTTGGGGCTTACTGGGGCTGGGTGGGCAGTGGGGTAGCCCAGTGGAGAATTCTAGACCAATGCTTTGGTCTTGGGTGTGCTTTATGGAGACACCAGGCTGTGGTGTACAGGGCTAGGGCTGGTTCTCTGTACTCAGGATACTTTGGGATGGAAGAGAGTCTGGGCTTCTCACCTGTTGTCTTGCCCAGACTATGTTCTTAGTAGTGCTGACACAGATCCTGCCATGTTTTTATGCTAGCGCTTTTCTTCCATCTGCTTACTTAGTGGGACTTAAGATTTGTTCCTGAAATAGGGTTTGAATTCCACCTAGTGCCCTTGGTTTGCTGGTTTTCCTTAATTTCCTTTGGGCAGTGGGGGCTCCCCACTTTCTGGTATATCCAGTGCTACAGCAACCACGGTGGGGTGACGCTGATGAACTCACTGACTGTTTCAGATGTTCTGAGTCTAAACCGTTCTTAGATGTTGCACATGTAACTGTAAGTACATAGGATTCTGTGCCATTTGCATATAAGCCACTCTCTCCTCCTGTTCTAACAGAGTGGCTGTAGATCATACACTAAGAGTAGCAGAGCGGCCAGACGCAGTGGCTCATGCCTGTAGTCCCAGCACTTTGGGAGGCCAAAGCGGGCAGATCACAAGGTCAGGAGTTCGAGACCGGCCTGGCCAACATGGCAAAACCCCATCTCTACTAAAAATAAAAAAATTAGCTGGGCATGGTGGCATGCACCAGTAATCCCGGCTACTTGGGAGGCTGAGGCAGGAGAATCACTTGAACACAGGAGGCAGAAGTTGCAGTGAGCCAAGATCATGCCACTGCACTCCAGCCTAGGTGACAGAGTAAGACTCTGTCTTAAATTAAAAAATAAAACTAGTAGAGCTAAAAAGTTCAAGACTGTGGGAAAATGAAAATGTCAACAAATATTTTGTAAGTCTAGTGCTTTCCAAAGTATTATTATTCTTATTATTTTTGAGACAGAGTCATGCTGTGTCACCCAGGCTGGAGTGCAGTGGTGCAATCTTGGCTCACTGCAACCTCCGCCCCCCGAGTTCAAGAGATTCTCCTGCCTTAGCCTCCTGAGTAGCTGCGATTACAGGCGTGCACCACCATGCCCAGCTAATTTTTGTATTTTTAATAGAGATGGGGTTTTGCCATGTTGGTGAGGCTGGTCTTGAATGCCTGACCTCAAGTGATCTGCCCACCTTGGCTTCCCAAAGAGCTAGGATTACAGGCATGAGCCACCATGCCCGGTCGCCCAAAGTATTATTTATGTTAATTTTGACCAAAGAAATACAATCTTAGTACTTTTTTTGTGTGATGTGTACCTTGGATGTGAGGCCTGTCAGAATTACAAGAGACATGAGAGGGGAAGCTAAGAAGCAAGGATAAGTAGAACCCATGCTAGAGGGTGAGCATATATGTGTGAGTGGGTGTGGGGTTGTAGCCAAAAGTAAAATTCATGGTGGAAATGGCATACAGAAAGACAGCTCACCTTGGATTGATGTGCAAGGGACCAGATCTTGGGTGGGGGTGTGTGTGTGTGTGTGTGTGTGTGGTGGGGTAGGGTGGTGGGATATACAGATGGTTCCTGACTTACCATTGTTTGACTTATGATTGTTGAACTTTAAGGTTGCGAAAAACAATACTTATTCGGTAGAAACCATACTTTGAATTTTGATCTCTTCCTGGGCTGTCCATATGTGTGGTGCAATACTCTCTTCTGATGCCAGGGGGTGGCATTGAGCCACACTTTCCAATCAGCCATATAATCATGAGGGTAAACAACTGATACTGTACAGTGTGCTGTGTTGCCAGATGATTTTGCCTTACTGTAGGTTAATGTAAGTGTTCTGAGCACGTTTAAGGCAAGCTAAACTAATGTATGATGTTTGGCAGGTTAGGGGTGTTAAATGCATTTTGGACTTTATATATATGTGTATATATATACACACACATATACATATGTACATATATGAATACATATATATGTTTTAATGGGGTCTTGCTCTGTTGCCTAGGCTAGAGTGAAGTGACATGATTGTAGCTTACTGTAATCTCAAACTCCTGGGTTCAAGTAATCCTCCTGTCTCAGCCTACTGAGTAGCTGGTACTTCATGACTGAGACACCATGTCCAGCTAATTAAGAAAACTTTTTTTTTTTTTAAATAAATGAGGTCTTCCTGTGTTGCCCAGGCTGGTCTTGACATCCTGGCCTCAAGTGATCCTCCTACCTCAGCCTCCCAAGTAGCTGAGATTACAGGTATGAACCACCGTGCCCAGCTGATTTATGATATTTTTAGCTTTCAATGGGTTTATAGGGATGTGTCCCCATATAAGTCGAGGAGCATCTGTATGTGGCAGCCAGGGCTTCTGGGAGAGGCTTCCCCTGCATAGTTGCATGGGAACTGTTTGAGGCAGTACCTAAGCAAGTACCTGGGGGCCAGGGATGTGGGGATCGAAGTTCAATAATTAGGTTTGGGGAAGAGGATCGACAAGAGTTAATCAAAATGTTTATGTCCAACTGAGCAGGCTGGGTATATAGATGAGAGACCAGTAGAATAGCACATAGAATGCTCTTAATAAATGTTGGATGGATGGCTGGATGGGTGAATGGATGGATGGATAAATAGATGGACAGATGGATGGGTGAATGGATGGATGGATAGATGGATGGATGGATGGAACCAAGCAAGGCAGAATCATACAAGAAACTGAGGCAGGCAAGCAGTCATGTGTGGGTGTCATGTAGATGGGTGGGGAGGTGGTGGAGCCTGCAGCTCTGTGTGTGTGTGTTTGTGTGTGTGTGTGTGTGTGTGTATGTATGTGTGTGTCAATTCATGTGCATGCCCAGGAGGTTAGACCAGGCTGACGCCAGCAGCATTCACTCTCCACATCCTCTTATTGGTGGGGACAGAGCCCCGGATACATTATCAGACTTCGTTGGAATGGGTCAGGTATTGATCTAAGGTCTTCTGGAAGTTCAGCTGAGTGGGACTAGGGATAGTATGGACTGTCATTTAATTTCCTAAATGGTCATTATGAGGATGTTCCTTGTTTTGCAATACACTGGAGCTTCTCTAAACTAAATATGTTATCACATTGGTGAGGTTTGTGGCATTTAAAATATCAGTTTCCCTTTAATTTAATCACATTTTTCCATAGTGGTCTAAAAGATGTTGATTCCTTTTAGTTCATTTAGGGCTGTGTTTTATATCCATTCTCTGTTCCTATTATTTCCTACTCTGTTCCCTCCATTCTCCTACCATACCACCCTTACACACCCACATGTACACACCCACCCACATCTACTCACATGCTCTATACACACCCCCCACACACTCACTTGTACAGTTATACCTACACTTCTACCCGAACATATCCCTACATACACACGTGTGCACATACACATACAAATGTGCACACACACACTGTTGTGGTCATCTGTTACTTCGTCTGAAGTATTTAGAGACCCCATTATCAGTAGAACTCACAGACTCTATAGAATTTTTTCTTTCAGAAATGATGCATTTTTTGTTATGATTTGGCCCTTTTCTCTAATACTTCCTGAAAGGACTTGAGGCATTTCGTGTTCTTTTAAAAGAAATAATCAGCCTTTTGGAGGATTGATTTCGGGCCTCATGCACATCTGGGGAGTCTGACACCATCGTCTGCAGGGGGCTTTTGGCACATAGTTGCATGTACTTTGATTCTTAAAGTAGCTTCCAGCTTTCCCTGGGTACTGGTGTAGCATGAATTATTAAAGTCCACAGGGATCTCTAAATCCCATTTTAGGCATTAGTTCCATACCCTTTCTAAATCTTTGGACGGGAGCTGATAACGTGCAGCCAAACTACTACTGCCGTAATTTGCTCTCAACCTCTTTCCCTGCCTTTGCTGTCTCTGTGGTAGAGACTTTCTCGAGAGGTAACATGAGAAGGGTTAAGTAGAAACAACAAGCAGCCTGGAGATTTTAGAACTGGGTGAAACCCAGGCATGTGAATGGCTCGGATTCAGGCAGTTTTCTGCTTTAGCTTTGGAACAGAAGCACCACTGGCCTTGCCTCATTGTGAGTGTGTTTGGATGAATATTAGTTTTTTGGTCCAACGTATTATTTACAAAGCCACACAAGCTACTTCTGGAACCATGTAGAATAGTATGAAAGTTTCCTTCATTTAGATGCGCAGGAGGACAGGCTTTGAATATACATATGTATGCATTTATCTATCTAGATAGACATATAAATATGAGTAATAATTTGCTTACTGAAGAAAATTTAGAAAAGATAGAGAAGTTTTAAAAGAATAAAAAATAACTCATGACACCATCTTTCACAGAGAACGATCGCTAATATTGTGGTATGTATCTAATCTTTTATCAAATAGAAGTATGTATATATATATTTTAAGTTGGGACCATAATGTTGATACAATTATAACCTAAAGTTTTAAAATTAACTGTATTTTGGCCATTTCCCTTGTCATGAAATATTCTTCAAAATGGTATTTTTAATAGTTGCATAATATCCTATCCTGTGGCTACATGGTAATTTATGTGATTAATCTATTTCTGGACTTGTGGGTTGTTTTAAATAACTTTTACTAATATTCTATAGTGAATATTGTTATAAATATATACTCTTGCTCATCTCTGGTTATTTCCTTGGGCTAAATTTCTTGTTCGGTAATTACTGTCTCAAAGGGCATAAGCTCTTGGTCTACATGGCTAAATTGCTTTCTAGAAAGATTATACCAATTTATATTCTCTTGAGCAAAGTCTGAAAGTACTTCCAATTTTTGTTCCTTGATTGGGGTTGAATATAATTTATTTTGAAATTTTTGCCATTTTATACTGAAAAAATCTCAGCTTTATTATTAGCAACATTCTTAATGTGGAGTCAGATTTGATATTTTAATCAGGGCTCTTATTAGAGAATTGCATGTGGATTGGGGCGCTCCTTAGAACCGATGTGGAGAGCTTGAGAAAGCTGAGAAAAGTGAAATTGAAGCCATAATGGGTCAAGAACTCTGCAGCGTGTCTGCCTGTCCTCCAGAGTCCTATCAAAACCACAGACCTCAGGCCGGGCGCGGTGGCTCAAGCCTGTAATCCCAGCACTTTGGGAGGCCGAGACGGGCGGATCACTAGGTCAGGAGATCGAGACCATCCTGGCTAACCCGGTGAAACCTCGTTTCTACTAAAAAATACAAAAAACTAGCCGGGCGAGGTGGTGGGCGCCTGTAGTCCCAGCTACTTGGGAGGCTGAGGCAGAAGAATGGCGTAAACCCAGGAGGCGGAGCTTGCAGTGAGCTGAGATCCGGCCACTGCACTCCAGCCTGGGCGACAGAGCCAGACTCCGTCTCAAAAAAAAAAAAAAAAAAAAACCACAGACCTTAATGCGATTTTCTGAATTAGGAGGAGCCCAGCCTTCTGTGCTCTAGGAAAAACCTCATTCAGCAACTTTCACCAGCAATTATTTATTGTACTTGAGTGTCTTTTTACTTAATACTTGATAGATTAAAAAGTGGAAAAAATGCTGCATCTCCTTGACCAGCGTGTAAATATCGCCTCACTCCTGCACTCTTACTGTCCTCCATCTGGAGGGAAGTGTTCAGGAAGAGGTTGCTGTGAGGAGATTTGGGTTTCAGGAAAGGGCTGGATCAAATTACCTTGGCCTGCTTTTGTATTTGGAGATCTGTGAATTAATATTTTTTAGCTTCAAGGAGACAAGGCAAAGGGGGTGTTTTCACTACAGTATTCAAGTATTTTAGGAATTTTTCTGAAGAGGATATATGCTCAGTGTCCTCTATGCCTGCATGACAGATGCTAAAAGGAGCAACCAAGGGTGTAGTCAGCGCCTAGCGTGGATCTGGAACAGGGAGGTACTGAGTAAATACCTGTAGAGCAAATGAGTGTGTTTGGATGTTGGCCTCGGTTTTCCAAGTTATTTGCTGGTTCGTGACTGAGGGCTGGCAGGTGCTGCTGTGAGACATTGGCAGGCTTCTCTCTCACCCGCATTCCTGCCTGGCATGATTGGCAGCTGGGAGAACCTTAGTTCTGGATTCTGGATTTGGTTGACAATGTTTTCACCATCAAATTGTACAGAATGTTTTGATTATTAGAGAAATTAGAGGAATACAGGAATATAAAATGTGTTACTTTATTCAAAGAGCAGGGAGGGTATTTCCATTTGAGAAACCCAAGTCTTTATTCTATCTGGGATTATCTTCTGGGTAGAGGGGCATTCGACTTTCTGATAAATATCCTCTCGAGTTGTCTGAGAATATCACTTTGTTTCTTACCAATTGATTTTATTGGATTTTTAAATATGAAAAGTAATACATGATGGTTACAGTAAGTTGAATTACAAAGGTATAGTTTAAAAAATTTATGGCCTTCTCCTCATCCATGTCCAATATTATTTCCACAGAATAACCAATATTAAGGATTTAATGTAAATCCTTTTGTGCTTTTTTTCATGTACAGATTTGCATATGCATATATGTGTTTCAGTTTATTTTCACTATTTTTAAACTAAATGGAATTATATATACACATTATCTATAACTTGTTTTTTTCACTTAACAGAATATCATATCATTTTAACAGCTCCACAATATTCTATAGCATAGATGCACCTTAATTTATTTAATCAAAACCTATTGATGGAGATTCAGGCTGTTTTCATCTTTTACTTTTCTTCTTTTTTTTGCTTAAAAAAGCTTCATTTGATATCCATGTACATATATCTTTACATACCACTGCTTTCATTGTAGTTGAATAGAGTACTAAAAGTGAAATCCTGGGCCAAGAGATATGCACATTTAAATTTTTGATAGATAACATCGGATTACTTTCCAAAAAAGGTTATAGCAATGTATGCCCCTGCCAGCCATGTAGTACAATGCCTGACCCTCCACATTCTCATCAGCATTGGATGTTATCAGACTTTTTTTTACCAGTCCAGTGGATGGTACCAGTCCAGTCCCTGGTTCAAGTGATTCTCCTGCCTCAGCCTCCTGAGTAGCTGGGACTACAGGCGCCTGCCACCACGACCGGCTAATTTTTGTATTTTTCAGTAGAGATGGAGTTTCGCCATGTTGGCCAGTCTGGTCTCGAACTCCTGGCCTCAGGTAATCCGCCCACTTTGGCCTTCCAGAGTGAGGAGATTACAGGCATGAGCCACTGCGCCCAGCCTGTATAGGCATTTATATTAACACAGGCTTATCTCTGTCTCTCACACACACACACACACACACACACACACACGCCCACCCCGACCACTCCACACAACCTATTTCTACTGCCAACTTTTTCTGTTCTTTTGTCCAGTAGCATGTTAAGTGGCTCAGCTGATGGAGAATCTAGCCACAGAAAGGGATAGGCAAAGCCTGAAAAAGATAAAACCCAACTGTAGATGTCCACTCTGTTTCACTCTTTATCAGGGGCAGGAATTGAGGAGTGTGTGGGCTCGCAGCTCTTGGCTCATCAAAGCAAACCCTTTCTCAACTACATGTGGGAATGATCACTTCTTTTATGGTAACTCATTGCCATTAAGGGGTGGCACCTGTCTCCTCACAAGTCTTGAGACCTCAAGAATAATTACAGAAAAATATTCCATGACAGGTAGTGCAATACTATTAATTCCCAGGCCATGCTGTCAGCTCATCAGTAGAGAGCTGAGTGGAGGTGAAGGGCATGAGGACTAAGGAGGTTAATATGAATTCAACAGGTGAGTGAAGCACTTCACATGCCTGGCACACAGTTAGGACTATATAACTATATAATTATGATTATTAATTTTTATTATTACATACTGAAGTGGTATTAATGTCACATGGTCACAGAGCAGGCAACTCTTCCGGAGAAAGGTGAAGAAACAAGCCTGTAGAAAGAAAAGCCATGAATGAAGTGGTATTCATAGATCCCGTGGATCTTGTGAACAGATTCTGATTTTCTGTAGGAAAAGCTAGTAAGGAATGGATTTGATTGAGTCAAACAGGGCTGGCCCCAGGTTCTACTGTGAAGTGACTGTATTTCATCTTTGATGTCTCTTTACCTCCCCAATTACATATTTTATTTTCTCTTGCTGCTGCCTTTACATCTTTATTCAATTCTTGGTTCCCTGGCATTGGCAGCAATACCTGTTGAGGCGTTTCATGACTGTCCCCATGAGGGAGAAAGTAAGTGAAGGTTTTCCAGGCTGCATCTCCTCAAAAGGAGCAATGGTGTTGACTTCTGAGTTTCTGGCTCCAGAGCATGTGCACAAATATCTTTTAGAAGAGAATAGATTTTTACATAGTGGGGGTTGAGCTGTTATAATTTGAGAAGACTGGAAATGGTGACCTGGAACCAGTACGTGTCCATGGGATCCATGAAGCAGGGGGATTTGCTTTGTTTATGATTTGCAGGGGGTGTAAGCAAAACAGCAATCAAGTTTTGAAAAATTTTAACAACATGGGAAAATGTTTACAATAATGTTACAGGAGATAATATGTAATAATAATGGCAATAGGTAAATAGAAAAAATACTGAAAGAACTTACACCAAAATTTTTTTTTTTTTTTTTTTTTTTTTGAGAGGGAGTCTCGCTCTGTCGCCCAGGCTGGAGTGCAGTGGCCGGATTTCAACTCACTGCAAGCTCCGCCTCACGGGTTCATGCCATTCTCCTGCCTCAGCCTCCCGAGTAGCTGGGACTACAGGTGCCCACCACCTCGCCTGGCTAGTTTTTTGTATTTTTAGTAGAGACGGGGTTTCACCGTGTTAGCCAGGATGGTCTCGATCTCCTGACCTAGTGATCCGCCCGTCTCGGCCTCCCAAAGTGCTGGGATTACAGGCTTGAGCCACTGTGCCCGGCCACACCAAAATGTTAATTGTGATTATCTTGGATCGATGAAATCATGGGTACTTTTTGTTTTCTTCTTTATGTATTTGTACAGTTTCTGTATACAGACTAATTCTAATTTTCCAAAATGAGAATATGTTATTTTCCTTAACAGAAAAGTTAAATAGAGTAGTGACAAACTGTCATTAACAGAACCATTAATATGGAAACAACTTAAACGGCCTGTGATGGGGATTCATAAAGATAAACTGAAGCTACGGTACAGCCATACAACAGTGTGCAGTTACCACTGTGGTCAGAGTGTGAAATTCAAAGATTTTTATTGTACATTGTTAAGTGGAAAAAAGTAGGATAAGATAAAGAATAGGTAGTAAATCCTATATAGCACATGTAAATATATGTAAATGTATATGTAAGTATACATTTCTGGAAGAACATAAATGAAAATGTTATTATGGGGAATGGGATTATTGGTAATGCTTTTATTTTTTGCTTATCTGTTTTTTCTAACTTTCTGCACTAAAACATGGATTATTTACACTATAAATGAATGTTTATATAACTTAAATCCAAAGATACTCTTAGAGTAATAATGTCCTATAAGAGACAGTAGCAAATTATATATTTATAAGCAATGTTGCCATCTGCTGGATCAAAGGGAGAAACTCACCCTCTTTCTTTGTGTTTCATTTGGAATTAGGAAATGAAGGCCAGGTAGAGTGTCACGTTTCAGACAAATGCCTAGACAGTAATAGTGACTTAACACAAGAGTTCCTTTGATTCATGTAAAAAAGAAGTAGTCTAGTGACTGAGTGGGACCCGGATCCTGAGTACCGCTGTTCAATTTCATGTAAAAATTTAAAAATATCTTATGCTAAGTGTGTTTGCAGGCACACTTATCCATAAAGACAATTCTGAGTTATCCATTTTATGGATTTTTTTTGGGGGGAAAGTGTATGTCCTAACATAACTTTTTTCAGCTACTTGGCATGGTACTCAGCCCATAGCAACATTGCAAAACTTTGTTGAGTAAACGATTACTTCTGGCTGACTTAATGCAACCAACAGTTGATGTGTTTTCATGGAATATAAATTAATTTATATATGAACCAATCAAAGCATTAGTTCTCTTGATATGTAAACAGAAAATAATAAAATGCTTCCTAAAGCCAAATGATGGTAGTTTATCTGCCATTTTGGATAAACTACCCCACCACTTCTCATCATCATCAGACTCACTTCTTCATTTCATTCTGCTCACTCACTGAATTTAACTTTTCTCACTCACCGTTTTTTATTATGTGCATAAAAACCTAAATATTTTCACAGTATCTCTATGGAAAAATACTGTTAATGTTTACCTTCCCCACTATTCCAGTTTCTCAGAAAGCCTAGTGGCTGGATGTCATAGTTTGGGCCACTGTTGCAAAATGCTGTAAACTTGGTTTCTGGTAAACAACGGGAATGCATTTCTCACAGCTGTGGAGTCTGGGAAAGTCTGGGAAATGCAGGATCATGGTGGGAAATGCAGGATCTTGACTCTGGTCCATTCAGGATCTGGCGAGGGCCTGCCTGAGTGAGGGCCTGCTTCCTGCTTCCTGGACACAGTGCTGTCTCGCTGTGTCCTCACGTGGTAAAACGGGGAAGGCAGCTCTCTCAGGCCTCTGTTATGAGGGCACTAGTCCCACAAATGAGGGCTTGGCCCTCATGAACTAACCACCTCTTGAAGGCCCCACCTCCTAAGACCATCACATTGGGAGTTAGGATTTCAACATTGGAGTTTTGGGGGAACACAGACCATAGACGTGGTAGACTGCTGCCTTTGAGAACTAATCCTTGCTTTTCCTTACCACACTGCAGGTGAGCTGATCAACCTTGCCATGTACTGTGAGAGGATAAGGAGGAAATTTTGGCCAGAGTGGCACCACGATGATGACAACACCATCTATGAGTCTGAGGAGAGCAGCGAAGGCAGCAAAACCCACACCCCGCTGCTGGATTTTAGCTTTTACTCAAGGACAGAGACCTTTGAAGACGAGGGAGCAGAAAACAGTTTTTCCAGAACCCCAGACACGGATTTTACCGGACACTCACTCTTTGATTCGGATGTGGACATGGATGACTATACAGACCACGAACAATGCAAGTGACGTCCAGCCTCGCTGACGCTCTTCCTTGGCACCTGCCACTCCCTGGGTCGGTCCATTTTCCCAGGTAGCAATCCATCCGAGCTGGGAGGAGATCTTCGTGCTTGGCACAGTTTTCACATGCTAACTGGACTATAGCAGCCTTATTTCTTTTTTGTACAAACAAAACACAGAACCATTCGGATGACTCCATTGAAAACAAACAGGCAAAAAATAATAATGTCAGCATGGTTCCTGAAATCCATTTTTGTTTTCATTAGAAAACTATTAATAATATTGTGTGGTAGAGCAGGTGTAAGAGCGGGTTGTCAGCTGATAGTGTTTATGGTGATCCTCTTCAACCTTGAGGTCTTAGTTGTGAGATGGATTCTTGAACCTCCTTCATCCACCAGGATTTGAAGCAATGAGAGATATCATCAGAGAAAATGTAGGAGATAAATGTTTTATGGTGGCTGCTTGTACTTTATGTGTGTATATTGTATGTTGAGACATAAGTCAAATAAAATCCACAGATATTCAACGAACACCTACTATGTGCAAAGCACTGTGCTGGGTGCTAATCAGTATACGTTTTATTCTAAGCCCTGCCAGTGACTAGCTGTGTGATTTTGAGCAAATCTCTTATTAACTATTGTGTGCCTCATTTTTCCCACCTGTCAAGTGGGGATGACAATACTCTCCACCTACCTACCTCACAGGGGTGTTGTGGGGATTCTTGTGGTAACATTCGTACGGCGCTTTAAACCTCTTGGAAGTGGTGCGACATAAACACAGCATTTTATTCTTCATTGCACTTCATGCATGTGAAGATTTGAGGGCAAAGGAATTCCATATCCAGGCAACCACCACCACAGTCACTTGCAAAAGCTGAACAGATGAAATACACACAAAGGTCCACTTAGGACTTTGTCATCATACCTTTCTGTGATCTTGGCTGAATCAAAATCTTTTGTTGAAAGAACATTGGAAATGTTTTTACAAATTATCAACAGCTACAAACAGTCTTCAGTTCTACCACGTATTTGCAGAAAAGTGGTTCTTTCATTGCCTGAGCTCACCCTGGCATGTTCTGTGTTGATTCCAGAGTGTTACGTTGCCTACGTTTGATTTATTTGAGGAGAATAAATCTCAGGAATATGGCAGGTTTCATAGAGTTGAAGGGAAAATATTTCATTGATTTTTGTAAGCAGAAGCCTGCCCACTTGTAACATCTTTTTGAAAACAAAACTTGCACAGATGTATTGAAAAGATGAAGTAGCAAGAGGATACTTGTATCAAAGCACTCTGTGCAGTGTTAGATTATATGCAGTTTTATTAATGCAACTTTTCTGGTGTTTTAGGCCACTGCCCAGTGAGAGGAGAACAATGCTGAGAACAAGTCTTAATGTTTTTGCTATCTCCTCCCCGTTCTCTCTCTCTTTCCCTAAAGTATTCCATGAACTGTTGGCTTACCCATATTTGTGAAGGCTCCCTATTTCTAAAGATGAAGTTTCTTTTTTTTTAGGACATTTTCCAGAGACACATGGGGCAGAGATCCTGGGTGATGGCTGTTGAATTTGGGCTAGGAGAGCCAAGTTTTACAATTGCAAACAAAACTGCTTTGCTTCTGACCAACATAAGGATTGCTCATTATGGGGTTAAAGAGGCACTTCTTAAAATACAGAAACTTCTGAGAAATCCATGCACTCTACTTGAAAAAAAAAAAAACAACACCTCTGTGAATATAGCATTTGCAAAACAATCTTAAAAGACTGCTGTAGATTCACAAAGAGGTAAAGGGAGGAGAGTTTTTAAGGCTGCTTACCACTTAAGCAATTGTGTAGGGCATATGTGACTGGGAATATGCTCTGAGATACCCTAAGTTAGAAATTCTTATTCCACGGGAAACTTAGTTGTTAATATCTTATTAAAACCAGTCTTATTTAAAGGGACTGTTTGATGCCTAATAAGAATGTGGTGGAGAAGATATGAATGGATAAGCCTATTTGAGGCTCCGGCGTCATTTGGGAGGACTGTTTGCCTCCCCTCTGTCTAGCAAGTGTGTTTTAAGGCCAAATGGTGGCATTTCTATGTGACTAGGGAGACTCCTGGACTGAAAATATGAGTATAATGAACAGGTGGACTGCAGACCTGTCTCCACAAAGCATGGGTTGTCCTTTTCCCACCACATTTTAGCCGAAAAGAAATGTATTGGAATTTTTTTCTATAAACAATTTATTCTTACTGTACAGTACCAAGTGTGATGTATGTTCTCTCAAAGGATGATTAAGTTATGAGAATGTAGATTCATATATGTTTTTAATTTTGTATTACTTGGAATACAAGTATGTGGAGAACCAACTTTGAAAATGAAGTTGTAGAATAAGTCATTCCATCCAGGTACCTCTTACAGGGGCATGAATGGACATTGCTACCTGGAGTCTTGGGCAGTTGCCTGACAGCGTATGACTGGGCATCAACATTTTGTAGGTGTCAATTTGATTTAGAGCCCTAGAGTATGTTCCTGCTTTACTTTCCCAAGGTGGGTTATGCAAACAGAATAACCAAGACAAAGTCACCATGGTGTGAGTCTTTATCCAGAAAGATTTAATTTTATGTGCTTCATTCTTAAGCTACCCAGATTTGAAATGTTCTCCCATTTCATGAACAGGTGCTAATTATAAGAAAAAACAATAAGAAGTTAAGGGACATTTTGGTCATCTGGCTTCTTGTTCAAGTTCTGTGTTTCCTTTTTTGCTGGAAGATAACTTGAAGTATGTGGTCTTTAATGTTAACAGATGCTTTTGGTTGGACAAAAGACCCATAGGCTTTTTGTTCCTTTTTTACCTCTCATTGTAAAAGTAAATCAAGCTCTTGTATCCACCTCTCTTTGCCCACCTGCACTCTCACTCAACAAGATTAATGAGCAGAATCATTGAGCTTTACTCTCCATCAGAACAGATATAAGGACAACCTATATTTATGCAAAGATGAACTATATTGTCAGCATTTACCAATTTGTTGTTGTTACATAATGAATTGTAGAAAGTGACACTACGAAGGCTGTGGGCTACCTGGGAGACTAATCACAGACTTGGAACAACTTGGACTTGAATCACGACTGCAGTCTACTCCTCAAGTTAGCCCTGCCCATGTATACTGAGGTATTAGAGTATATTTTTGTGAAACAGCTAAGGTTCAAGGAACAGACATACTAAGGATTTTGGCCTTGTGGGTCTTGCTTATATTTGTTTGAGAGAAAATGTAGAGTCATAGAAATGTATAGCTGTGCTCAAAATTAGCTGTAGAAAGCACCTTATTGGCTCGGTGTCACATACATACTTATTTGAAGGGCAGGACCAAACACTGAGGTCAATATGGTTCTTTCCATTACACCACCTTGCCCTTGATGGTTTCTTTCTATTACACCACCTTGCCCTTGATGGTTCTTTCCATTATACCACCTTGGCTTTGTTGTCTTATAGAATGCATGTTACCTGAGAAGTCACCCTGTGTTCAGAGAACCAGCACGTCTCCAGCCATTCCCTGCTTGGAATCCTTCACTTTTGTTCAGCCTGGTCAAGACCAATACAAGAGACCTTTCATCAGTGCAGGGCATTGCTAGACTCTGCAGGGCATTGCTAGACTCTGAAGAATAGCAAGATAGATTCCCAAATCACCAAGACTCCTCATACTTTCTTATGTATCTTTTAAAGAACCCATGTCCATTCCCTCACTTGCTGAATATTTACAGAGCACCTACCCTGTGCCTGGCCCTAGAATCTACACTGGTTGCAGAGTGCAAATAGAACAGCACAGAACTCTGATTTCAGGGCATCCCTTTTTGCCTAGACTTCTCTAGCCTCTTTTACCTACTTGGCCACTTCCCTGTTCCATTCCACCCACTACAAATGGATTAATCTTTCTAAAAAGCTCTGGCCCTGATGGGGTGTGGCATTGCCTCAGGGTGAGGGGTACTCCTTAGGGTCTGGTGTTTTCACCTTTATTCACCTTGTCTGCATAGCTCCTCCATGAGAGCCATCCAGTGCAGCCAGGTTGATCCATTTGCCATTGCCTAAAAAAGCCTCATGTGGCTCCCCTCTGTGCCTCTGCTCATGCCAGTCCTTCTGAAATGTTCTAGTCTCTGCTCCACTGTCCCAAGTCATGCCCATCTCTCAAGGTCTGACTTCGTCAGCTTCACATGAAGGCTTCCCAGCTGATTATAATCTCCTCCTTTGAAAATGAAGCACTCATCATTTTCTTCCCTGAAGGTTGCATAGGAAAGATGCTCAGAGTGGGTCACGTACCATTAAATAGTGATTTTTCACTTTTTGTGTGTCAGGAACTCCACTGATAATCTAATGAAAGTTCTATACCCTATTCCCAGAAAAATACATATATGCAAATATATAAAATGTTACAAATAAATTCAGGAAATTTAGAGACCTTCTGAAATTATCCATGGTTTTCTCAGGGGGTTAATGGAACCCAGTTAAAAAGTCTTGTTCCCAAGAGTCTTTAAATGTTATCATTGTGTTTGTTCTTGTTTTTAACACAGCCAGAGAGAAGAAAAATTGGTACAGGCTATGCAAGCAAAAGTAATCTCTATTATCCATGTTCAGTATATCTTGAGTGACAGAAAAGAAGAAAGAAGTGCTCTTAGGTTATCTGAGAAAATTTTGTTTTGGAGGTTTGAAATTTTGAAAGTGATAGGATTTTGTTGTTGTCCTTGTCATTTATCTTTTAACCACCCCCAAAATTGATTTATCAAAATGAGTTCAGGGCCAAGTGTGCTTCATTTCAGCCCTGAAACCCACCGCTTCTGCATGGATAGGGCAACCAGCCTTGGCTGAAGGTGGGAGAGAAGAGGCTGGATTTTTCCTTACAGAAGAAAGATCTGCACAATCAGGTTTTCCTGTATTCATTCATTCATTCATTCATTCATTCGTAGAACAATTGTTGAGTGTATTTTCAATAAAAGGTTGGTGTGTTTTGTTGATAGGGAACAACTCAGGTTATTCTTCTTTCTTTCTTTTATTTATTTATTTATTTATTTTTAACAGAGTACAGTTATTTTATTGTTCCTGACTATGACCCAAGATCCTTTGTTCTCCTTTATATGCAATGCTATTTAAGTCAAACTAGAACTGATAAAAGTACATTCAATGACAAATTCTTCCCAGGCTAAATGCTGGGCTCTGGCAACCCATCTTTAACAGGTCCAGGGATCAATCACATGTGATTGTGAAGTGCTTGGCCTTTATTCAGTTGCTTCCTGTGGTCTGGATATAACTTGGGAAGTTCAAAAGGATCCCCTTGGTGGATGAGGAGGGAGGGGCCTCTTACCTGTAAGACTCTTGCTAGTGTCAAGGGTGGATGTGAACATCTGTGGCATGTTTTCCTCGTCTGAATTCCTTAGTAGAAACTCAGATTTTTGGTCTCTGACTTGCAAGAATATCTTAAGGGTATTTAAGTTTCCTTAATCTTTGAGATTAGACTGCTGGAACCAGCAACATTAGCCTTGCCTGTTAGCGATGATTACAGGGGGCACTGAAACATAGATTTAAAAAAAGGGACTCAGCTGTTTTGGAGCTGACAGGGTGACCTCCTCAACCATTCTGCTTTCGCCAAAGCAAGGAACTTGTCCCCAGACCTAGGCCCTCTAAAACTCCTGCTGCTGGCTGGACCATGACAAACTAGGATGCTCAAATTTCATGGGGATGATTGCCTTAAGTTGTCAGATTGGTAGACAAATAAAGGGGACCATTGCAATAATAAAACAAATAACCTATAGATATGGTCTAGCAGCACCAAACTGACCATTTCAGTGGGAAAACAAGTCATCTGCAGTAAAAGATGGATACGGTACTTTGGTGTTCTGTACACAAATAATTTTAGCAATGAACTTAATGGCCATCATGCATTTTTGAAACAATCCACTAACCATAAAGCAATATATATCATCATCAATTAACTTTATAAAAAGTTGTGTTACTAAATGTGACTAATTCACCTCCCACCCCCCACTAGCATGCATTTATTTTTATTTATTTGTGGCTCTGGAATAGAGTAACTTTCATTTATCAGTAATGCTTAAGCTTTTTTCCTTCTTTAATACCTTTTTTGTTTTTAGTTACCCCATGGCTTCTAAAAAAATAAGATCCAACTTCTGAATTGCTATGTTAGTTAATGGTGGCTAAACAAATAGCAGAGGGAATATAATATAATTGTTCATTGAGGGCTAAAAAAGAGGGATGCCATGAATATTTACTATCTTCCTCCTCTTTGAAAAATAATTTTCCTCTTTCCTCTTTCATTGTTCAGGATCGGAAATGTTCTTTCGTATTTGCTTCTCTTCTACAAGAGATTATATTTGGCTTATTAAAATATAAACCATGTCCAAATGATTGTATTTTTATCTGTAAAAAATTATGCCTGGGATTTGTTTTTTGCAGAAATAAGGCTAAAGACTTCTGCTTCAGTAGGGGTGACATGTTTGTGTTACTGCTGTCAAAATGATTTTATTGCAAGTAATAAGCCTCGTGGGATCAGAACATGCTTATTTTAAACACATGTTTTTTCCCAGTGATCTACATCATGCCAAATGTCTGACAACTCAAATGTTGATGACAGCGATGGTTTTTCCATGGTGATGTTGGAAAAATTAGGGTCTGAGTCCTTCATTTGGTGGTATTAGAATTTAGCTGAATAAGAGGAGAGAAGAAAACAGTAACAAATGTCAAAGTTTCAAGCAACCATGTGGTATGGCTGTGGTAGAGATGTATCAGGCAATTGAAAGTTTTCTAGATGGTGCCATCTTGCTAAAATAATGAAAAGTACAGGTTTATAAATCAAAACAAGTGCAATCTACGTAGGGAGGGATTGTCTATGCATATACAAGTGGCCAGTGCAGGAAGTGTTGAAGTCACATTTATCTTTATTTTAATTTCTATGCTCATGTCCCCCATTCCCCTTCTGAAGCCAGGCCTGGGACCTTAGCAACTTAGAGGGTCTGGTCCTGATGTTTACTCCTTTACTTTTGGAATTTCCTTCTAGTCTCTCAAGAGTGTTTGCGGCATATATTTTCCATTTTATAAATATAAAATGTACAAAGTAATGTATATTTTGTTTTAGAGAAGTCTTTTAAATGTTTGGAGGCAGCCCAGATCATCCCTATTTAGGCAGTGGTCTCCAAACCTTTGTGCTTATTCACCCCATTAATAAAATTTTCTGAGCATGCCCCTCCCTGTGTTTATTTATGATATATATGTATATATGTATACACTGCTGTATATGTATATACTGTTTTACTGATGTAAACATTAAAAACCATAGCAAACATGGACATTTTAAAAGTATATTTTCTGGTCCTCAATGGAGTTTAGAGAATGGGACAAGGGGTCTTTAGGCGTAGCACCCAGCTGCCTGTAATTGATTAGAGAATGTGTATATACCATTTGTGGCAAAGCAGATATAAAATAAGCATGGACACATGATTTTAGGTCAACGTATTTAATTATTTTTACTTAAAATAGGCATTTTTGGTTGGGGAAGAGAAGGATGAACAATTTGATGTCACCTTTAATATTGCACTTTTTAATTCTGCTTTTGGGACCACTTGATCTAGAATGCCTTGAAAATTCCGGAGAGATTTAACAACCCACTGAGTTAAGCAAAACAAGAAAAGAAAGTAGGGGTGGGGTGGTACCCAGATAATGCAAATGCAGGATGTATTGTCTGTGAATTTCAGCAACAATCTGAAAAACATGTTTTGATAATGTCTGGTAATTAATCATCTCACTGATTACATGTCTTTTTTTCTATTTGTTTATAATCTTGTATCTTCAAATGTGTGGAATATGTGCAGACTTATTTTCAGGTATCTGAGATAGGAAGGGCCAATGTTGGCATAATTTGAACCCACATTTCAGCTACTTGGGGGCTAACGGGCGGACACCACCTGGAAGCACTTACCTGTACCATCTGTTTTGCAAACACAATGATTAGCATCTTGCTGAATGATGACCCCAGTGTGAAGGTGGCATTTCAGTGTTTATTTCTGGATCTATGAGTTACTTTAGCAGAGTTATTAGTAGTTTATAAAGCCATATTTAAACTTGTACACTTGATTGTAAGATAGATTTGAATTGTGCACTATGTTGATTACTGTATATAAATGTGGAAATTCTGTATATTTGGTCTTAATGCTGTATGTATTTGATGTGTAAATGATAACTAATGGATATGAAATAGTTTTCTGTGAATGTCTTTATTCCAGTTTACTTCTGTTTTGCAAATTTGAATGTTTAAATTTCAGGCTCATGGGGAAAATCTGAAATGTTTGCATCTAATATACTGTTAAGTGGTGGTCTCTTAGATGATTGGGAGACTATTTTAGTTGTAAGTTTCTTGTATAATTAAAACAGAGGTAATGAATATTTTAGGCATATAAATTTCTGATAGAATTTCAAATGAGTGGCTTTTAAGAAGAAAAACAGATCTCTGGAATATGCTGTCCCATCCTCTCCTGCTTTTATTTCATGCCCAGTGTATCTCTGAGTGTTACGAAATGTGAGAACCACTGGTACAGAGAAGAAAAGGAGGAGAGGAGAGGGAGAGCTGGGAGCACATGTTAAGACCTTTGCTATGGCTATGCCTTATAATAGACCAATTGTCCCTTGTATAAATATTGTCTCAATTAGTCAGGGCATGGTGGCTCATGCCTGTAAATCCCAGCACTTTGGGAGGCTGAGGCTGTGGGATAACCAGAGATCGGGAGTTTGAGACCAGCCTGACCAACATGGAGAAACCTCATCTCTACTAAAAATACAAAATTAGCTGGGCATGGTGGCACGTGCCTGTAATCCCAGCTAGTCGGGATGCTGAGGCAGTAGAATCACTTGAACCCAGGAGGCGGAGGCTGGAGTGAGCCGAGATTGCGCCACTGCACTCCAGCCTGGCAACAAGAACAAAACTCCTTCTCAAAAAAAAAAAAAAGAAAAAAGTCTCTCTCTATAGATAGATAGATAGATAGATATAGATATATATGTATAGTCTCAGTTATACCTCTTCAATAAAGTAATTATTCTATTCCCAATTTATAGATGAAGAAAGAGGTTTGGGGTGATAAACTGGCATATGGTAATATGGCCATGATATGCTCAAGTCATTGGGGTCAGAGATTCACAGTAAGACTTTGGAAATTCAAATCTTATTATGAAGTCATTCACATAGGTGTATCATAATGAACCCTAAAGGATAGCTGGGTGTATAGGCATGTCAAGATCTATAGAGATATGCAGGATGTTTCAAGTACTATCTTAAAATTTGACCAAATCTTTGGTTAAATAATAATACTGTTATTCAAATGTCAGCTTTTTACCACTTAGAGCAAATTACAATCAGGTAACATTCAAAATTCTAACCCTCCCTTCCCAACATGGGAATATCTATTAAGTAGCAAATGGGACAACCCCCTAATCCCACATTTCAGAGATAATACTGGTTGAATATCTCTTATCTGAAGTGCTTGGGACCAGAAGTGTTTTGGATTTGGGTTTTTCTCAGATTTTGAAATATTTGCATTGTACCAGTTGAGTATCCCAAAATCAAAATTGGAAATCTGAAATAATCCAATGTCTGTTTCCTTTGAGTGTCATGTTGGTGTGCAAAAAGTTTTGGATTTTGGAACATTTCAGATCTTGGATTTTTGAATTTGGGATGGTCAACCTGTAGTTTGGTTTTTATCTTTTTAGACTCCATTTCTCTTGATCTATAAATCCTATCAGCACTGTTTATTAACATAGACCCTAGTCAGAAATGCTTTGAAATAGATCTACATCTACTTCAACGTCAGTTGGTTCCAGACCCTTCTAGAACTTGTTTGGGGTCCTGGACTCCCGTCTGTCCTGTTAGGGAAGCTTTGCTGTCCTAGCTTTCAGTACTCTGTTCAGAGGGAAGGGCGTCATTTACCTTTCCAGTGTGCTGTGCTCTCAGAAGCGTTAAAATACATGTTTTACTGCCATTGGTACTGTTTCTTGACTCAATTTTTCATATTTCTGTTCTTCTTTCCTTTTAGAGGAGAGGCGGAACAGCTGGTCTCCCTGCTCTCTCAGAAGCTGCTTGATTTGTTTCTAGATGATGCCACTAGCAGGCACTCATTAGATCTTTCACAGCTGGGCTGGTTCCCATTAGCCACAGATTTTTCTTTTAAAAACTGTCAAGGTCAGAGCAGCTTATCCTTTGGATAAAAGTGGATTTTGGAGGAAAAAAAAAAAGAGGAAAAAGAACCAGCTTCCTTCCTTATGAAATTAGTGTGTTGCTGCCCCGTGTACCTAAGAGGTCTATTTTAGTGCCAGTGTTATGAAGACTTAGGGGCTCGTCTCCAGTATAGGGACTGTTAGGATTGGAGGGTTACGTTCACCTATCGCAGGGTATATTGGGCCTGAGCAAACACATTGGGTAACCTATGCTCAACATTGTATCCAGGTAAATCTGGATGAAAACAAACACGAAAGGCAGCCCCGGAAGGGCGGAGGGTTGAGGGAGGGGCTGTGTGTGGGAGGGGGCAGGCCCAGCTCCCTTCACTACTCTACCTATTTACAGGCATTGATTGTGTGGGGGCCTGGCTGCCTCCTTCTCCACCGTCACAGGCCTCCTCCCAACTTTAGCTGGCGAATTCAAAGGAAGATGGCGGAAATCCTGTGTGACTGTCAAAAGTCAAATAGTCCTGATTCACTGGTGGCACAGCTTGGGAACGGGGGTAAGTGAGGAGGAAGTATGCAGAGCCAGATTCTACGGAAGTCATCCCTTTGGGAGTGAGGAGGGTGTTTAAGCAGGGAACTAACACAGTGGAAGAGTATTATTTTAAATAAGATTCATCTGAGGACAGCCTGGATATAGTCAGATAAGAGGCCATGGTAGAACAATGAGACCTGCTGATTCCTGGGGCTCAGAGTGGAGCTAAAGGTGTGCAAGGGGGAGGGGGTGGTGGAGAGGGGGAGAGGGAGAGAGCGGCCACGTGCACAAGGAAACGCTGAGGCTCCTGAGATGTGAGGAGCAACAGGGGGAGAGAGATGGTGAAAGTGAAGGTAGTGCTTAGGCTCCTACCCCAGGAGACTGGGGATGTAGTAATGCTGCTGTCAGACATGGGAAATATGGAGGAAGGGAAATGGGTTTGCAGGGAAAATGGAGTTTGGTTTTAGCCACACTGAATTTGAGGATCCAGTAACAAATACAGGCCTGGAACTTGTGATGGGGTAAAGTGAAGCCACAGCCTCTAAAGGGATAGTTAAAGCAAATAAGCTGGAGAGCTAGAGACAGAATAAAAATTACTAGCACCTTATATTTGTATTGTGTTTAATTATCATTAAGATATTGTCAGTAACTCCTGGGGCATGTCACTATCATCTTCTTATATAAAATGAGGGACCCTGTAGGTTGATCTTTAAGACCCCTTCTAGCTCAAATCTCCTTCCATTCTACCCTGAAGTTGAGTACCACTTCTCTATAAACACTAATTCTACCTCCTGCTTTCCTGATTCTCATATCAATGAAGAGTTTATTGACCAAATCAACTAATAGCTAACATTTACATATCACTTACTATGTGCTAAACACTGTGTTCCTAGCAAGCTGCATATATTAACTCATTGAATTCTCACAACAATAAAATAGGTGCTATCATTGTCACCATTGTCATTGTCACCATCATCATTATCACCATTATCACCATCACGTGACTCCATCATCATCATCACCATCATCACCGTTGTCACCATCACCAACACTACCACCATCCTCACCATCACCATCATCATCTCAACAGATTAGAAACTGAGGCAAAGTGAGGTTACATAACTCGCTGGAGATCTCATGCCAAGTGAACAACAGGGCTGGGGTTTGAAAGCAAAGAGTCTAGGTTTAGGTATGTAGCTTTTACACCCTACACAATACTAGCTCTACACTACTCCATCTCTTCTGCTGTCAGACTACACAGCCTCCTGGGTAGAAGGCTGTGAAGATCGGGAGGTGCTTGTGTTGAACCGGAAGTGATTTTACTTCATCAACTTTTGTTAAATCACCCTCACCTCATAATGCAGGGTTTACCTTCTTACAGAACACATGCAGATCTGTACCATTGAGAGGTGAAGTCGGCTGGGCTTCTGGGTTGGATGGGGACTTGGGGAACTTTTCTGTCTAGCTAAAGGATTGTAAATGCACCAATCAGCACTCTGTGTCTAACTAAAGGTTTGCACATGCACCACTCAGTACTCTGTAAAAACGGACCAATCAGCACTCTGTAAAATGGACCAATCAGTGCTCTGTAAAATGGACCAATCAGCAGGATGTGGGTGGGGCCAAATAAGGGAATAAAAGCTGGCCACCTGAGCCAGCAGCGGCAAGCTGTGGAAGCTTTGGTCTTTCATCCTTCACTGTAAATCTTGCTGCTGCTCACTCCTTGGGTCTGCACCACCCTTAAGAGCTGTAACACTCACTGTGAAGGTCTGCGGCTTCACTCCTGAAGTCAATGAGACCACGAACCAACCAGAAGGAAGAAACTCCAGACACATTTGAACATCTGAAGGAACAAACTCTGGACACACTATCTTTAAGAACTGTAACACTCACCGTGAGGGTCCATAGCTGCATTCTTGAAGTCAGTGAGACCAAGAACCCACCGGAAGGAATGAAATCCAAACACATTTTGGTGACCCAGATGGGACTATCGCCTATCGCCAAGCAGTGAGTACCATCGAATCCCTTTCACTTGTTATTCTGTCCTGTTTTTCCTTAGAATTCAGGGGCTAAATACCAGGCACCTGTGGGCCAGTTAAAAGCAACTAACGTGGCTGCCAGACTAAAGACATGGGTGTCAGGCTTTCTGGGAAAGAGCTCTCTAACCCCCGACTCTTCGGTGTTTGGAGCATTGGGTTGCCTGGAACCAGCTTCTGCTTTTCCTGTACTTCCGAGTTGAGCCAAGGGTCAACAGAGAGGAAAGCCATTCAGCTCTGGGGTCCCGACAACAAGTTGGTTGACTCTGCGGCAGTGAGCAGAACTGTCAAAGTCATATTGCCCAAGCAAGACTCACCCATCTATCCTATATATCCTGACCCTTGCCTCCTGGGTCCTAATGCCGGTCAGACAAACTTCCTTCTGCCTCTCTTCTCTGAGGCTAATCCCGCTTCTAAAACTACTCCCTGTCTGTGGTGCTTTTCTAGTTTCTCCTGTAAGAATGATTTCTGATATAAACTTCAGGACTCTTACCTTCTTTAGGCACCCGGGCTCACCAACCAGAAAGACATTATTTTTGCCCAAAGCCGTGTCATAGAGGGAATTATCTGGAATTTTAGGATCCCTCCTCAGACAAGCAGGCCTAACAAAAGCTATTCCTGAAGCTAGGACATGGGGAACCTCAGAAATTGTATCCTTCCTATTCATATAAATGAGGACAAAAGGCATCACTCTTCCAACTCTGGAGATTGCTTCCCTCTCTCAGGGTGTGGCCCTCCACTTCATTTTTGGGGCATGACATCTTTATAGGACATGGGTAAGGTCCCAATACTAACAGGAGAACGCTTAGGACTCTAACGGGTTTTCGAGAATACATCAGTAAGGGCCACTAAATCCGACCTTCTTTGGTCCTCCTTGTGGTCTAGGAGGACAACTAGTGTTTCTGCTGCTGCATCGGTGAGTGCAACTATTCTGATCAGCAGGGTCCAGGGACCATTGTGGGTTCTTGGGCGGGGGGAGAAACAAACCAAAACTGCAGGCGTTTTTTGTCTTTCAGATGGGAAACACTCAGGCATCAACAGACTCACCCTTGAAATGCATCCTAAGCTATTGGGACCAATTTGACCCACACACCCTGAAAAAGAGGTGGCTCATTTTTTTCTGCACTACAGCTTGGCCCCAATATTCTCTCTCTGATGGGGAAAAATGGCCACCTGAGGGAAGTATAAATTACAATACTATCCTGAAGCTTTACCTTTTCTGTAAGAGGGAAGGCCAATGGAGTGAAATACCTTATGTCCAAGCTTTCTTTTCATTGAAGGAGAATACACAACTATGCAAAGCTTGCAATTTACATTCCACAGAAGGACCTCTTAGCTTACCCCCATATCCTAGCCTCCGTATAGCTCCCCTCCCTATAAATGATAAGCCTCCTGTAATCTCCCCCACCCAGAAGGAAATAAGTAAAGAAATCTCCAAAGGATGATAAACTCCCCTCAGCTATCAGTTATGTCCCCTTCAAGCTGTAGGGGGAGGGGAATTTGGCCCAACCTGGGTACATGCCCCCTTCTCCCTCTCTGATTTAAAGCAGATCAAGGCAGATCTTGGGAATTTTTCAGATGATCCTGATAGGTACATAGATACCATACAGGGTCTAGGGCAAACCTTTGATCTCACTTGGAGAGATGTCATGCTGTTGTTAGATCAAACCCTGGCCTTTAATGAAAAGAATGTAACTTTAGCTACAGCCTGAGAGTTTGGAGATACCTGGTATCTTAGTCAAGTAAATGATAGAATGACAGCCGAAGAAAGGGACAAATTCCCTACCAGTCAGCAAGCTGTCCCTAGTATGGATCCCCACTGGGACCTTGACTCAGATCATGGGAACTGGAGTTGTAAACATCTGTTGACCTGTGTTCTAGAAGGACTAAGGAGAATTAGGGAAAAGCCCATGAATTGTTCAATGATGTCTACCACAACTCAGGGAAAGGAAGAAAATCCTTCTGCCTTCCTTGAGCGGCTACAGGAGGCCTTAAGAAAATATACTCCCCTAACACCTGACTCACTAGAGGGTCAATTGATTCTAAAAGATATGTTTATTACCCAATTAGCCACAGATATCAGGAGAAAGCTCCAAAAGCGAGCCCTGGGCCCTGAACGAAATCTGGAGGCATTATTAAACCTGGCAACCTCGGTGTTCTATAATAGGGACCAAGATGAACAGGCCCAAAAGGAAAAGTGAGATCAGAGAAAGGCCGCAGCCTTAGTCGTGGCCCTCAGACAAACAAACCTTGATTCAGAGAGGACAAAAAATGGGTCAGGCCAATCACCCTGGTTATCAGTGATTGATAACTGATAGGGCTTGTTATCAGTGTGGTTTATAAGGACACTTTAAAAGAGATTGTCCAATGAGAAACAAGCCGCCCCCTTGTCCATGTCCACTATGCTGAGGCAATCACTAGAAGGCTTATTGCCCCAGAGTGCAATGGTTCTCTGGGCCAGAAGCCCCCAACCAGATGATCCAACAACATGACTGAGGGTGCCCGGGGCAAGCGCCAGCTCATGTCATCACCCTCACTGAGCCCCGGGTACATTTAACCATTCAAGGCCAGGAAATTGACTTCCTCCTGGACACTGGTGCAGCCTTCTCAGTGTTAATCTCCTGTCCTGGAGAACTGTCCTCAAGGTTCGTTACCATCTGAGGAATCCTGGGACAGCCTGTAACCAGGTATTTCTCCCACCTCCTCAGTTGTAATTGGAAGACTTTGCTCTTTTCACATGCCTTTCTTGTTATGCCTGAAAGTCCCACACCCTTATTAGGGAGGGATATATTAGGCAAAGCTGGTGCTATTATCTACGTGAATATGGGGAACAAGTTACCCATTTGTTGTCCCCTACATGAGGAGGGACTCAACCCTGAAGTCTAGGCATTGGAAGGATAACTTGGAAGGGCAAAAAATGCCCACACAGTCCAAATCAGGCTAAAAGATCCCACCACTTTTCCTTATCAAAGGCAATATCCCTTAAGGCCTGAAGCTCATAAAGGATTACAGGATATTTTTAAACATTAAAAAGCTCAAGGCTTAGTAAGGAAATGCAGCAGTCCCTGCAACACCCCAATTCTAGGATTACAAAAACCGAATGATCAGTGGAGAGTAGTGCAAGATCTTAGACTCATCATTGAGGCAGTAATTCCTCTATATCCAGTTGTACCCAACCCCTATACCCTGCTCTCTCAAATACCAGAGGAAGCAGAATGGTTCACTGTTCTGGACCTCAAGGATGCCTTCTTCTGTATTCCCCTGAGCTCTGACTCCCAGTTTCTCTTTGCCTTTGAGGATCCCACAGACCACACATCCCAACTTAGGTGCACTGTCTTGCCCCAAGGGTTTAGGGATAGCCCTCATCTGTTTGGTCAGGTACTGGCCCAAGATCTAGGCCACTTCTTAAGTTCAGGCACTCTGGTCCTTCGGTATGTGGATGATTTACTTTTGGCTACCAGTTTGGAAGCCTCATGCCAGTAGGCTACTCTAGATCTCTTGAACTTTCTAGCTAATCAAGGGTACAAGGTGTCTAGGTCAAAGGCCCAGCTTTGCCTACAGCAGGTCAAATATCTAGGTCTAGTCTTAGCCAGAGGAGCCAAGGCCCTTAGCAAGGAATTAATACAGCCTCTACTGGCTTATCCTCGCCCTAAGACATTAAAACAGTTGCAGGGGTTCCTTGGAATCACTGGCTTTTGCTGACTGTGGATCCCCGGATACAGCGAGATAGCTAGGCCCCTCTATACTCTAATCAAGGAGACCCAGAGGGCAAGTACTCATCTAATAGAACGGGAACAAGGGGCAGAAACAGCCTTCAAAATCTTAAAGCAGGCTCTAGTATAAGCTCCAGCTTTAAGCCTTCCCACAGGACACAACTTCTCTTTATATGTCATAGAGCAGGGATAGCTCTTGGAGTCCTTACTCAGACCCGTGGGACAACCCCACAACGAGTGGCATACCTAAATAAGGAAATTGATGTAGTAGCAAAAGGCTGGCCTCACTGTTTATGGGTAGTTGTGGTGGTGGTGTCAAAGGCTATCAAAATAATACAAGGAAAGGATCTCACTGTCTGGACTACTCATGATGTAAATGGCATACTAGGTGCCAAAGGAAGTTTATGGCTTTCAGACAACCGCCTGCTTAGATATCAGGTGCTACTCCTTGAGGGACCGGTGCTTCAAGTATGTACGTGTGCAGCCTTCAGCCCTACTGCTTTTCTCCCAGAGGCTGGGGAGCTGGTTGAGCATGACTGCCAACAAGTTGTAGTCCAGACTAATGCCGCCCAAGATCATCTCTTAGAAGTCCCCTTAACTAATCCTGACCTTAACCGATATACCAATGGAAGTTCATTTGTGGAAAATGGGATATGAAAGGCAGGTTATGCCATAGTCAGTGATGTAACCACACCTGAAAGTAAGCCTGTTCCCCCAGGGACCAGTGTCCAGTTAGCAGAACTAGTGGCACTTACCTGAGTCTTAGAACTGGAGAACTGAGAAAGGGAAAAAGAAGGGAAAGGGAAAAAGAATAAATGTGTATACAGATAGCAACTATGCTTATCTAATCCTACATGCCCATGCTGCAATATGGAAAGAAAGGGAGTTCCTAACCCCTGGGTGAACCCCCATTAAATACCACAAGAAAATTATGGAGTTATTGCATGCAGTACAAAAACCCAAGGAGGTGGCAGTCTTATACTGCAGAAGCCATCAAAAAGGGGAAGGACAGGGGAGAACAGAAGCATAAGCAGCTAGCAGAGGCAGGGAAAGACCAGCAGAAAGGAAAGAGAGAAACAGACAGAAAGTCAGAGAGATAGAGAGAGGAAGAGACAGACAAAGAGAGAGTCAGAGAGAGAGAGAGAGAGATAGAAAGTCAGAGAGAGGAAGAGACAGACAAAGAGGGAGTCAGAAACAGAGAGACAAAGAAGTCAGAGATGGAAGTAGTAAAGAAAAAACAGTGTACCTTATTCCTTTAAAAGCCAGGGTAAATTTAAAACCTATAATTGATAATTGAAGGTCTTCTCTGTGACCCCATAACACTCCAATACCACCTTGTTGTCAGTGCAAACAAGGGCATAGCGGGAAAGCACTGAGGCCACTGACAACCCATAGCGTTCCTATCAAAAAATCCTTAACCCAGCAGGTTTCCTAACAGGGGATCTAAATCTTAATTAATCACCATACAAAGGTCTGACCAGATCTAGGAGGAACTCCCTTCAGGACAGGATGATAGATGGTTCCTCCCAGGCAATTAAGGAAAAAAAAAAAGACACAATGGGTATTCAGTAAGTGATAAGGAAACTCTTGTAGAAGCAGTTAGGAAAATTGCCTAATAATTGATCTGCTCAAACATGCGAGTTGTTTGCACTCAGCCAAATCTTAAAGTACTTACAGAATCAGGAAGGAGCCATCTATACCATTTCTAAGTTAATATGGACTGAACAAGGTTTTATTAATAGCAAAGAAAAATTAAAATCCCAAACTTACAAGGTTTTCAACTAAAGTAAAGTTTGCTAAAAGTTAACAGTGTAACATGCATTATCCTACTACCATACACTCTCAAAGGATTTCTCAGACAGTTTGCAAGAAATAAAATCTATCCAGAAAGGATAGTAACTACAATCCCAAATAAACTCTTTGGCAGCAGTGACTCCAAAACTGCTGAGGCCTAGACCTCCTCACTGCTGAGAAAGGAGGACTCTGTACCTTCTTAGGGCAGGAGTGTTGTTTTTACACTAACCAGTCAGGGATAGTACGAGATGCCAATTGGCGTTTACAGGAAAAGGCTTCTGAAATCAGACAATGCCTTTCAAACTCTTATACCAATCTCCGGAGTTGGGCAACATGGCTTCTCCCCTTTCTAGGTCCCTTGGCAGCCATCTTGCTATTACTTGCCTTCGGGCCCTATATTTTTAACCTCCTTGTCAAATTTGTTTTCTCTAGGATTGAGGCCATCAAGCTACAGATGGTCTTACAAATGGAACCTGAATTGAGCTCCACTAACAGCTTCTATTGAGGACCCCTAGACCAACCAACTGGTCCTTTCACTGGCCTACAGAGTTCCCCTCTGGAGGACACTACAACTGCAGGGCCCCTTCTTTACCCCTATCCAGCAGGAAGTAGCTAGAGCAGTCATCGGCCAATTCCCAACAGCAGTTGGGGTGTCCTGATTAGAGGGGGGATTGAGAGGTGAAGCTGGCTGGGCTTCTGGGTTGGATGGGGACTTGGGGAACTTTTCTGTCTAGCTAAAGGATTGTAAATGCACCAATAAGTGCTCTGTGTCTAGCTAAAGGTTTGTAAACGCACCAACCAGCCCTCTGTAAAAACACACCAATGAGTGCTCTGTGTCTAGCTAAAGGTTTGTAAACGCACCAATCAGCACTCTGTGAAAACGGACCAATCAGCACTCTGTAAAATGGACCAATCAGCGCTCGGTAAAACGGGTCAATCAGCAGGAGATGGGTGGGGCCAAATAAGGGAATAAAAGCTGGCCACCTGAGCCAGCAGCGGCAACCCGCTCAGGTCCCCTTCCAGGCTGTGGAAGGTTTGTTCTTTTGCTCTTTGCCATAAATCTTGCTGCTGCTCACTCTTTGGGTCCGCACCACCTTTAAGAGCTGTAACGCTCACTACGAAGGTCTGTGGCTTCACTCCTGAAGTCAGCAAGACCACAAACTCACCAGCAGGAAGAAACTCCAGACACATCTGAACATCTGAAGGAACAAACTCCGGACACACCATCTTTAAGAACCGTAACACTCACTGCAAGAGTCCACAGCTTCATTCTTGAAGTCAGCAAGACCAAGAACCCACCAGAAGGAACCAACTCCGGACATATCATCATGCCATTCGTCTATGTTCAGACACTCCTTGATTCTCTGTTAGAGGGCCTGTCTGATTTGTGAATTATATATGGTCAGTTCACTTTAATTTTTATTATTATTATTTTTTTGAGATGGAGTCTCACTCTGTCACCCAGGCTGGAATGCAGTGGCCCTATCTTGGCTCACTGTAGTCTCCACCTCCCTGGTTCAAGTGATTCTCCTGCCTCAGCCTCCCAAGTAGCTGGAATTATAGCCGTGTGCCACCATGCCCAGCTAATTTTTGTATTTTTATTAGAGACAGGGTTTCACCATGTTGGCCAGGCTGATTTCAAACCCATGACCCCAGGTGATCTGCCTGCCTTGGCCTCCCAAAGTGCTGCTATTACATGTGTGAGCCACCACATCCAGCCAGTTCACCTTAATTCTGATTGTTGTAACCATTGGTTCCACACAATTCGCTCACCCTGACTTCTTGGGTCCTGGGGATATTACTGAAAAAATAAAGGAGAAAACACCCTTAAATGGCATGATTCTTAGGGCTTCAACTGCCACTGCCTTGAGAAACTTGCCTTATATATTGCTTTCCACCATCTACAAGCAGATGATGCACACTTCTACATCTCTAACCCCAAACCTTACTCCCCATCTCCAGACCCGTATATAAACACATCTGTGGACACTGCCTCTGATGTCCCAACATATTCAGAAGTGAACTTATAATCATTTTCCCCTAGTCTGTTGTTTCCTGATGTTTCTAATCCAGCCAATGTCTAAGCAAAACCCTTGGAGTCATCTAAAAGGCTCCTACCTTCCCCTTGAAAATTTTGAGTTACCTAACCCTGTAGATTCTGCTTTTTGAAAATAGTTTTTTAAAAAAATTTTATTTCAGAATCGGGGTACATGTGCAGGTTTGTTATATAGGTAAATTGTATGTTGCAGGGGTTTTGTGTACAGATTGTGTCATCACCCAGATAATAAGTGTGGTAGCTGATAAGTTGTTTTTCTATCCTCATCCTCTAAACCTCCACCCTCAAGTAGGCCCTGGTGTCTGTTGTTCCCTTCTTTGTATCCATATGTACTCAATACTTTGTGTCCACTTATAAGTGAGAACATGTGGTATTTTCTTTTCTGTTTCTGTGTTAGTTCACTTAGGATAATGACTGTCTTCCATTCATGTTGCTCTAAAGGACATGATCTTGTTCTTTTTTGAAGACAGTTTTAATTTCTCTCCTCCTCAGCTCAACCTGAATTTCTGGAGCTGCTATTTCTTCTTTTTCTTCTTCTTTCTTCTTTCTTTCTTCTCCTTCTCCTTCTTCTTCTTTTTTTTTTTGAGACAGAGCCTTGATCTGCCACCCAGACTGGAGTGCAGTGGCATGAGCTTATTGCAACCTCTGCCTCCTGTGTTCAAGCAATTCTCATGCCTCAGCCTCCTGAATAACTGGGATTACAGGCCTGTGCCACCATGCTCTGCAAATTTTTTGTATTTTTAGTAGAGATGGGGTTTCACCATGTTAACCACGCTGGTCTTCAACTCCTGACCTCAAGAGATCCACCTGCCTTGGCCTCCCAAAGTGCTGGGATTACAGGCGTGAGCTACTGCACCCAGCCAGGAGTGGCTGTTTCTATCTGGGTCCTCTCCCATTCTCTACCTTGCTGTCAAGCTATTCAAAAAGCAGAAACCTGTTCATGCTGCTTCTGTAGATTTCAAGATAAAGTTCAGGCATATAATAATCTTCATGCCCTGGAACCTGCCTCCCTTACTGGTCACATTTCCCACTACTGCCCTTTCCATACTCATACACCAAATTCCAGAGCTACCAAACTATGTATTGTTTTTGGTCATGTTGCTTCACATGGCAGTCCACCACCAAGGGATGAATGCTGTTTAAAAAAAAAAACTGTACATTACTATGTTTTGACTGTATGTGTCCCTCCAAAATTCATATGTTGACAACTAATCTCCAATGTGATAGTACTGAGGTGGGGCCTTTAGGGGGGGCAGGGTGCTCATGAATGGCACTTGTGTCCTTATGAAAGAGGGTCTAGTGAGATTCAGAATCCCTTTTGTGCCCATTTGCCATGTGAGAATGCCATTTGGACAGTAGAGAGTGAGTCTTCACTAGACACTGTTTCTTACAGTTCTGGAGGCTGGGAAGTCCAAGCCCAAGGTATCAACAATTTCTACTATATTATAAATTATCCAGTCCGTGGTATTTTGTAACAGCAGCCTGAACAGACTGCGACAGATATCTTTGTCTGTTTCTTTTACATACATAGCAAATAGTTGGTTGTGGTTAATTTTTCTGTGTTCTCTGCTGAGCACCTTTATTTCACTATAGTTTCACCAAGGAGAGAGGATCACTAGAAGGTTCTCTTTCATTTCTTTGATATTGTGGATTAATGACAGTTAATTTTATTAACTATCACTTTAATTTTATAATGGTTAATTTTATTTTTATTTACTTATTGTTATTTAAATTTTTTAATGTTTTGAAATTTCAAAACAGTTTTGATGAACACATAATAATTTCACAGATTTACAGAATAGATAGTGATATTGTGATATGTACACACAGTGATCAGCTTATGGTAATTAGCATATCCATCATCTCAAACATTTATTATTTTTTTCCTTCTAGCTATTTGAAACTATATACTATTGCTAATTATAGTTATGATGGTTAATTTTGTGTGTGAACTTGAGTGGGCCATAGGGTGCTGCAATTAAACATTGTTTCTGGTGCCCCTGTAAGGCTATTTCTACATGAGACTTACTTTTGAATTGGTAAACTCAGTAAAGTAGATTGCCCTCCCTAATGTGGTTGGGCATCATTGGATCTTTTGAGCACTGCATAGAATGAAAAGTGGAGAAAGGAGGAATTCATTCTGTTTTGTCCTGCCTCACTGCTTGAGCTGGGACATATCATCTCATCTTCTCCTGACTTTGGAGTAGGATTTACCTCATTAGTGTCCCTGGTTCTCCTGTGTCTCCAACCTGCAGACAGCGAGGGACTTCTCAGCCCCCAAAATTGTATAAGCCAATTCTTCAGAATAAATATCTCTCTTTCTTATTCTGTTTCTCTAGAGAACCCTGACTAATACAGTGGTGGATCTAAAGATAAACCAGGCACTGATCCTGCCTTCAGTGGAAGGTAAGGCATGAGCACACAAAACTCTGAAAAAAAGGTAGATGCTGGCTGGGCCCGGTGGCTCATGCCTATAATCCCAGCACTTTGGGAGGCTGAGGCAGGAGAATCACTTGAGTCCAAGAGTTTGACACCAGCCTGGGCAATGGTTGGGGACCTCCTGTCTACAAAAATTTAGCTGGTTGTGGCGGCTCATGCCCCACTCCAGAACATTTGTGGTTGTGTCCAGCTACTCAGGAGACTGAGGTGGGAGGATCACTTCAGTCTGGGAGATGGAGGTTGCAGTGAGCTGTGATCACACCACTGCATTCCAACCTAGCAACAGAGCAAGACTCTGTCTCCAAGAAAACCTCCCAAAATAGATGCTCATAATAAGATAATTCGGACTCTATAGTAGAGAGAATCTTTCCACCACAGGCCTTCCAGAAACACAGGGAGGCCTCTTGGAAGTGACCTTCCAGACTCTGTGCCTCTCTCTGTTATTCTCCTTGCCCTTGTAGTACTGAAGGTTAACTTATTTATTTAATTAATTAATTAATTTATTTTTTCAAGATGGAGTCTCGCTCTGTCACCAGTCTGGAGTAAGGTGGGACGATCTCAGCTCACTGCAATCTCTGACTCCCTGGTTCAGACGATTCTCCTGCCTCCCAAGTATCTGGGATTACAGGCATGCGCCACTATACCCAGCTAATTTTTGTATTTTTAGTAGACATGGGGTGTCACCATGTTGGCCAGGAGGGTCTCGATCTCTTGACCTTGTGATCCACCCGCCTCGGCCTCCCAAAGTGTTGGGATTACAGGCGTGAGCCACGCTGCCCAGCCTGAAGGTTAACTTATTTTTCTAAATCATATCACCTTCAGATGTGCCCTCTCATTAGCATATAAAGGAGGAAACATGTCTTTTATTGGTTAAAAAGACTTTCAGAAAGCTGGAAGTCTAAGAAATAGTTGTCCACAGACCACAGGACCTGAATTCTAAGTGTAAGATTCTGTTTATCTACATCCTCCTGAGACGACTTACACTGTCAAGGGCTCTCTATCCTCCATCAGCATCTTATATAGGTAAATAACATTAACAGGGAAGGGATAAAGGAGGCAAAAAGGTCAGAAAGGACATGGAGTGCATCTGTGAAAGGGAGGGACAGGGTTTTGCTCAGCAGTATCATGCTAGCTGCTTGGAGGCAGGTGGTGTGGGCTGATTGGGTGTATGTGGTTTATGTCTTAGTATCAACTAAGTCACTCCTTTTTTCCTTAACAGCAGCTTCCCAAAGTCACTGTGCAGCAGCTTTTCCCTATGGGTGGAGTCCTGGGAAACTACTTAGATAGAGGTTTAAGGATAGAACACTCTGAGAACCCCCACTCCAGAACATTTGTGGTTGTGTCCTCATTGAACATTTGTTTAATTTTTTTTGTTGTTGTTGATGGGTATTTACTCTGCAGGCAGGACTCTCTAGCTGGCTATAGGATGTCTGTTTTCTGGTGTCAATAGCTTTATGGGCCTAAAGCCTGAAGTAGCTGGAGGTCCAAAGGTAACTACTGCACAATCCACTTCCCCTCACAGTTCGGTACATGTAGTAAATGCTCAATAAAGATTTGTTACAGAAATGGACAGATTCTCAGGTAAAAGACAAATCAAATTCCAAAGAAATATCCTGTTTCAGGTTTGACACAACATACTGTGCAAAGACAGCCAATAAACTACTCATAGAACAAATCACAGGTGACTGAATTATGGGGTAGTAATTTCTGAAGGCTCAAGTGGTTTATGCAGTCCTCAGCATCCCTCGATGGAATTATAGCCCCGTAATTCAAATAGCTCCTGTTTCCTTGACAGACACATACCATGGATTTGAATCCCAAATCTTGCCCATGGTTGACACTCTGTTTTTCACCACTCCTGCACTCTTTCGCTGCCCAATAAATTTTTTTGTTGAAGCCTCTAGTGTTAGGTACATTTCTGTATTTCTTTGTGTTATGTTGTTTCCATGTATTACTGGGTGTTTAACTTATTAATGAGACTACGTAGATGAACATTTTGTGAATGGCTTTCTTTTGGGGTTTTGGAAATTTATTTCTTTTAGTGGTCAGTTTTTGCATCCTGTATGAAGCAGAGTGAGGCTAGTGCATGGTGTATTCTTTGCTTAAGTGCTAGCAAGTATGCATTTAGTCTGATCTTTGTACACCACAATGGAGAGGTAGTGAAACGGGAAAGTTCCCTTGTTCCCCTCCCAGGGCATGTGATGGGGATGTGGCTCGCCTTCAGGGCCCTGCTGCTCAAACGTCTAGCGTCTAGCGGAGCATACAGATGGGCGGACTGTGGGACTCCCACCCCACAGCAGTGTCTAGGGGTGAATGTTTACAGCTGAAACCCCAATGGGCATGTGTTGCCGGGTGCTCTTTCAGTTTGCCTTTCTCTTTCTATGGGCGGCTTGTGTTAGTCAGCTCGATTAGACCCTCTGCTGTGTCAGAAGGACAGAGGGTTTTCTGCATCCTGGGGTTTCTTGCTTTGGTGTACCGGAAGAATCGGATCACATGTGGGCTTGGAGAATGAATGCAAGGTTTTATTGAATGGAAGTAGCTCTCAGCAAATGGGGGAGCCAGAAGGGAGACGGTTTTCCAGTGGAGTTGGCCACCTGGCGGCCAGGCTCTCCTCCAACTGCCCCAGCCAAACTCCACGTGGTTCTGCTGGTCAGTGGCCTGTGGGCATGCCAGTCAGTGCTGGTGCATTCCTCTCCACGTCCAGCCACCTGTGTGTTCCTCCGCTGATGTGCTCCTCTCCCGTCCAGCTGCCTCTGTCTCTGCCCTGCTCGGGTTTTTAGAGGCACAGGATGGTGACATGGCAGGCCAGGGCTGTATTGGGAAATGCAGCATTTGGGCATGAAGGCAGAAGTGCCTGACCTCACCTAGGTCCCTGAGGGTGGAGCCTGAGCCAGGAACCACACCTTTCCTCTCCCCAGCACTTCCCTTCCCCACTTCCGTATCATTTAAAGGGAACGCTCCTCCCTTCCCAGCACTTCCATATCATTTCCCCCCTCTGAAGAGGTACATCTAACTGCCTTTAGAATATGGACGGTGACAGGTCTTAGCTGCATCCTCCTGACAGCAGTCATTGTTTTGGAGGAAAGCAGCAGTCAGACTCCTCCCAGAGGTCTACCTAAGGGTTCCTAGCAAAGGTAAGGTATCACCTGAGGCTCTGGTTGCTTGACCATTTGGAGTTTAATGGATTCTAGGAGTGAGAGAAAAAAACAAGTTTTATAAGGTTAAGTATGCATGGATTAAACATGTGTATTATATAAAGAAAGGACTTAGTGCCAAAGATTACAGAGACAAGTAGTATACTAATAACAACATTGCACCCTGAGCTGGTTTACCCTGGTGAAAGAAATTAAACCTTGTATGGGAACAGATAACATTTTAGAAGAGAGATAACTGTTCTTGCCATATCTTTAGCAGTTAACAGGTGCACCCTGGGAATAACTATATCTTCTCTCTCTTTCCCGGGCCTCCCTGTCTCTATTATAAAAGACCGAGGTGGCCACTTTCAGGAGGTCCTCTAATGTACTTTCTGGTCCCAGGGCTTGTTTCTGCAACTTCCTCCTGATGTCAGGAGCTGCCTGAGTAATACATTTGTCCTTTAGGATTAGCTGTCCGTCGACTGAATCAGGAGATAGAGAAGTGTGCTTTACCAAGTCCTCCCTTAGCCTTTCCAGGAAGGCGGTGGGGTTTTTATCAAATCCCTGGTCGATCATGGACTACTTAGTATAATTGAGAGGCTTGGTCCCATAAGCCTTCCATTATGCACACCTGAGACTTCCATCTCATCACTGGGGTTCCATTTAGGGTAATTCATTGGTACTGCTTCTCTTCCAGCTGAATAATGTTTGTCCCCTTCCCTGACACTATATGTGATACAAAGCTCATCCTCCAATCTCTGCTGCTTGCAGAGCAGCCTGCTTCTCATTGTCTGCCAGGGTCTGATTCAAAAGTAACATAACATCTCTCCAGGAGAGTTCAAATATTTGAATGAAATCCTGGAAAGCCTCTATATATCTATCAGGGTCATCTGAAAACTTGCCAAGATTTCCCTTAATTTGCCCTAAGTTCTGTAGGGAGAAGGGAAGCTGAACCCTACTGGGCCCAAATTCACTGGGCATCTGTTGAGGTGGGGGCAAGAGAGAGACTGGGGCTTGTTTAGGGCAAGGATTTTTAGGAGGGGGTAAGTGAGAGGCTGAAACAGGATAGGGAGGTAGGGGTGAACCTGGACAGGCAGGGTTGGAGAGGGCTGGCTCCTCTGCTGGGGGTGCCTCTGGGACTCCTATCTTTACTTCCCTGGGCTTGCCCCTTGCAGCCTACCCTGAGATGGCAAACAGGAGGGCTGGATCAATCCTACACTGTTGGCAAAGGTCTGGATTGCCTTGCAAGTTATAGAAAGCCTCCACATATGGGGCCTCAGACCATCTGTCCTCACGTCTACAGAAAAGTTTCAATTCAGATGGTATTGAAATGAATAGTTCCTTCCTGAGGACAAGCCAATCCTTGTAAATCAAAATTTGGCTGAAGCTTTGTGCAGAGGAGGCTATGAGGCATTTTTCCTCCAGATTCGGAAGGTCAAAGCAGTCCCAATGGTTCAGGATACACTCCAGAGGAGTAGAGCTGGGGGTGGTGAAGAGAACTGGTTGCCCATTCTGAAAGACAGGGGATAGAGGTGTCCCTCATTCCCTTCCTTCTTTCAGCAAAAACTCAGAATGTGATGGAGGGAGAAAGCGAGCAACCTCCCTTCACTATCCACCCTTATACCTGATCCGGCCATAGGTACCACTGTGGTATATACCCACGAAGCAGTGAAACTCTGGAGAATAGGAATTAACCACCCTCACCTATGCCTCCATTTCTTCCTGCTGTTGGCAAACTTTGAGTTCTCCGGGCCTGTTTATGCCATGAAACATGGCCTCCTTCTTTGGGGTGGAGGGTTCAGTTGGCAGGAATTGGTCGTGCCCATTTACATTGTCCTGTTGCCTGGCTTTGGACCCACGCAGACCTGGTTTTTCTTTCTAGGGCCTCTGCCTGAAGCTTGGAATCGAGTTTGGGACTGAAAAGGCATTTTAGAGGCTGTTTGTATCTGTTTGGAGTGTCTCAAATGTGTCCTGTCGAAGTTCTCAGCCAGCAGGTGTCATTCCTCTGTTAACTTTCCTACCAGAAACAGAGTTGGGTGTTGAGGGGTGGGGAGCCCTTTCACTTAGAAAAGGAAAAAGAGAAAAACAGTTTAAGGGGAAAGAAGGGAAGATTCTGGGGGAAGAAAACCTTGCTTAGTGCAAGTGGGCACCCCTAATCTCTGTATCTTTTCCCCGAACTGGGTTGAATTCCTTGGCCAGGAGAGAAAAGATTCCATCTGCTCGGCAGGCTAGAAGCACCCTGTAGGGTTGTGGCTACCACCACTGTTTTCTCCCGCCCCACTCGTAGCTGGGCCTTTGCCTGCTGTGGGCACAGCTAGGCACCTGTGGGAAAGGATAAGGAGAGCTGTCCTGGGCCACGCGTGCCTGCAGCTGTCAAAGTGCTGGCATGCATGGCACCTCTAGGGACGGCTGGTCTGATTGCACCTTTGGCAGCTGAGCCAAATGCTCACTTTACTTAGTGACATTGCTGTTCCCTGTGGCAAAACCCTTAATGTTATAAAGACAGAGATAAGAGCCATTTCAAACCAGGTGAAGGAAAAGAGACAAAGTCTGGGGGTTTTGACTTGCCAGTTAGGGCAGAGTTTTGAAGGGAAACAGAGCCTGTTACCCACAGGAAAGAGAGAGAAGTGACAGGGTTTCGGAAGAGAGGCAGACCTGACAGTTTCACATTCATTCACATTCACCTTCCAGGATCCCAGGGCAAGGCCCCAGTGGAAACAGGAAAGGTTCCCTCATCCACTCTCCCACGCCCTGCAAGGGGACAAGGGAACCTTTCCCGTTTTAGCAGGTAGGAGATAAGTTGTCTTCTCTCACTTTTTCCTCCTCCTGCTGTAGCTCTTTCCCGTTATTAAGAATTTGAACTCAGCCTGGCGCGGTGACTCAGGCCTGTAATCCCAGCACTTTGTGGGGGGCCGAGACGGGCGGATCACGAGGTCAGGAGATTGAGACCATCCTGGCTAACACGGTGAAACCCCGTCTCTACTAAAAATACAAAAAAATTAGCCAGGCGTGGTGGTGGCGCCTGTAGTCCCAGCTACTCTGGAGGCTGAGGCAGGAGAATGGCATGAACCCAGGAGGCGGAGCTTGCAGTGAGCCGAGATAGCGCCACTGCACTCCAGCCTGGGCGACAGAGACTCCGCCTCAAAAAAAAAAAAAAAAAAAAAAGAATTTGAACTCATAGTAATATGCTATTGTTTTTAGCCGTCTTTCCTGTGCTGTTATATGCTTAAAACAGACACATGTCAGGCACAATTATAACGCAACTTATATTTTTAAATAACTGCCCCTGTAAAGTCACTCAATGGGGATCATTTTTTCTCCTGATATTAGATGAAATTTCAGGCAAGCCTCAATGTTTATCTTCTCGCTCTTACACAGTGAAAAGTAGGGGATCTATTTAATCCCTTAAAACAGTTGCAGTTCTATTGTTAATACCTCCAGTCAACTGTAATCATCAAAACTCTGAATTGCATTCAACACTGAAGTTACTCCCTTGCTTTGCTTAGATTTCCATCAGAAGAAGGGCACGGTACATTTATTTTCTTTCCTCAATCAAGTCTTCTACCTCTTACCTCCATCCCACCCCATCCATGCATTAGTTAGCCTCAACTTCTGACCCTTCTAGAGTTAGAGTAGAGGAAGGGAGGGCATGTTTAACTCTCCTGCCACCAAAATGGTTGTAGATATTTGCAGATGCTTAAAGATGGCTCTTTTGTGGGTGCATTCATGGGCCCTTTAGAGACTTGCTAGTACTGGGGATCTATGACCTGGCAGCTGCAATGACACAGGCAAGTGCATCTTCTCTGGCTGAACCTTTATGACTCTGCTGTTACTCTTTGGTTAGAATTCTACCACTCTTCTAAAAGCCCTCTTACGCAGTCTCCAAGATGGTACCATTCTCTGCCTTTCTTTATGTTAAAATGTATACTTTTCCACTCAGATGGTGAATTCTCTACCAGGCCTCATTCACTGAGCTTCAGGTGACTCCCCCATCCCTCATCCACCTCTGCTTATGTGGTCTAAGACTCCACTGAGGAGAGTGAGATTAGTTGTTGCCTATTGTCTTGAGCTCTCAGTTGCAGGTGAGGGCATAGTTCCCCTTTAATATCCTGTAAAGTGTAACATATACATGTGAAAGAGAACCAAGTAATTTTATAGGCTTGATATTCATGGGTCTGTTAAGAGCCACTGATGAGCAGGACTCTGGTGTGTGTTCTCCTCAGGCTTGATGGGGGAGGCACTCATCACAAGGGCTCTGCTCCAAGTATTCCCACCTGTTCAGTTCTTTCTTGTAAGCTCCTATCTGTTTCTTCATCACTGCAAAATAAGATAGTAAAAATTCTTCATTGGCCCAAATAACTGGTTAAGCTAGCTCTGTATCTTGTCTCTGAAGTGAGATTCTGAGGTACTCTGGTGATATCCCCTTAGTATGTAGGAATATTTCCATATGTTCTTTTAATAACCTGAAATGAAACTAATACACATATATAAAAATCAATCATATAATCAAAAGATATTTATTGCTCACCTCATGTTCTATTCTTTGTTAGGGACTTGAAGGGACTAAAGATTATTCTTTAATATGAGAATACTAAAATATGTGTATGTGAAAAGATACCTAGAAAATGGGCAAGGGACTGTCAAGGAGCCTAGCTTGACTAGCAGGAGCCTTGGCTTTATGAAAAGTAAGTGGAATTTGTTGAGAAAAATTGTTATTAAAGTTTCACTTCTAAAGCCAAAAGTGAAGGGTAAATTGTTCATAGAAGTTTATTCCCAAGTTGTGATTAAGGGAAGTTATAATAATTTGTGTTTTGCCAGGTGCAGTCGCTCATGCCTATTATCCCAGCACTTTGAGAGGCCACGGTGGGTGGATCACTTGAGGTCAGGAGTGTGAGACAAGCCTGGCCAACATGGTGAAACCCTGTCTCTACTAAAAATATGAAAATTAGCCAGGTATGGTGGCACACACTTGTAATCCCAGCTACATGGGAGGTTTAGGTGGGAGGATCACTTGAACCTGGGAGGTGGAGGTTGCAGTGAGCAGAGATTGTGCCACTGCACTACAGCCTGGGTGACAGAGTGAGACTCCATCTCAAAAAGAAAATTGTGATTTAATTATACTTGTTTATAACATTAGGGCTAACCTAAAACTTATAAAAATAGAAATTTATGCTTTTAAAGTCTGGTTGCTGTTGCACCCCTGGCACACTATTGCCTCCTGGTGACAGCATGTGCAAATTGCAGGGAATGTGAACAAAAACCAATCTTAGGTGTTGAATCTGTTTTTAGAAAGTGATAATTTTTTGATATGTTAAAATCAGAAATGATCACTAAAATACAATTATAAATTATTATAAATATAAAATTATAAATTATAATAAAATTATAAAATAAATGGAAAAGATTATAGGTACAGATGATTTCAGAGTAAGTGAGGGCGGTGTAGGTAAGTGTGATCATCAGTGGCCCTGGAGAAGATATGGACATGCTTCTAGATGTATGAATAGTGTTCAGGCAAAAAGCAGTGGAAGAGGGATTCCATTAGATTTGGGTCTTCAAGAATAGTCTCTATTTTATCATTCTTTCATTTTCACATGTAGCACAGAGCAGGGCACAGTGGGTGATCTTGTAAATAATAAACTATATGTATGCTGGATATAGTCAACTGATTGGTTGAATGCAGTGGAAGGGTCATGTTGTAAGTGGCAACTGAGTTTATAAATAGATTTGTGCAAGATAGCAAACCGTAGTGGATACTAAGAAGAGGAGTTTGGACTTTGTATGGTATGCAATGAGGTCTTTTGAGTGGAAGATTAGCAAGTTGATAAAGGAGGATTAACCCAGCAGAAGTGTGCATTAGAAGGGAAGAGCAGATTGTCCTATACATTTCTTCCCTTCTTTCTACATTGTTGCTCTCAACTTGGGTCCTTATTGCTCCTTGGCAGAACCTCCTGCTCAGACCCCTTTGGTGGCTCCTCACCATGACAGAATAGTCTCAACTCTTTAGCTTGCTTATCAAAGACTTCTAATATCCTGTTCCTAAAGAACTCATTCTCCTGCTATCCTATGTGAAGTTTCCTCACCTGAATGAACTCCGTTATCCATCCAGACAACTGATTTATTCAAATTGGGTCATACTCTTGGTTGCCTTCGTGTCTTGGCTTGCGGGGTTTCCATCCTGTCTGTGCTCATCCCATGCAATGTGGCATATCAAGTTTATCCTTCTTCAGGAAGTCTTCCTGCCCTGAGAAATAGTCCCTTCTTCTTAAGGTTTGAAGCAATTATTGTTTAACTGTTCCCTTAGCAACTAGCATGTGCCTATGTCATTTTCTATTCATCTCTTGTTTTATATCACATCCACTGTTGAGATTATACATTTTCAGAAAATACAGTTTTCTTGCATTTAAAAAATTTTCTTGGAGGATTCAATAAATATACAGTGTTCAAGGTGAGGATAGTGAAAATAGAAGGGAAAGGCAAATAGATGAGTGACTTTGAAGGAAGAATTCACAGAACTTTGTAATTACTGACCTACCTAAATCCTTCTTGGGCTTATTTTTATTTTTATGCTGTACAAACTCCTGAGATGATAGGTTCCATATACATCCATACTCCTATGCAAGGAAGTTCTTCCTTTTATTTGTCCTAAATTGCCCTTTATACTGATGATCCTATTTAAAGCATAAGGTCTATATGCCTTTTAAAGGTTAGGGCACTGTTTAGCCAGACGCCCAAATATTTATATACTGAGACCTACGTGAGTGTTTTCTGATTAATACCTGTCTTCTTGGGAAAGCTGTGAATAATGTCAACATGAACTACATTATCCTGCTAAAAATTCATCCATTTAGTTTAACTTGCATGTAATGACACCTGAAAGTCAGGAGCTGTTTGCTGAGCACTGTTGCAATACTGTTGCAGCTCATTCATAACGAATGGCAATGAAGTACCTTCAGCATACCAAATGGGAACATCAGCATAAATGGGAAATTTAGGGGCTTCTGGAAACCTTTAATATGTGATGAATATAAAGGGAAAATGCAATGAGTCTCAGAGAAATTCTTGTTTGGAAAAAAGACACCTTTAGTAATAAAATTGAATTGGGAGTTAAAACTATGGTATTATCCATATGCTTTACATTAATGCCAGTTGAAATTTATCAAAATAGCTGAACAAAAAAGAAGGTGGGGATGGAGCTATTAGATAGATCTAGCAAGGGCTGGGGAAAGGCAGAACACCATTCCCTTTTGACCTTTCTGTTTCTTCTTTTTGATTCCTTTTTTTTCTCTCTTGCTACATGACTCTGTTTATGCTTTTTCTTCCCTCTTGAAAACTGCTATTTACCCTGGTCTTTGATCAGCCTCTCCTTTTTTTTGTCAAATTGCAGATTCCCTTCCCCATTCCCTCCTCTTTCTTGCTCTCTGAGTCTACCCTTTCTCCACCTTAGATGTTCTGCTCCCTCTCTGTTGTAAGTTACAGATTTCTGCAATGCGAGAGACCTCAAATCATCTAATTAGCCTTCTCTTATAGGTGAGGCTGAAAAGGCCAAAAGAAATTAACTTACTTGTTCAAGTCACCTAGACCATGAGCAAAAAAGCTGTATGTCTTAGTATTGAAAGAGACTGTATGTTATCTAACACGGAAACACTTTCCAAGCATCCTTAAATAGTTAGACTGTTGGAGGATACTTCTAGGAAGGGCAACCCACTTCTTGGTTAGGTGCATTGTTACATTATTGGAGAACTGTGAAAGCAAGCTATTCTTTAAGTTATGTTCTGCCTCCCTATGGAGAAAAAGACATACTTATATACACTGTTGATGGGAATGTAGATTAGTTCAGTCACTATGGAAAGCAGTTCGGCAATTTCTCAATGAACTTAAGACAGAAGTACCATTTCACCCAGCTATACCATTCATTAGTGGGTATATATTCAAAAGAAATAAATTATTCTACCAAAAAGACACATGCATGTGTATGTTCATTGCAGTACTATTCACAATAGCAAAGACATGGAATCAAACTAGGTGCCCATCAGTGGTGGAGTGGATAAAGAAAATGTGGTGCATACACACTATGGAATACTATACAGCCATAAAAAGGAAAAAAATCATATCTTTTGTAGCAACATGGATGCAGCTGGAGGCCATAATCCTAAGAGAATTAATACAGGAGCAGAAAACCAAATACAGTGTGTTATCACTTTTAAGTGGGAGCTAAGTAGTGGGTACTCATGGACATGAAGATGGCAACAATAGACACTGGGGACTACTAGAGTGAAGGAAAAAGGGAGGGAGCAAGGACTGAAAAACGATTGGGTACTATGCTTGGTACCTGGGTGACGGGATTAATTGTAACCCAACCTCAGCATCATGCAATATACCCGGGTAACAAACCTGCACATTCTCCCATGAATCTAAAATAAAAGTTGAAATTATTAAAAACAATTCTGCTTCCCTGTAATTTTCTTCCAGGATCCTGCTTCTGTCCTCCAGAGTTACAGTGAACATGTTCTTTTATGTGCTTGTTCTTTCAGTATGTGAAGAAGTAATTAGACTCCGAAGCCTTTCCTTCTTTAGGCCAAACACCTCCAAGTTCTGTTAATGGTTCCTTGTGCCACATGGTTTACACATTTCTCTTCACTTTAGAGCCCTCGCTGGATGATCCCTAGCCAGTGTCATCTTTGTATGATGACAACAAATCGGGCACAATACTTCAAATAATATTTAATCTATACAGACTGTAGAATCATTACCTATCATGTTCTGGGAGTTCTGTTATTTTAATAATGCTCATCATGTTGTACTCGGATAGTGTTGGCTTATCCTGAGATTGGGCCCAGCTAAAATCTTCAGGTCTCATCCATCTGAACTGCCAAGAAACCAGATCTTTCCAGCTCTTCTTCTTCTTTTTTTTTTTGAGACCGCGTTTTACTCTTGTTGCCCAGGCTGGAGTGCAATGGCACTATCTCAGCTCACTCTGACTCCTGGGTTCAAGTGATTCTCCTGCATTAGCTTCCTGAGGTAGCTGGGATTACAGGTGCCCACTACCACGCCTGGCTAATTTTTGTATTTTTAGTAGAAATGGGGTTTCACCATGTTGGCCAGGCTGATCTCAAACTCCTGACCTCAGGTGATTGATCTGCCTCAGGCTCCCAAAGTGCTGGGATTACTGGCTTGAGCCACTGCACCTGGCCTCTTTCCAGCTCTTCTTATTTGATTATGTAGATGATTATAGCATTAATTTGGGTCTTAATAGGTATTCCTATAAAATTTGGTCATTTTGGTTTTGTGCCATTTCCTCCAGCAACCTGGGCTCTTTCTAGGCTGCTGGTTTCACTCGGGTTCCTGTACTTTACAGTGTATTGACATCGTCCTACTGGTGAACAGCCACATTTGATCGATGTGTAAATTTATGTTTGCTATAATTAAGTATCCATGCTGTTACTGATATCTTCCAGATAAAATGTTCAGTGACAGAGTCATGTGCTGCAGGGTCGAATGGAGTACACCCCGTCTTGTGTCAATTAAGATTCATTTGATTATAAACCATAGTAGTCAATTGGGAGAACTCTGTCATCTCACAAAGCTAAAGAAGAATGGGATAATCAAACCTTGAAATGGGCAATTTGGTGCTAAGTGTTTGTGACGTTTTCTAGAGATGGTTGGCTCCCAGCTCCTAGGTCTTTCCATTCTACTTTTCAAAATTCTTGGTGAAAGAATCTTGATTGATCCAACTGGGGTATCATTGAGGTCCCTGGAGCTGCCTTGGAGGTCCCTTCCCCACTTTTGGAAGTCCCACTTTGCTGTGACTCATGTAGTCAGAAGTTCAAGGTTTTGTTATGCATACACAGAACCCCTGGGACCCAGCTTCTGCATTCTGGACTTCCCAGTGAAGGGTATGTGTTATAAGCTACTCACCCTCAATGATTCCTAATAAAGACATGGCATAGTATAAAGAGAATGCCAAAGGAAGAAAGTGTGTTTACTGGAATATATGAGAATATAGTCTTATTAGTACAGACAAGAGCAAGGTCAGGGCAGTAAGATTTTCTTCAATAGCTACCCAGTGCTGAAGAGCAACCAAGGGAATAGCGAGAGGTTTAATTACACCGCAAAAGTTGGTTATACTGTAGGAATGGTTTTGCCATCATGTTGCTGACCTCATTTGTTCATTCCTTCATCAAATATTTTTTATGTGTTTACTGTGTACCAGTCATCATTCTAGGTGCTAGGGAAAACTTGGTGAATAAGATAGGCATATTTCTGCCCTGCTGGAGCTTTTTGTAGTGTGTCTATGGCACGATAGACAAGAAAACAAACAGGAAAGATAATTTCAGATAATGATCAGTGTTACAAAGAATACAAAACAAGGTAGTGTGAAGAAGAATGACTGGGGCTGGTGCACAGTCAGGGAAAGCCCTTCTGAGAAGATGACATTTGAGCTGAGCCCTCAACATGTCAGGAGACATCCAGATCAATAGATGCGGAAGGCTAAGGATATTTGACTTGCGTAGCATTCAAGTTTTTTAGTACCTTTAAATGCCCCCAATAATTCTAGTATTTGCAAGTTAATCACAAAAACAGCAAGTCTGAGAGCGCAGCCCTAGGTAGATTGCTACTGAGTGGTGAATCTTGATTTGCCTATAAGAATCTGTTGGCTCTGGTGGCTTGACTGAGGCAACAACTCTTAGAGTTATCTAGTTTGGTATGAGTTGGGGGAGAATAAGCAGACATTTAGGTTAATTTCCTAAAGCTTCATTACAAAGATGGGGGTGTTCTGATTCTCCAATTTCACCTGTGTTGTCCATTGTTCTTCCATTGGCTCCCTGCTTAGACATAAGTCCTAGAAGAACTCAAATTACCAGACCCAAATCTTCATATGATAAATGAGAAAACTGAGAGGTTTAGTGACTTGTCTCAGATTACACAGCCAGTTAGGTCAGAGCCAGGATTTGACCCCAGGCTTCCCACTTCCCAGTTCAATTTTCTTTCTTCCAGTTCACTATGACCCTGAAGATACAGGAGGTGTTTTCTGAGAGCTCTATTTCAAACACGGGTGAAATCAAAGCTCACATTTATTTTTAAAAGTAATAGTTCCCCAAATTTCTGAATAATATTAATAAAAGATAAAATATTGTATAACAAAATATATTAGTAAAATATATTGTTAAGACCAATTAACAAGTAATACATATTTTATTAAAAAATAAACAGTTGTGAAATTACTCACAAGACACCAATTAACCTTAACAGTTGTTTGGTTACGAGAAAGTGAGTTATGGAATGCTGCAGGGAGGAGGTGATATTTAAGCAACCTGGGTCTTACAGGATGAGTAAGCAGATCCCAGGTAGTGGGGTAGGAAGTAGAAGGGAGACATCCCAGGGAGATCAGTGGCAGTGATGGGACTGGGAACCATGCAGTGGGGATATTTGGAGGAAGAGGCTAGAGATGAGAGTAAGGCATTTGGGACCAGGCTGTAAAGGGCTTTGTTTGGTTTGCTGAGGATTTTCATCAGTATCCTATGTTTAAGAACAATTTCTGTAATCTTGGAAATGTTCAACAGTTGCACTAATACAGTAGCCACAGGTAGCTACTGAACAATAAAGGGCCTAGTGACTGGTGCAATGAGGAAACTTTAATTTTAGTGCATTAAAATGTAAACTTAGACAAACATGGCTAGTGGCTACAATATCAGACAGTGCCACTCTGGAATATGGGGGCCATGGGAGTTTCCAGGTAGGTGAGTGATGCAGTCAGGTATGGGTTTAACGAGTCTTCATTTGAGGAATCATTAATATGAAGCTGTATATATGCAATGCTAGGTCAATCAAGTAAGGAAAAAAATAAATTCATTGCTTGATTTCTGTATGGACCAACCTTGGAATGAAAACTACTATCTTAGGATAGAGGATGCTCATAAAACAGGCTTTTCTATTGTGAATGCTTGTGGGATCAGAATGAATGCTACTTTAAAACCACTACTCCAGCAATAGTATTAGTAGACTTTGGATTATGATATATCAATACAAAGATAATAGTAAATAAAATACTGTTTTATTAAGGCTACCCTCTTTTCTTAGATTATTAGAATATGTGGTTACATTTCTGTAAGATTGCTGAAATTTCATGTATATATTAAGAATGTAATAATTTAAAAAAATCCATTTAGGTTCATTTGTCTGTCACTAGTTAAGTTGCAAATGGTGTGGCAGCTCACAGGGAAATCTTAAATCTGTCATTAGCACAGGGTGATCTCTAGAGGGACTGTGACTTCAATACACATTTTGCATCTATTCCAAGCTAGGGAGAACATCTTTCAACGTTCCTAAAAACGAAAGCAATTTGCTTAGATCCTGATGGGCTAAAGTCTAATTTGGCCCACTGTGGACAGGACTTGAGCTGCAATTTGGGGCGCAGCACCTGCTCCCAGCTCAGGCTACCTTTACTGTGAATTGGCCTCACCTCCTGCTCCCTGAAGTCTGGTTTGATTTCACAGTTGATCTGGTCCAAGATTTCGTAATTGGCCTAAGCCCCTGACCTCCTCTATTCCAAGGATCGATCTTGGAATACCTCATCTTACTAGCTCTCTCCTATCTCCCACCACCCCTGGATGGCCTAGGGTTAAGCCAGGAGCCCAAATTCAGATTTGTACCACAAGAAAATTACAAGCACTATGACAAGTTATGCCTTTTGTTGCTTCTCCTCCTTCACAATTTCTTCCAAGGCTAAGGAGATAACCCAGACTTCCGTTGGCAAGCAGCAAGACGGGATATCAAGGCACCCACAAGAGGGCAGCAAATGATTTCCATTCTAGTTTTGCTTCTTTTTAAAAGTCATTTTGCTTCTCTGCCACAGAGCTTCTATTTAGTCAAGAAATAAAAATTTGATGCTGATGTGAGGAATGGGACCTGGTTTCATTTCTCTGCGAATCCTTGTTAGTACAGCTTACCACAAGAGCCTGGCAAGTCCTGGCTGGTGGTCTCCTGGCCCAGGCATGCAGGATGGAAAAGCCTGCGGGAATGGTGCCTTTCTGTCCACTCAGCTTTTAAGGTCAGGGTTTATTCCCAAGGAAAGGAACATCGAGCCCTGCATTTAGTTGAATATTTACATATTTTCTTGTTTCAACATCCCTTTTGTAATAATCCCTCAGATTGTGCCTCTGACTGAATTATCAAATGCTAGTCAACTGTCAGTTTACCTACCCAGACCCTGAACGTGGAGAGGAAGTCATGAGGGTGGAGGTCCATGGAACTGAATGCTGCCCTGTTGATGAAGGATGTGTTCCTACCAAGTGAGGCACAGACAAGTCTGGACTGAATTGGGATTGGCCTTTACCTGCGATCCTTTGATGACCTCTTCTTATGTCCTTCTCTCTCATGAAAGAGTCTTTCTCTAGCATTCCAATTCAAATCAACAATTATTTATTAAGTACCTCCACTGGCAAGTCACTAGGTAGGTGCCAAAAAGGCCACAAAATGGCACTAATAACTTATTTATTAAATGTATATTCATAGCTCATTTGTTGACATTTTATGAATCCCCAAAACAACCCTGTGAGGTTGGTTTTATTCCTGATTTGCAGATGAAGAAATTGAGACTGTGAGAAGTTAAGCAATTTGTCACTTAACTAGTCGAGGGGAGGAGCAGGGATTTGAACCCAGGTCTGGCTGACTCCAGGACCCTACTGTGCCATTATATTGGTTTTCTCCCTGGGAAAGCCTTTCGTCGCAAAGACCTTATAATTTATTGCAGTGACTCCAATTTGGGTACACATCAGAATCACCTAGGGAGCTTTTAAAAATCCCAGTGCCAGGACCTTATCCCAGGCTAATCAAATCAGAATGTGTGTGTGTGTGTGTGTGTGTGTGTGTGTGTGTTTGGGTGAGGGAGGTGTCCCAGCCACTGGCACTTAAAAAAACTCCCCAGATGCTTCCTCTGTGCAATCAGAGTTGGGAAGCCGTGCTTTTGTGGATGGAAAGGGATGGGTGATGTGACGTCCAGGCACCAAAATAAAGAGAGGTGTACATTTGTTTTAGGTGGGATTGCCTATCAGCATTGCTCAGCCCTCTCAAGCAGGCAGCTGACTGTTCCTGTTAAGGTGAGTACATGTGCACACTGTTTCATTTGATAACAGTGATAACAGCTAATTTTTTTGAGTGCTTGCCTCTTGTGACACATAGTTTCAGGTTTGTCCATCTATTTCAACTCTGTTAATCATCACAACAACCTAATACAGTAGATCCTACCTTTTCATCAAGTGTAAGATGCTGTGGGTTCTAAGATGCATCACTTTAGAGCATCTTATGTACCATAAGAAATAAAGAAAACACTACCCACTAATTGTAAGTCACTATGAATTAGAATTTGTTTTTTCCCTAGAGATGTTAAAGTGTGAGAAAATATGCATCTTAACGTTAATTAAATATGGTGGTGTTATCTTCACTTATTGATGAGGAAACAGAGGCACAGAAAACTGAAGTTATGTGTCCAAGATTACTTAGCTAGAAAGCATTATATTGTGAGCATTTACCATTCATTAATATTCTTCCTTAGCATAATTTTTAATGGCAACATTAAATTTCACATAAATATACCCTAAGTACTTTAATTACTCCTCTAATTTTGGCTGATTATATCTCGATGTAAGTTTTCATATGCATCTTTTCCAGGGCATTGCCAACCACAGGTTGGGTGCTGACTATTTTGCAGCCAATGATTCAGGTAAATTTATCTCCACATGCTGTCACATGAGAAAGATGCTGGGACATCATGGGCCTCTTATTGACCATTCTGTTTTACATGGCTTTATGTTGAACTCTGAATGGTGGGATGCTGATTGGCCGCATGTTGCTAACTTCATCATCCAGCATCTCTAGTTCTTCAGGCTCAGGTTGGTCCACCCTGCACTCACCTAACTGCCCTTTGAGACCTAATGACCAATGATTGTATAGTTGATCAGGTCGCGGGTGTGTTGCTTTTTCTTTAGCATTGAGAGGTGAATGGAGGAATATGACCTGATGGGTGGACACACTTAATGATCAGAAACAAATTGCTAGGGCTTTTTGATTCTGGGAGGTCCAACACTCTTCACTGAAAACTCCTGTACCCTCATCAGGCATTGGCATGTCTACAGGTATCCTAAGCAGGTTCTTGCAGTCTTTCCTTCTCTTGAATGGAGTGACACAGTTGAGGTTCAACATTGATGAAGGTGACATAGTTCATGGGGCAGATTACCTCAGCTGGCTGAGAGTTGGCTGGTCACACCTGAAAACAGTAGTCATGTTCACTCTGAAGCAAGTGTAGCTGGACCCTGACTTCCCAGCCCTTTATCAGTCATCCTCTTTTAGTAAGTGTTAGAGTGTTTATTCTACATGCACTGGGACTGCAGCAGGCACAGCAGTAGACTAAAGGCTGACCATTTGGAAGTGTTGGTTGTTTTCTTTCACATAAGATAGATTTCTGATAGGTAGGCTGATCTTCTTGAGATCCCAAGGCCATTTCTGACTTACCAGAAGTATATTACTTCAACATATTATTTATTGATGTGTACTGAAGTTCCCAAAGCTTAGGGGATTACAAGAAGAACCATTCTATCATTTCTCATTGGTTTTGTAGGTTGACTGGGCTCAGCAGTGTGGTTCTGCTTAGTTGCTTGGAGTCTCTCATATGGCTGGAGTTGCCTGAAGGCTGGACTGGCATGCTGGGAGGGCTGAACCTCTCCCCTTCTCCATGTAGCTACTGGCCTTTCTTCTCCATGGGTTCTCTCCACTAGGGGTGTCAGATTACCCAAATGGCAGCTCAGAGCTCTCAAAAGAGCAAAGGGGAAGTTGCCAGACCTTCTTAAGACGTAGGCCTGGAACTGGCACACTGTCACTTTTATTCATTAGGGAGTCACAGCAATAGCCTAGATTCACAGAGAAAGTTAATAAACTATAGTTTTATGGGGAGAGTGACAAAATTTGTGGCCAGCTGTACTGTACCATGCACTGTATGTTCACACATTGATTGGTCATATTGGTGAAAGCAGGCTAAGAGATAGATCTCACCCCAAGGATTCTAGGGAATGCAACTGCTTCCTTACTGTTCCTTTGGCAAAAGTGCTGAATGGGTCTTGCACGCATTGGCAAAAGTTTTCTTAGGAGGAAACCAGAAAGCATAGTGGACTGAAGAGGGTGCATGGTGGTGGTCTTTCTGCTTTGAGCATTCGCCATCTAATCCAAGTATAGAAAGTAGAGTGAGGCACTTTTCCAAATAAAAAATGAGTTTTTACCTAAATAGCTCTAATTTGTTTGTTGTCACATCTAGTGTTGGTTGGTGAAGGTCTTCTCTCAGTTGTTGGTGCCCTTGGAGTGCTCACGGTAGAGCCTACTGTTGGGATGAATGGCAAGAGAGAGTCTAGACTGCATTTCTTGGAGGACATGTCCTTGTCCTACATCTTAGCTGCCTTTGTAACCATTGCACCTGCCATAGTGCCTGGCACAGAATAGACAAGAATTTCATGTGGTTTGAGCTGAACTTCAAGGGTATTGAAGAAGACAGGGCAAATCTGGGTAAGCACAGATAATGAAAAGCACAAGAGAAAATAAAAGTAATATCTTCCTACACACAGCTTCATGTAGTGTGGGAGATGGGACAGAATAGCAATGGGGGAAAGACTTGTGACTGAAATCATGACAAACTCACTAAGAAAAACTTTAGGATGTTAATAAAAGAAAAGGGAGGGCTGAGAGGGCCAGGTGGAAAGGGGCTTAGGAAGAAGAAGAATGTAATGATGTGGCAGCCTCTCAAACTTCTATGTGCAAGAAAATAACATAAGGATCCTGATAAAATGTAGATTTTTTTTTTTTTTTTTTTGAGCTGGAGTCTTGCTCCATTGCACAGGCTGGAGTACAGTGGTGCAGTCTTGACTCACTGCAACCTCTGCCTCCCGGGTTCAAAGCGATTCTCCTGCCTCAGACTCCTGAGTAGCTGGGACTGCAGGCACCCACCATCATGGCCAGGTAATTTTTGTATTTTTAGTTGAGATGGGGTTTCACCATATCGGCCAGGCTGGTCTCGAACTCCTGACCTCATGATCCACCCACCTCAGTCTCTCAAAGAGCTGGGATTACAGGCATAAGCCACCACGCCTGGCCAAAATGCAGGTTCTTATTTGGTAGTTCAGGGTGGGTTCTGAGAGTATGTATTTCTAACATGCTCCCAGGTATGGTAGGTGCTTCCTATCTGAGAAGGATCTAGTAGAAAGGAGAAAAACCAGGCAAGTTTTTTGGGTGGAGAAGAGTAGGTGAAGCTTGGAGATGGTGTTCCAGGGTACTGCTAATGGAATCAGGTTTCTCTGGACAGCTCTTCCTTTAGGAATATTTCTCCTGTAACCTGATGATAGAGTATGAAGCAATACCCTTCCAGAAGGCAGGAATGGGGGAGTGAATAAGAGACAAGTGTCCCATATTTTTATCTATTCATTTTGTACAATTTCAGCAAGTTGAATTCAGATGTTCTCTTAAATATTCCCCACTTAACACTCTGCTTCCCCTAGTGCATTGGGATTCTATTTCTCTAGCATCTTCCTTAAAATGGTGTCAGAGATTCATTTCTGAGGGAAATAGGGAATCTACTAATTTTTGAAACCACTTTGAGATTATGAACAAATGTTACAATAGTTGAAATTAATTTGAAGACCAAAATGATGTTTGAAGCCCTTCAACAGTCAACAGAGATGAGAAATACTTGAAAAATCTATTTAAAATCGATTTCCCATTTATGGCTATTATTTATTTCCATTTTTCTTACATGCACAACTTTCATTTTTCCAGTTTAATATGGCAAACATTCTAAGTTGTGTGGGTTACTTCCACTTCTAAGAATATGCTTCTAGTCCTCCCAATAAAATCCTGTTCATCCTAGGGGCATGTGATACTCAGTCGTGGAGGGGGAGATTATGCCCAAGAAACAACTGACCTCTACTGTAGCTAAATGGAGTTCTGTGTCTCTATTCCATCTGAGACAGATAGGCCCCATGACCACCATTACTTCCATGGTGAGAGGTGTGTACAGACTGTAATGGGAGGTTAACACCCCAGCAGATTTATGACCCCAGCCAGCCCCAGTCACGGTTCAGATAGGCAGTATCTCCTCTTATCACATCCCTTTCATCATAATCTGAAAGATAGCAGTCAGGGTCCAAATAAGTGATACAATTTGAGTTCAACTGGTGATTTTTTTTTTTGTTTGTTTCATAGCAGTTATTTCAAGTGTATACTCCCAAGCTCTATGAAATGTGGTGTCGTGTCTTTTCTGTATAGGAACTGTTGATTTGTAACACTCATTTTCCAGATAATTGTTTTCCTTGGTCTTGTATTGCTTGGTCTTGTATTCCACTCCCTGGAAAGCTAATATTGTATCTTCTTCTTTTTCTTCTTTTAAAGTGGTCTAGTTTAGATAAGAAAACTTGATTTCAGATTCTTATCCAAAGCCTATGCAAACCACTTTGGTTTAGAAAATTGGTCTGTAAATCTTACAAGGTCCAGGATTTTCTTGGGCACTTACTTGGTTTTAGGTGGATCAGAAATATTGATACAGTCTGGCCTTAGAATTACAACATTGCTCTCTGAAGTCAGCCTGTAATTACAACTACAAGAATGTATTATGAAATCGAAAGGAGAGCCACTGGATGTTTTGAACTCTCAAAAGAACTTATATCATTTCAATTTGAGGTTAAAGGTCAGTTCGCTTTGACGGTGAAGCTTAGTTTATCCTCTGAGGCTCACGCAGCCTTGTAAAGAGAGAATTTACCTGTTCTCTGGGGGCCACAGCTGAAGGTGGCCAGGTGTGGGTATTGCTGCATCTGTTTTGTGTAATGAAGTTGAGCCGTGTGTGATATGTGTGGTAGCTAGTTATACAGAAAGCAACAATAGTAAACAGGGTGCTGATTTGCATGATTTGCCAGGGGACAGAGCAATTGTAACTGCTCCTGTTTATTTTGTGACTACTGCGTGCAGGGCATTATGCACTCATCATACCATTTAATTCCCTCAGTAACCCTGCAATATAGGTGTTATCATTCTGATTTCCCAGTGGAGGAAACCTAGCCTCAAAGAAGAGAGGTCTTTAACTTTCTGCCAGGATGACAATGGGAGAAGCTGTCAGTACAACTAGCATTAACAGTGCTCCGAAATTAATTGGATAGGTCTCCATTCTCAACCTTATCCATCTCTTTAGCTTATTTGTCCTGTGCCCCAATCCTACCTTTCCCCTTTGAGAATCCAGGAAGGGAGACAGGGGTGGAAGAAGGAGAGGCAGAAAAAGAGGATGCTGTTAATAGTTCGAGCTAGGAAAAGGACTGAAGAGACTCAGAAGGTGGAAGCAAATGGAGTCAAGTTGCCCCATCTTAGTCATCCAGGCTCCGACACACATGAGCGGTTTTTCATGGGAAGGAGACATGAGTGGCCTGGCCAAATTTGTCTTTGACTGCTTGAGTAGCACTGAGGGCAGGGTGGCAAAGTGGGTCCCTAGGCTGAGCTCTTCTTGGCATCATCGCCAGTTTCAATGCTGCTATGGTGGGAAGGATACAGGAATCTTCCATTAGTGTAGGGGGTGCTCTCCTATTCTTTAAAGGTTCATTAACATTCAGAGCTAAGATGGTTTCCTTCCCTCCTTTTTTAGTACTGGAGCCAGACTTTTGGGGAAGCATTTCTTTTACCTTGTTAGACCTACATTCTGCCTCAGGGGTGGGGATGCTGTTGCAAGCAGCTTCACAAAGCTGTGGGATGAGGCACCACAAAGCCTGGTTCTGGAAAGCCCGAGCCTTCCTTATGGAATCCTCCATAGTGATTCTGGTTTGCAAGGCAGCTTGTCTTCCTTCTTTGAAACTGGGTTTATTTGCTAAGCAAAGGCAGCACCATCACATCTTGCTGATGCTCCGAGCAAACATCAGTAGCAAATGATCCTCTTAAACAAGTGCAAGTGGCTGGAGGCAATGCTGGGGGCTAAAAATACAGAATGGACTAAAACCAAAAACAACTGCTCAGCCTCAATGCCATCGAGCATCAGAGGGCCCCCTCAGAATACTGATGTGAGGAAGCCTCCTTAGAATGGGCAGCTGACGGAGCAGGAGAAGGGACTTCTTTCCCTGTGAGCAAACTGTTCACATTCTAGGGCACAGAGTCAATGACTTCAGCTCTCCTCTTTGTTTAGCTGGAGAGAGGCTCAGCCACTGAGCCTGACTGGATGAGGGAATAAGAGATCTGGACCCGAGCTGAAAAGGGATGTACTCTTTGCACACTCTGGCTCTTTATTCCAGCAAGCAGTATTCCCGTGGGCTCAACGGGCTATTTTCCATTCTTCCCAATGGATGACAGAAATCCTTACTCTTGGCGTGAAATGGTCTATGTTTTGATTTTGGAAAAGGAAACCCTTGGATATTTTTCACATAATCCTTGTTCAGTCTTAGCATTCCTGTCAGTAGTTTATTCTAAATCACAGGAATTCACTTTTGTGACAGAAGCCTGGAACGGGGCTCTTTGTATAGAAGGGAAGTCAGGGAGTGTTAAAGGCTGGTGCCACTGAGTTACTAGTATGCTTGGTTACTAGTGTAATTGGGGCTCGAACTGTGTTACTGGCTTACTAGTATGCTAGGTTACTAGTATAACTGGGGCTCATAGAAGAAAGACCATATGAGGATTCAAGCTTCTCAACCACAGAGCTATTGTAAAGTGGCTGTGTTTTTAGATGACTTGTAATAGTCCATGGGATTTGCTGTTCCTACTTTTTTTGGAATCCCAGTTCACTTCCCATTTCTATTCTCTGGAGTCATTAGGATCCTGTTTGCTTCCCAGGTTGTCTGGTTTTCAGCCTTTGTTCTTTCGTCTCCCAAAGGCTGTATCTTGCTGGACAAACCTGCAGTTCTCAGTTCTGTCCTGGGCTTGAGGATTAATCCTGCCTCCAGGCAGGGGGAGATTTATAGGAGTTCCAGGTCCCAGCAGCAAGCAGCCTTTGGTGCTAGTTCTGATTCCTGAAGCCGTGTGCTGGTCATGAGATATCTTGCTCTATGCCTTAGGTCTGAGAATTGAGCTTTTGTCTAGGACTGAAGACCCATTCATTGTTGTTTTCTCCTTGCAAAAAATACCCATTTGTTGTTGTTATTTTCTTCTTAGTGTTTGTGTTATTTGCCTGTGTATAAATTATTTTTTCAATAATCTTCCATTTATTTTGGTAGTTCTCTCTGTTCTCTCTCCTTGAATACCTTCCTCCACCTGCTGACGGATCTCTCTGATACTGCCTGCCTGTCGGGGCTGCTCAGTTTCTCCTGCATCCCTCATTCCCCTTTATAGATAACTTAATATCTCATATCTCTTTTTGGATTCTGAATAGGAAGACGCATTCATTTACCCATCCATCCAGAAGTTACTGAGTCCCCCCCTGTGCGCCAGGCATTATCTTCTGTGACTATACTCTTTAGAGTTCATGTTGCACCTGCCAGCTCCGGCGCATACAACCACGTTTATCCTTCAGCTCCACTGAGTGGGTCCAAGAATGGAACATCCTTCCCCAGTGTCAGGCCCTTCCAAATTCTCTGCCTCTTTTTACTTTACTGAGATTTCTCATTTGCCTGCATGTGACAGGATCTTCAACTTTTTAATTTTTTCTTTTATGACTCTGGTCACCATTACGGAAATATTTAGTTAAACATTTTAAATTCGTTATTATTAACTTCATGATATTTCTTGAACTTCATTTATTAAGATTCATGATCTGGTGAATGTAAACATGATTCTGTTGTTTCAGATACATTCAAATTTCTTTAAGTTGCACAATTAGTTCATATTAATTCCACTCCTACCTTTGTCTTAATAAGTTTTAACGTTGTGTCCATCTGAGAAATGTTGTATCACTTTGTCAAAATCTCTCATATTTGAAGCTCCTTATGAATGGAAAAACAAGGTCAAAAAGAATAAATGTCTTGCCCAACTCAGACAACCTCAGAGACTGGCAAAGAGAGAAAACCATGCAGTGCTCTCTCTTCAGACTACTCAATAGGTATTATTTTTCAGTTTTCCAAATAAATTGCTTAAAATTGTTTTCTTTGAAGCAGTGGGTTTGTTATGCAAAACAGTAAAGTGGTAGAAAAAAGTTAAAAAAATTAAGAAGACATTATAAAATTATTTGGTTTAAGGAGTATAGAAAGACATAATAGTCTAAAAACATGGCAAAGTAGTTTTTACGTAAAAAATAATGGCATGTATAATAAGTCAGTCCAATTGCAAGTGCTAAATGCAAAATTAAGTGCTAAAGTCAGTGAACTGGTAGAATACTATAATTTCTCAAGAGCTAGAGATTGTTGCTCTTTGAGGAAGATTGTTGGAATATGGTGACATTCTGTAGATGGTCAGAGGTCCCTGAATTAGGGTGGAGACATTTAAAGACAAGCAGATCCCACTGGAATCTCCATTTAAGCTTTCAGTCAGAGTGTTCTGAATGAGCACTTGAATAGTTAGTTCCTCTGGGCAAAGTCCTTAGATGTGGTGGCTGAAAGCCAGTCTTATTATTTCCACAGTCCTCCTTCTCTCTCTTAACTTTATAACAATTCCCTTGATTCCCAAATGAAATGTTTCTGTCCTGTCAGAGTCTTTGATCTGGCATGTCAGCGTCACATCACATTGCGTCACCTGCTCTCCTCTCTTCTTGCTGTATCATCTTACTCTGTTTCTTCTGAACGGCATGTCCCTTCACATTTGGATGACTATGTTTGAAAGCGCTGTCTCGACATTTTCCCTATTGTATCATGTGTCTTGTGCTCCCATCTCCGTTGGAAATGAGAATGCAGTTAAAATAACCCGAAACATTTTAGTTAACAAGATAGGACGGAAACCTTCTTATATGTGCCATGCATTGGAATACATTTGAAGAGACACTCTTAAAACAAAGCACTTCTCTTTAAAGTGTTGCATACGCATTCATTTAAAGTAGTTACATATACAATTTAGAAAACTCTAAATTCTATATAGACTCTGACTGGTTCATTCTGTTCTGCTTTAAAAACAATTGTTTAGCTAAGATCTATCTGTTAAGTTATACAGTTTTCTCTGTTCTTTATTACAGCTTGATCTATATTATTTATTATAGAGTAGTATTATAGTATTTATATGTTAAGTATAATTACAGTAATCTGAACACTTGTCAAATTTATAATAGGTTCTACTTATTAAGTACATACTATGTGGAACAGTGGATTTTAAACTTGGGTGCTACCCCTCAGAATCACCTAGGGGTATTCAAAGAAATTCCAATACTCAGGCCACACCGTAGATCAATTTAATGAGACTTTCTGGGGGTGGAACTCAATCCTCAGTATTTCTTAAAGTTCCTCAGATAATTCAAAGGTGTGGTCAAGTTTGAGAACAGTGATATATATATATAGCTTTGCTACTGATAGCTTGGTCTGTGTACCGGCAGTATTGGTATCACCTGAGAGCTTGTTGGAACTCTCGTGCCCCATCCCAGTCTTACTGTATCAGAGCCTGATTTTTATCAATATCGCAAGATGTTTTCTTTTTCTTTCTTTCTTTTTTTTTTTTTGAGATGGAATTTCGCTCTTGTTCCCCAGGCTGGAGTGCAGTGGTGCGATCTTGGCTCACCGCAACCTCCGCCTCCCGGGTTCAAGCGATTCTCCTGCCTCAGCCTCCCGAGAAGCTGGGATTACGGGGATGCGCCATCACGCCCTGCTAATTTTGTAGTTTTAGTAGAGACAGGGTTTCTCCATGTTGGTCAGGCTGGTCTCAAACTTCTGACCTCAGGTGATTCACCCGCCTCAGCCTCCCAAAGTGCTGGGATTACAGGCGTGAGCCATCGCGCCCGGCCCAAGATGTTTTCATATGCACTTTTAAGGTTTCAGGAGCACTGATGGACTCTGAAGGGCGCAGTGCTAAGCATTTTAAAGCCATTCATTTATGAACAATTTATTAAGCTCCCACAATGTGCTGGGCACTGTGCAAGGCTTAAAGTTATCACTACCTAGCAAAGTGGTATTTCAGCATTTTTTAAATTGGGAATTAATCCGCCCAGTTAAAGCTTGGGCAGATTAAATAGCTCAAAACAGGCCCAGTCATGATTTGAACCCTGGTCTCTGGTACTCCTCATAGCACCACGCTGCTTCTAAGTATAGATTTTTGATATTTTTCTATAGTAAACCAAATCGACAATAATTCCTAAACTTTTACCCTATTAATAAAACCTTTAAATCTATCTATCAAGAATAGTAATAAATGCAAGATTCCTGATGAAACATAGTTCTTGGCAAAAAACATAGTAAGGTGAAGAGTTGTTTTTCAGTTACGGAAGCAGAAGGCAGGTGGCAGGATAAAAATATTCCCTTTTGGTTATGAGTGAGTCCCAGGGGACACACTGAATATTCATTTTATAGAGAAAATATCCTTAGTTAGCTATGTGGGGGCTCTAGTGTGCCTGACTTCGGTAACTGGTCTGGAAGAACCAAAATTGCCTGTAGGGGAGCTTCACATAATTCTTCATACATTTTTGTCATCTTGCTCAGTTGTTTGCCTCAAGGGCATCATTCTGGGGCTACTTGTACAAAGATTTTGTGTAAGCAATTCATAGGAACTGTGGTAGCTAGGATGTGAAGAATATTTGATATGACTGGAAATGTGCTCAGCGATGTATATTGTAGTACTGATATTATTTCAACCAAATAGTAATGATCTGCCACTGTAGGTCTCTTCAACAAATCTAACTCTTGGCTATACTGTGTCAGTTTGCTTCCCAAATTAGAGATAGTTTTAATGAAATGCTTCTAAGATACATTAGCTATGGTAAAATGGAATAGGTGTAACAAACCCTACCTTTTCACTTAATTATTTTTTCTTGTCTTTAAAAACCATAAATGTGCAACAGGTTTTAAAAATTACTGCTTAATATTCCATTCTTTGGATATGTCATAACTTGCTTCGCTATCATTATACCTCAGGATATCTCACTTTTTTCTATTTTATATGAACCTCTTTCTTCATAAATCTTTGCTCATAATTTTAAAAATTTCCATAGGATCTATTTCCTAAGTGGCGATAGTGAGCCAAAGAGTATAAACGCTAAAATCAGAAAGGCAATGCCTTCATTGACAATGAGAACTTTAATGGTCAAAAAGACCATTCGTCAACACATTTTCCCCTTGTCACAGAGAAGTGCAGATATTTTGAGGGCTCATAATACATTTTGTGAAGTTTTCTTCCAGACAATTTATACAAGTGTACATTTGTACCGAAGAGGTAGCATCTGAACACCAGCGCCACTGCAGGCCTTGTGATGGGGCATCTGTGTGGTGGGACAGCCATTGCAATGGGTGGGTTGGAGGGGGAGTGGTAGGACAGGGAGTTAGCCCTCGCTCTGCACCTTTGAGCTCTGCGATGTTGGCAATCATCTGTAGTTGCTGTTTTCTGCAAAACTCCCTCACACTAGTTAGTAAAACCAGGAATTTCAAGAGGATGGAGCAAGCCATAGGGCCAACTGGATCCAGAGGCTTTATGGATGTGAATAGAACATTGTTGCTCTCCCAGATTTTCTTATTTCTTTGGATTCGTTTTCAGGTTTATTTTTTCTACTTTGTGGCAAAAGATATGCCTACGTAGTTTCAACTTAGATATTACTCATGAATAGTGATTGAGGGTAAAAGGTATGAAGTCCTTTCTCTCTGTATCTATAGAAATTCCTGAAAATGATTTGAATTGACTGTGTTTGTGTCACATATTCATCCCTGAACCAAGCCCTATGTTCTGCAGGATGTATATTCTAATTGGTCAGCCAAAATTATATGCCCATATCTGATTGGTACATTTTCTTCTGCTCTTTAAAGAAAGTGTTTAGGTAAGACCTAGCTGCTAAGTTATATAGTTCTCTCTGCTCTTTATTACAGCATGGTGTATGCAATTTATGATAGAGTGGTATTATAAGGTGTTATATGTTAGGCATGATCACAGTCATTTGGAGCCTCATCAGTTTTATAATTACAATAAGTCCTACTTATTAAGTACACACTATATGAAACAGTGGTTTGCAAACTTGGGTGCTGCACTTCAGAAGCACCTAGGTAGATTTAAAAAATCCCAGTGCTCAGATCACACCCTAGACTGATTAAATGAGAATCGATCTCTCTCTTCCAGATAGGGAAGGGAAGCTAGCTTTCCAAAGAGTTAGAGGATAGCCAAAAAAGTGAACAATGTAAAAGGTAGAAATCATTCCTTATGTGATTCTCTGGGTTCCAGTTTCTTCAGCGACAAAATTTCTTTAAAAAACTTGATTGATCTGATTCTAAAAGTAATATATGTTGGTATAAAAATTAAAGCAGTATATAAATTTATAATGTAAAAGAGGAAAACAACCGAATCACCTTCAATGTAGTATTTTCTAGGTTTTTCCCCCGCACATAGCCAATATTTATTTTATAAAATTTTATCTACTATTGGGCTTATTACTTTTATATTTGATAATATATACTGGGTATTTACCTTTATTAGCATATATAGATCCATTTTAATTTTTAAAAGTGCAATAGAATTTAATTGATGAATGTACCATACTTATTTAACCAATCCCCATTTGATGGCTTATTTTTAGTTTTTGGCTATTTTAAAGAATTAGGTAATACATTTTGTATTTTGTACACTAATACTTGAAGGGCATATTCCTGCAAGTGAAACTGATGTATCAAAAGGTATGTGTATTTTAAATATATGTATAATATTAATTATTATAACAATATCCTTAGTATCAAGAAACTGACATTCAGAGACTACGTTCACGTTCCGAGGTTACTTTATTAGGCCATTTTCACGCTGCTGATAAAGACATACCTGAGGCTGGGTAATTTACAATGAAAAAGAGGTTTAATGGACTCACAGTTCCGCATGGCTGGGGAGGCCTCAAAATCATGGCAGAAGGTGAAAGGCACGTCTTACATGGTGGCAGGCAAGAGAGACTGAGAGTCAAGTGAAAAGGGAAACCCTTTATAAAATCATCAGATCTCAGGAGACTTATTCACCACCATGAAAATAGTATAGGGGAAACCACCTCCATGATTCAATTATCTCTCACCAGGTCCCTCCTACAACACGTGGAAATTATGGGAGCTCTAATTCAAGATGAGATTTGGGTGGGGACACATCCAAACCATATCAGACCCAACTAAACAGTGGCAGTAGAGACCATGCTTTCTCCATTGCCACACACAGCCTCTCTGGGCAGTCTGTGAGGTACTTTATCACTGCGGCATGTGCCTACAGAGGAGGAGCCTAGCCTATGTCTCAGGGGTTTGGGGACTGGGATTTTGACCTGGAATATTTGGAGATAACCTCCTTACCTCTCACGACAGTGCATGTGAAGGATTTCTAGTGACCAAGGAAACAGACGTGAATGTGTGAAGTTTTGCATGGCCTTCATCTGTGAAGGCCTCTGAAAGCCTAGGTGGAGGAGACAGATGAAATTGCAGGGTCAATATACTCCCTTGGTGTTGAAACAGAACCCAGGACAGACCTGGGTTCAGCAAAAGGTGGGAGGAGGCCTTAGGCTGCCACTCTGCCTCAATCTGGGTGGCTCTGTTCTTATCTGTTTCATATATTGTGCTTCTGGGTAAGATTTCTCTTAACAGAGGACCTATGACCTTAAAAAAGTTTGGAAATCACTGATCTAGTTTAATATTCCATTTAGTGGTGAGGAAACTGAGGCTGAGCCAGGGTTTCCAGATGTATTAGTCCATTCTCACACTGCTATAAAGAACTACCTGAGACTGAATAATTTATGAAGGAAAGAGGTTTAATGGACTCACAGTTCCATGCTGTACAGAAGCATGGCTGGGAGGCCTCAGGAAACTTACAATCATAGCAGAAGATGAAAGGGAAGCAAGCACGTCTTGCCATGATGGAGTAGGAGAGAAAGAAAGAGCGAGAGGGCAACTGCCCGGCACTTTTAAACCATCAGATCTCATGAGTGCAGTGAGGGGAAAATCACCCCATGATCTAATCACCTCCCACCAGGTTCCTCCCCTAACACATGGGGATTACAATCTGATATGAGATTTGGGTGGGGACACAGAGTCAAACCATATCACCAGATAAATGCAGGATGCCAAATCAAATTTGAATTTCAAATGAACAAAGAGTAATTTTAAAGTATTAGTATGTCTCAAATATTGCGTGGGAAATACCTATATTAAAACTAATTCATAAACTGGGTATGGTGGCTTACGCCTGTAATCCCAGTGCTTTGGGAGGCTAAGGTGGGAGGATTGCTTGAGACCAGGAGTCTAAGACCAACCTGGGCAATGTACCAAGATTGCCGTCTCTACAAAAAAATAAAAAAATTAGCTGGGAGTGGTCACATGTACCTATAGTCCTAACTACTTAGGAGGCTGAGGTGGGAGGATTGCTTGAAGTTCAGGAGTTTGAAGATACAGTGAGCTATGATCATGCCACTGCACTCTAGCCTGAGCAACAGGGTGAGACTCCATCTCTTTAAAAAAATTACAAGAATAGGATTAATTTTTGCTAAATCTGGCAGCCTTAGGCCTAGAGAGCATAATTGCCCTGCCCAGGAGATGGTCAGGCCTAATGAGGTGAAGCAGGTGCGGGTGGGGCTGGTTCACATGAATGGCCTCCTGTCCAGAAGTGGGCTTTGGCTGGACTATCTTGTATAAAAGTACAGATCCTCCCTTGCTGGGGGCCTAGAGATTCACCAGAGCCACGTCTGTTTACAGGCTGGTATGAGAGGTAAGTAGAGGCAGGCCTGGGTGAGGCCAGGACCCTGCTGGCCTCTGCTGTGCAGCACCTCCTCCCTGTATATCTTCTGTCCTCCCTTCCCAGCCATGCCCTTGGGTCTGGGGGCTGTGCAGCCCATGGCACAGAGCGGGAGGGGTGATCTAGCACTGGTGCTGGTGAAGGGGACACACTGAATCCTTGTCATGAAAGCTTCCAGCTTTCTCTAAAGGCGGGGAGTGAGAAGGGTAGGGAAGAGCGAAGAGGGCTGGGGGTTAACAAGCAAAATCACTCCAATGATCTCCCTTCTTCCTCCTCCCTGACTCGGTCTCATTAACACAAGGAGGCTAATATTTAGCTCTGGAGTGCAGGCAGGACTGAAGGTCTCTCCAGGGGCTCTGTTAAATGTCATAAGTTGCGAGCACACAGCTTGAGGAGTTTGTGAATGGCATCTGAGCCTGAGGCCATCTAGTAATATTTATACTGTGGAAGTTCAGCCTTTTTCCTCCTTTAAAAAAAGTTTCTGATTTGTTTCAGAAGATGTCCATCTTAATCACTGTTTCTGGGGTTCTGATGGAAAAGACTCTCCATTCCCGGGTGCCAGGGGAAGGCTGTGGAAGAAACAGGCTTGGCGCTCAGGGAGGTGCTCACAGGACTGCAGATTTGGGGCCTTTTATTCTGCCGAACGCCTGGTTTCTGTGTGGAGTACTGTAGAGATAGGAAGCAGGTGTCCAGCTGTCCTGGACCAAGAGAATTATTCTTATTTTGGTCAATAAAACCCGGAGAAAGAATTAAATACTCCTATTTAGCCATGTCCAAAGATGATGGAATAGTACCCCCAATTATAAAATAATAACTAACTTGTACCTAGAACTTATTTGCCAGGTCCTGTTTTAAGATATGTATACATATATAAATATACACACACATACACAGAGCTTATATTTATACAGCATATATATATATATATAAAACATATATATAGTCATTTTATTCTTGGATCAATACTGCTATAAGGTAGGTACTATTACTATACCAATTTTATTCTTTTTATTTTTTGCTTTCCCTTTCTTACCCTAGGGAATATTATCCCTGTTTCAGAAAGCTGAGAAGCTGAAGCTGGGCCCTTTGCCACTAATCTCTGTTACAAACCCAAGCAGAGGATCATGCTAGCTATTCACACCTAGGTAGGCATTCCAGGCTCTTCACAATTTGTCCACTACTTGCCTTTTTAATTATCTTGTACAACTCATCTTCAGATCTTACTCAGATGCAACAGATCTCACTGACCCTGAGCTCATGAGGCACATCCCTCCTCTGACACTGGCCATATTGGGGATGTTGAGAATGTTGTCTACCCATTACATACACACACACACACACATATATTTTTAATTTTAGAGACAGAGCCCCACTCTGTCACCCAGGCTGGAGTGCAGTGGCATGATCTCAGCTCACTGTAACCTCTGCCTCCCAGGTTCAAGCGATTCTCCTGCCTCAGCCTCCCGAGTAGCTGGATTGTAGGCATGCACCATTGAACTGGGCTAGTTTTCATATTTTTAGTAGAGATGGGTTGTGCCACGTTGGCCCCACTCGTCTTGAACTCCTGACCTCAAGCGATCTTCTTGCCTCAGCCTTCCAAAGTACTGGGATTACTAGGCCTGCCCTCTGCCCATTTCTTCACAAAGAAAAAAAATTCCATCCAGTCTTGGAACAGATTCCACCTTTTACCCAGGCATCCCCATGGCCATTCCAGACCCTAGAGATTTCTCTCTTACTCTGAATTATTGAAGAACTGCTCTTTGGTTGTTTAGGCCTGTATGGCCTTGAAGTTGCTGTGTACTGCCACTCAAGCCTTGTGCTGCTTCTTCATGACCCATCCCTCTGCCGCTCCCTAACTAGATTATAAGCTACAGGAGGGAAGAGGCTTTGTATGAATATAATGGTCCCTCAGTCAAGAGACTCTGAAGGGATAAAAGGCTGAGAGCTTTATTTTACACTTTTTGACTCTTATTAAAAAAAAAGTCACAAAAGAGCTAAATGGTGCTGCTCTTGGACACTTGGGATATTCCTGGTGTCTCTTGAAATAGGTAAGATCTGAGATTTAATACTGAATATAAGCAGACAGCTCCCTCACTTATGAGAGGCCTTACACAAATTCTGTCCTCAAATTATTTCCTGAAACACATAATAAAATGTTAGAGTTGCAGAGAGTTTGCACTCTTGCAGGAACACAGAGTCCTATGTTGTATTATTTGTGTGATTTTTCCCACTCATTGCCATTGATTGTCTTTCCCATTAATCGCAGAGTTGTGATCCAGGAGAAGCTAAAATTCTTCGAAGATGTAAGGGTAAAGTACTCCGACTTCGAGTCTAGTCATGGGTGGATCACTGTTAAATCCATGGGTGAATTTAAAGCTCACGTTTAGTTTTACAATGTTAGAGGGAGCTGTGAGGTGGGACTGAAAGGAACAGAGAAGTCTGCTGGAATGTTTTTGACTCTCATGAAATTTGCGTTTGGCAAGACCTTTTCTAACTGAACAGGTGGGTGTCCCAGTGAGCATTTGTGATTTGTGAATCTGGGTAAGATAAACCAAAGGTGAAATATTTATGGAAATGTGTAAACCTTTTGCACCTTTATCCTTTGCAAGGTCTCCAAGCTCACAGTGGTGGTGCTTCTGGTCTTATCTTTCCCCACCGCCCAGAGAGAGCTGTTTGTCCTCTCTCGGGGAGACAGGGGAGACCTTCTGGGGACAGAGAGTAATGACTGCTTTTCTTTTATATTCATCATCAAGATCGATAATCCACATATAATTTCCACACTAGGCCATAAGTATGAGTAATTACGGAATAATTAAATGTGCTAAGGGTGGCAAGGACTGTTAAAAGAGCAATTATGTAGCTAACTCCTCTGGGCTGCCTTTACTCTGAGTTGAAATGAAATAATTTTAAATATTACATCAGATTTCAGAATGAACATTTCAGAGTCCTCTTCTATTACACACTGTTTACCTGTAGTAGAACTTCTTTGTTCTTTCTCAAAATTTAATGAACAGATACCAGTGTTAGGACTTCAAACAAGGGCAGGGACAAACGACATTCAAGTGTGTGTCAGAATATGGGCTGTTGCTACCTACCTGTGTGCATGTTTCTACTAGAATCCTGCCAGTCTTTGAATGTCTAGTTCAAATGCTACTTCCTCTTGAAGACTTCTGTGATCCTAATCATCTTGAGTAACCCCCTCCTCCTAGTACTTTTTACTTCTATAGTAGAACCTGATAAAGTCTGTCTTGTTTTATGGTGATTTGATAATAAAAGTAATAAGAACTTTTCTATAGTGCTTTACAATTTATAAAGTATTTCTCACATGTAATAACTCATTTTAATCCTCATGACAACCTTGCGAGGGTACATAATATTGCAAATTTATAGATGAAGAAATGAAAGCTCAGATGACTTAAAAAAGGATGGCATGGTGGCTAATGCCTGTAATCCCAGCACTTTGGGAGGCTGAGGAGGGTGGTTTGCTTGAGCTGAGGAGTCTTGAGACCAGCCTGGGAAACATGGTGAAACCCCATCTCTACCAAAAATTCAAAAAATTAGCCAGGTGTGGTGGCACACCCCCGTGGTCCCAGCTACTTGTGAGGCCGAGGTGGCAGGATTGCTTGAAACCAGGAGGCGGAGATTGCAGTGAGTTGAGATCATGCCACTGCACTCCAGCCTGGGTGACAAAGTGAGGCTCTGTCTCACAAAACAGCTTTTAAACTAAAATGCTTATAGGACTCAAGCAAGTACAAATGCAAAACAAGCTGTTCAGGAGTGTGTCAGTCAGTAGAAGCTAACATATATGCAGTAACAACGTGATCCCTAAATCTTGGTGGCTTGTATCAATACATGTTTATTTCTCAACCAAGTTTCATATTCACTGTAGGTTAGCTGTGGCCTTGTTCTATGCATCTGCACTTTGGGTCCAGGCTGACTAGCATGGATGTTGTAATGGGGGGCGGGGGCAAAAGATAATATGATGGAGCCATGTCCTGACTTCTAAAGATCCTGCCTGGAAGGGGTACACATCTCTTCTGCTTGCAAATCAGAACATGTCCTTTTCCTCAGGCTTCCCTAGCAGATCGATACAAACCAGACATTCATCCTGCATTAGGAATTGGCCAACTAATGCTCTTGGGCCAAATCTGGCCCACTGCCTGGTTTTTTACTGCCCATGAGCTAAGCATGGTGTTTAGATTTTTTTAAAGTTGAAAAAAATCAAAAAGAAGAATAATATTTTGTGACACATGAAAACTGCATGAAATTCAAATTGCAGTGTTTTGTGAATAAAGCTTTATTTGGATGAAGCCACTCCACTTGTTTGTTTATGTATTATCTTTGGCTGCTTTCATGTTACAATGGTAGAGTTGAGTAAAGGACAACAGAGATGTGGGCCCTCAAAGCCTAAAATAGTTACTGTCTGGCTGCACTCTGTCCTATAGCCCTGGTCAGAAGTCAACTTGGTCCAGTAGGAGCTCAAGTGTTAGACTCAGCAGCTTTATTGATTTATTTTGCAGTCTCTGTGGACCACGTATTTGCAATCCAGGGCCACTGCATACTGCTGTGGATTCCAGGGTGTGCAGGGTGTGTTGTTCAAACAGCTTCCAGTAACACTGGAGCCCACCAGTGGGAATTAGGGTCTATATGCAGAAAGTTTCTTAACTCTTACTTGGAGCTGGCATATGAATTGTAACTCATGCCAAAAGTACCCTAAATAATGTTAAAAAGCAATGATAGCCTGGGGGAAATATTGGCAGCCAATATGGCAGACCAAAAAGGAATATTTTTAATGCATAAGGAACTCTTACAAATTAATAGGAAAAAGAGAAATACCATAGTATAAAAATGGATAGAGGTTTTAAATATTTAAGCAAATGTCCAAAAAACATATGCTAACATGTTTAATCTCAATAGTAAACAAAGAAATGCCAGTTAAAACAACGAGCTCTCAATTTTATCTATTCAATTGGCAAAACCTGGAAATGCCCACCATTGGCAAAGGTGCAGGGAATAGGGCACACTTTACAAGTGTGCACAATTTTTGATGGGCACTTGTTAATATGAATCAAAAACTTAAAAACAGGCATATTCTCTGTCTTTGTCTACCTCAAGGAATTAATTTTAAATAAATAATAAGCAAGAAATAGGGACATTATAGGACACACAAAGAGATTTGTGCACAAGACCTTTTACTACTGATGTTATTTCCGATAGAGAAATTTAGAAACAACTTAAAATATCTGACAGTAAATACTACATGACCATTAAAATTATGTTTTAGAAGAAAAATTAATGTCATGGGAAACCGTTTAAGATGTAGCATTAAGTGGAATAAACAGGATACAAATAGTGTCTATAATATGCTCCCATTTTTGTAAAAAACTAACATAAAAGCAGGAGACAAATACATATGCACAGAAAAGGTTGGAATATCTATTCACTGAAATGATAACAGTGGTTGTTGATGAGTTGCTGGATTTTGATTAATTTAAATTTTTATCTTTATGCTTTCCTATACTTTTGTAATTTTTTACCATAAACATGTATTTTTCTGGTAATCACAAAAAGTATATAAGCATATTTGAACCAAAGAAACTTTTGATTTAAAGGATGCTCAAGAATGTATTGGGGACCATATAATCCTTCCCATTGTTTCCGTCAACTCTGAGAAAATCACTTTTTTAAAACTACTTTTTGGGTGAGTCATGGACTTTGCTTTCTTTGATGCATTAAAAATATGTGTGATTCCCACTCATGCTGGAAAAGCAACATCCTGCTTTGGTCTCTCTTGCCTGGGTATTAAAGAGAAAATATTTTGCCTGGATGTTCTGAAATATTTAGAAAATTGCATCCGCTCAACAGACCACTTTATTACTGTTGTTATGGCTTAAGACAATCAGAGGCTGGAGTGCTTTCTGAGATGGAATGATCCAGCTTTGAACAGAAGCTGTTCTAAGCTTCTAAATTGGGGTAGAAACCTACAGCATGTGGTTTTCATTGAGAGTCAGCACACTACCCCACCCCCTGAGAGGAGGGGGCGCCTCCTTGCTGCAGCCCAGGCATGTCTGAACATCAGGGGGGAACAGCTGGGTGTGGTGCCTCACTTTGGAAAGGTTGCCGACTGCTATTCAAGAAAATTGCTTTAGTTCTTCCGTTTTTGTTACTGCTGATTTGGCCCTGGTTGTTCATGGCAAATGAATTTCTAAGCAAAGTTTGGAGAAAGTTGAATACTTTTCTAGGGTCTACAACTAGAAAGCTAGAAGTTCGGGGCAAAAACCTGTTCATTTCTTCTGAAAGTCACCTTCTGCTCAGCCTCTTGGATTTGGTTCTATCTTAATTGATTACCTGACATTTCTGGTGTCTTGATGCTTCCTGTCATTTCTCAGGATCCACATTGCCCTGGATCGGACTCACAGGCAGATGGGGCAGATTGAGGGGAACTGAGAAGAGGCCCATACTGCTCCTGGTTGGTCAGCCTTCGGGGGCTGAGGGAGGACTGCTCTGGCAGAGCAGCAGAGATTCCTGGGAGAAAGGAGGTAGCCTGGCAGAGGCCAGCCAGTCAGCGGGGGAGATCCCCAAGACAAAGCAGCTGGGAGCAGGGGCGGTCCCAGCAGAGAGGCGGATTCCAGCAGGGGGAGTCCTGGGCTGGCAGTGTTCTGAACTCCTTCTGAGGCCAGTCAGTGGGTAGCAGGGCACAGCCACCAGGTGAGTGCTCAGAGAAGGTGGATGCTTAGCCCAGGAGTGGAGTGCCGTTGGGCCTGTGGTGCAGTGGAAAGGGTATGGGTTTTGGAATCAGAGAGACCTGGTTTGATCCTGGCTTTACCACTGTGTGCTATTTGGTAAAAATCCTCCGGTGTTTTACTTGTGAGTATGCGTGACACAAGCTAGCTCTGCACAGTATGTTGTATAATGCACTCAGGACAGAGTGGACACACAAAGGGACATTCTTAAACTCTTTTGCCCTGGCTCAGTGTTATAACTGGGAGCGGGATGGGCTTGCAAATGGAGTACTGGTAGTAACAGTGAAGGAACTTGCTGTGCTGAGGCTGGAAGCCAGGCTGGGTCTCATACCGTTCACACGAATTTTAGCAAAATATTCCTATTGGGTTTTTCTACTTACTTTTGCAGTGGCTTCTCTATGGAAGCTCACAGGAAAGATTAGATTAGAAAAAGATCAGAAAAGAATTAGGTGGTCTGAAGAGCAATTGAAGTTTGACTTGTGGAGAGGATTCTAAGATGCACTAGAAATTCTTGCAAAGAAATGAAGTTACAAACATTTATTTAGAGAGACAATAAAAATATAAAGATTGTTCATCTCACACAGTGTCAGTGTCAGTTAAGCAAGTATGGACCTATTCTTACAGTTTTATTCCCTTTGCAAATCATCTAAAAAGATCTATTGAGGTCAATTTTTTTAAATTAGTCCTTAACATTACTACCTGGTATCCCTTTCAGTACTGCATGAAAACATTTCCACTTTTCAGCCGGGTGTGGTGGCTCACCCCTGTAATCCCATCACTTTGGGAGGCCGAGGTGGGTGGGTCACTTGAGGTCAGGAGTTTGAGACCAGGGTGAAACCCCATCTCTACCAAAGAATACAAAAATTAACTGGACATAGTGGCGCGTGTCTGTAGCCCCACTTACTTGCGAGGCTGAGTGGGGAGAATCGCTTGAACCTGGGAAGTGGAGGTTGCAGTGAGCCAAGATCGCGCCACTGCACTCCAGCCTGGGCAACAGAGTGAGACCTTGTCTCAAAAAAAGAAAAAAAATTCCCACTTTTCTATAGTCACTATGTAGCCCCTACTACAACATTCAGCATATATATAATACACATATATGTATATAAATATAAATATTTATATAAAATATATGTGTGTGTGTATGTATACATATAATGATGCCACCTCCTTGAAGCCTGCAGGAACTGTGCCACACTCACTTCTGTGTCCCTGACCTTTAGCTCAATGCTTTCTTGTTTCTAACAGGCCTTCAATAAGGGGTTGTTGAGCTGACCTGAATGTTAAATAACATTTTTAAATGAATGTGCTCCACTCCACAAAAACCTAATGAACAAAAAGATTTATGCAACAGATACATGGTGGTTGAATATAAGGAAAGTTAAAATTCACACTACAAATGAGTTCTTATTTTACATAGGAAAAATGATTTTAAAGATAAAGTTTCTGTACTGAATTAAAAATAAGATCCAACATTGGGAAATTCATCTTTGCATCAATTTTTTGGAACAAGTTAATTTCATGAACTGAGGAACATAGATACTTCTTTTTCGATTAAAGTTAGTAAGTAAAAAAAGCTTGATTTTCCTTGAAGTGTCAGAGAGTATATGGCCCCCTGACTCTGATGAGGAGCGAAACATCCCTGGTTTTGCTATGGACCTAAAACCTAAATTCCTAAGATCGGAATTCTAAGTCCTTCTCCAACTCACCCACTGTAGAGCCTTGACTCTGTTTCTGTGACTGTGGATGTGTGGTGGAGCATTAGTCCTGGGACAGAAAGTCCCTGCATTGTTTTCAGGCAGGGCTGAATGAGGACCCTGGACAGTAGTGAAATACATATGGGAGTTTGAGTCCAATGGCCTTCTAGCACCTTCCTCCCTGCAGACATCTGGTTGTCCCTGTGAGTACGTGGGCTATAGGGAGACATTCTAGTTCTGCAGCAGCCAAGGGGCAAGACCTCAGTAAAGAAGTGATACACCCAATGAAGACATTTCCTAAAGTGTAAGAGAAGATGTGGGTTAATTTGCATTGCTCTGTAAGTCCTTATTGATCAACACTCAGAGTCACACTGCTGACATGTTTGAAGCATCTTTTGGGGCTATAAAGACAAAATTTATTTGATCGGCAGGAACATTTCACAATCAATATTGGAGGCCACTTGCAGACACTATTTTAGCCACAAAGGCTAAAGTAGATTTGATTGAGCCTGTCTCTAGGTTAAGTGGTTTGCTATTGAGATAGAATAAGATTTTTATGTAGGGATTTAATTTTTAAAATATCAACTACATTTAAAAACTATTTCAAAATATCCACATATATATAGATCTTATAGCGTGTTGATATATAATGTACTCTCTCATTCCTGACCTGCCGTATTTCTCCCAGCCCCACCATGTGGATTCTGAGGTCCAGCTTTGCTGAATTATTCACTATTCCCTTTGTACTTGCTGCTGTGTCTTTGTTTGGGCTATTCCTTCACTTGAAATTCCCCTGCCCCCTCTAGACCACATCCCATTCTTTCTTTAAGGCTCTTCTCAAGTGCTGATTCTCTGCGAAGATTTTTGAGCATATGCTGGCAGTGCCCCACCCACAGTCCCTTAGCCCACTTGCAGGACTCGAAGGTAGTGCCTCTAAACAACGAAAACTCCCGTCCCCTTTGGAGGGTGTTCTCGGCCACAGGTGGGGTTTTGGGCTGCTGGGCAAGGGGGCTTATTGCTCCAGGAGCAACCCTCAATCTTCAGGAATGGGAGTTGTAGGTTAAACACTGCAGCTTCCTCTTCTCTTATTGCAATGACCCTGAGGGATGTTCACTCTCCGAGTTTCCTCAATGCGGCAGAGCCCCAGTTGCTCACAGTGGTAACCTGCTCATTAAAGAATCCTTTGTTGGTTTTTCTTTCTTTGCCGTCTCGACTTCTACTCCTTTTGTGTGTCTTGAGATCCTCTCTCTCCCAAATAAACTACTTGCACTCAAATCCTCGTATTGGGATCTGCTTTGGGGGAAACCCAAACTCCAGACAACTTCCCTGATACTCTAAATGCAAGTAATGTCTTTCTACTCCCGAGATTCCACCTGTACCTTTTCCACTGCATCTATTATGTTTTACCTCGTCTTGGAGAAAGTTCTGTCTCTGGCATATCTCCTCTATTCATGTATGACCTTTTTGAGGGCAGGATATCTGGTGAATTCTCCTTTTATTTTCCACATTGCTTAACACAGTACTTTCCACAGAGCAGATATTCAATATCTGTTTATTGAATAAGTGAATAAATAAATGAATGATGAACTAATGAACGAATGACAAAGTTCTCTCCCACTTTATACTTTATCAGTTCAGGTTTAGGCAGAACACATCTCAGTCTTTAGCACATGGGAGGAGCTCAAAACATTTTAGTGGCATGAAAGAAAAGCATTTTTGGCTGAAACAAAGCAATCCACTGGAGGGGACAGCCAAGCTTTAAACCAGGCCTATGTCCAGTTCATGGTCAGTTGATCCAACGGTTTTCGAGAAGTCTGCATGTTCTGCTGACTTTGGAGGCTGTCTGCAGCCAAACCCAGTTTGCTGGGTCCTCACAGACAGAGCCAAAATAGTCTGTCAGTCTGGACTCTGTCCCTGTCTCCGTGAATGAGCCTCAGGACTGGCCAGAGGCAAGAGGGACACCTGCCTCCCTGACAGCTGTCAGCTGCCCATGGACGTAGCAAACCAACTCAAGTTGCAGCCTGTAACATTCAGACTACTCTGAACCATGGAGGGGAAGCCTTAAAATCCCTCAGATAGTGCCCAAGGCCTGATCGCAGCCTTAAAAAGCCCCTGGGGGCACTGGGGCTTGGCTGGACTCCCCTGGGGATGGGTGGGACGGGGGAGCCTGGGGAATTCTTTGGGTTGTGGGAGTGTTGAGGAGATGGTGAGGCCCCAGTTCAGACTTTCAGCTGCTTGAAGTGTTTTCTTGCTGGTTGACTGTGTTGATGTCTCAGGGTCCAGGGTGATAGAAGAGGTGACATCTATTTCTCTGTGTCAAGGGAACTGATTAGTGTGCTAGGAATAGACTTCACCAAAAACGAGGGCAAGGCACTAATGTGCATTAAGAGGCTGCCCAAAATAATGACTTCTGGCAGTGGAGGTGGGAATTGCAGTCACCTTGGACCATGTGCAAATGGTGTAAATATGCTCGGCCTTGGTTTCCTTCCTTGTTACTGGAAACAACCATGATAACCAAGACAATTAGGGAGATTATGGGATATGATACATGCAAAGTACCTGGGCCACAGTAGATGTAGAAATATACAGGTTCCACAGTTACCTTTCAAGAACATGTATAGATAGTGTTTTTTTACTCCTGGGCTTGTCTAGGTCCCAGGATTTGGAGACCTGAAAGGAAGTGGTGAGAAATACTCTCCTCCCACCCTTGTGCCTTGACTGCAGCTGGTTCTGACCCCAGACATGGGAGCCTGAGAAGTTTCTGAGGAAGCGAATGCTCCCAGGTATACTAAGTTCCTGAGGTAGGCACCTTAGTCAGACGTGGGAGCTTAAGAAAGTGAAAAATTTGGCCAGGCGAGGTGGCTCACGCCTGTAATCCCAACACTTTAGGAGGCCGAGGCAAGCGGATCACTTGAGGTCAGGAGTTCAAGACCAGCCTGGCCAACATGGTGAAACCCCATGTTTCTACTAAAAATACTACTAAACTAAAATGCATGACTCTACTAAAAATATAAAAATTACCTGGGCATGGCGGAGCGTGCCTGTAATCCCAGCTACTCACGGGGCTGAGGCAGGATACTTGATTGAACCCAGGAGGCAGAGGTTGCAGTGAGCTGAGATCGCACCACTGCACTCCAGCCTGGGAAACAGAGCGAGACTCTGAAATAAAGAAAATGAAAATCTCAGAAGCAGTTGGTTGATGGACACTGCATTGCACATTCCTGCCTCCTGAAAGAAAGCAGAGATAAATACTTAGTTAAAAAAAGAGACAGAATCCCCTGAGAGCAACCCAAACAACTCAGAAAAGTAACATGGAAGACTTCATAATTTTCAGTATTAAAAAAGCTTTTAATTTAAGTATATAATGGATAACACAGAAACAGGAATGCTGCATAGGTAATGAGCTTTCATACTTTTGTTTTGGTTGGGAGGTTGGGAACAATGAAGGGAAAGTAAACATTTGTAGGCCCAATCAGCTTTGGTAAGGAGGGAAGACACATTTTAAAAATCTTTTATTATAGGTAAGCAAGAACTCTCTTCTGTCATACCTTTGTTTATAATGTTGGCAACTATGTTTTCTTTTACTTTATTTATTTGCCTATATAGCTTTTTTAAACGTAATTTAAACTTTTATATTAGACTCAGGGGGTACATGTGCAGGTTTGTTACCTGGGTATATTGTGTGATGCTGAGGTCTGGGGTATGAATGATCCCATCCACCAGGTACTGAGCATAGTATCCAATAGGTAGTTTTTCATCCCTTGCTCCCTTCTTCCCTCTTCCCTCTTGTAGTCCCCAGTTTCTTTTGTCCCCTTCTTTGTGTCGATGAGTATGCAGTGTTTAGCTTTCACTCATAAATGAGAATGGCGGTATCTAGTTTGCTGTTCCTTTGTTAATTCACTTAGGATAATGGCCTCTAGCTGCATTTATGTTGCGCAAAGGACATGATTTCATTCTTTTTTATGGCTGTGTAGTATTCCACAGTGTACATGTACTACATTTTCTTTATCTAGTCCACCATTGATGGGCACCTAGATTGATTCCATGTTTTTGCTATTACGAATAGTGCTGCAAGAAACATGTGAGTATATATATATATATATATATTTTTTTTTTTTGGCAAAACATTTCTTTTGGATGTATAATCAGTGATGAGACTGCTAGGTTGAATGGCAGTTCTGTTTGAAGTTCTTTGAGAAATTTCCAGACTGCTTTCTATAGTGGCTGAACTAATTTACATTCTCACCATCAGTGTATAAGTGTTCCCTTTTCCCTGCAGCCTCACCAGCGTCTGTTGTTTTTGACTTTTTAGTAATAGACATTCTGACTAGTGTGAGATGGTATCTCATTGTGGTTTTGAATTGTATTTGAATTGAATTGATGATTAGTGATGTGGGGCATTTTTTTCATAGGTTTGTTGGCCACTCGTATGTCTTCTTTAGAGAATTATCTGTCCATATCTTTTGCCTGTTTTTTAATAGTTGTTTGTTTGTTTTTTGTTTTTTTTTTTTTTTGCTTGTTCAATTGTTTAAGTTATTTTAAGATTCTGGATATTTGACCTTTGTTAGTTGCATAATTTGTGAATATTTTCTCCCATTCTGCTGGTTGTCTATTAACTCTGTTGATAGGTTATTTTGCTGTGTAGAAGCTCTTTAGTATAATTAGGTCCCACTTGTCAATTTTTGTCTTTGTTACAATTGCTTTTGAGGACTTAGTAATAAATTATTTCCCAAGGCTGATGACCAGAATGGTATTTCCTAGGTTTTCTTCTAGAATTCTTATAGTTTGAGGTCTTACATTTAAATATTTAATCTATCTTTAGTTAATTTTTGTATATGGGTCCAGTTTCATTCTTCTGCACATGGTTAACCAGGTATCCCAGTACCATTTATTGAACAGGGAGTCCTTTCTCATTGCTTATTTTTGTCGACTTTTATCAAAGATCAGATGGCTGTAAGTGTATGACTTTATTTCTGAGTTCTCTATTCTGTTCCATTGGTCTATGTGTCTGTTTTTGTAACAGTACCGTGCTGTTGTGGTTACTGCAGTTTTATAGTATAGTTTGAAGTCAGAATGTGATACCTTCAGATTTGTTCTTTTTGTTTAGGATTGCTTTGGCTATTCAGGCTCTTTTTTGGTTCCATATGAATTTTAGAATAGTTTTTTTCTAGTTCTGTGAAAAGAGACATTGGTAGCTTGATAGGAATAGCAATGAATCTGGAAGTTGCTTTCGGCAGTATGACTGTTTTAATGATATTGATTCTTCCAATCTGTGAGCATGGAATTTTTCTTTTTCTTATTTTGAGACAGAGTTTCATTCTGTTACCCAGGCTGGAATGCAGTGGTGTGATCTTAGCTCACTGCAGCTTCGACCTCCCCAGCTCAAGTGATCCTCTTACCTCAGCCTGCTGAGTAGCTGGGACTACGGGTGCATGCCACCATGCCCTGGCTAATTTTTTTGCATTTTTAGTAGAGACGGGGTTTCACCATGTTGCCCAGGCTGGTCTCAAACTCCTGGGCTCAAGTGATTCACCTACCTCAGCCTCCCAAAGTGCCAGGATTACAGGTGTGAGCCACCATGCCCAGCTAGGAATGTGTTTCCATTTGTTTCTGTCATCTATGATTTCTTTTAGTGGTGTTTTATAGTCTCCCTTCTGGAGATAGTCCACCTCCTTGCTTAGATACATTTTTAGGTATTTTATTTTATTTTATTTTATTTTTTTCCGCTACTGTGAATGGGATTGTGTTCTTAATTTGGTACTCATCTTGAATGTTATTGGTGTGTAGAAATGCTACTAATTTTTGTTCATTGATTTTGTATCCTGAAGCTTTACTGAAGTCATTTATCAGTTCTAGGAGCCTTTCGGCAGAGTCCTTAGGGTTTTCTAGGTATAGAATCATATCTTCCATGGGGAGAGGTAGGTTTATGTAGGCTTGGAGAGTGAGAATGTTTTAATTTGGAAGTATAGTAGTAGGAGTTTTAGGTTAGATGATGAAAAAAAAGTCTTTATGTGAATATGGCCATGAAATAGAGTTATGATGAGGATACCTATCCTATAATCACATTTTTGGAGCACCTTTCCCTTGGTAGTTAGGGCAGGTGGAAAAATGATCCCCAAAATGTCCGTTTTCTAATCCCAAGAACCTGTGAATATATTTACCTTACATGGCAAAATAGGCCTTACAGATATGATTAAGTTAAGGACCTTGAGATGTGACATTAGCTTGGATTATCCACATGGGTCCAGTTTAATCACATGAGTTCTCAGGAATGGAGAATCTTTCCAGGCTTGTGTCAGAGGGAGATGTGACTACAGAAAAATGGTTGGAGAGATGCAACATTGCTGGTTTTGAGGGTGGAAGATGGGGCAAGAAGCCAAGGAATGTGGTGGCCCCTTGAAGCTGGAAAAGGCAAGGAAATGGATTCTCTCCTACAGCCTCCAGAAAGGAATGCAGCCCTGCCAACACCCTGGTTTTAGCCTAGTGAGACCTGTGTTGTGCTTCTGACCTGCAGAGCTGTAAAATAATAAATTTGTATTGTTTTAAGCTGCCAAGTTCGTGGTAGTTTGTTACTACAAACACAATAGGAAACTAATACAGTAGTGGAGAACTGGACTAATGACTGCAGATCTCTTAGAGTGCATCTAGTTCTGGGATTCCTTAATCCAAACTGTCTTATTAAACATTTCCTCCTATATGAATAATCTCCCCATTAGCTTCACATACTTCCAAAGAATGTGACAGCATAAACTACTTAAGTCAAGACAAATAGACTTAATGAGTTGGCTCATCTTGATTTTTATAAACATTTTCTCATTGATCAAAGACAGTCTTTTTTTCTCCCCTCTGTTCTCTCAGAATAGTCCAGTTCAAACACACTTCTTTTGGAATGAGTTCAAAAGTGTATCCCCTGTACGTTGTCAGTGTTTTGTGCTCTAGGACCTTAGAAAATTAACTTTCACATGTTACCTTTTAGCTGCCAAGATGGGTCACTGACACCTTAACAGATGAGATTTAATTACAGTGCAAACAAAAATGCACCAATGTGCTACCCAGAGCAAACCAATGCTGGCTGAAGAGGGCTCAGAATGACACTGATTCTGAGAGTCAATTAGTAAAAGGTAAGAACTGAGGGAGTTCAGGGCAGGGAGTCATGCTGACCCAGGTCTCCCTTAGCTGTAAACCCCACGGGGTTGCTCTAAGAAGGGATTTCCCTTTAAAAGCAACCATTAGGCGCAAAACATTCTAAAATGATTGTTTTTAAGGATTAAAATGAATATTTATACTCAGAAGATAAAAAGATTTTGAAAAAGTCATTGAGTCTATTCTACTCTTTCCTATAATGTTTTGCTTAACCTGTACTGCTACTCAGAAAGGACAGAGAAGGTGCAGAGATGGATCTACTTTCCAAAGATAAATTAAATTTCCATTTCTCAACAGCTGAGAGAGTCATAGTCAGAGAACCATGCATTTTTGCAATCCATGTTCCCTATACCTCTTTTTACCTCAAAACTTTTTGGAAGCCTTAGATAAGAAGATAAATACAAGGCATAGCATTCCATTCTATTCTATTTCATTACACTGAATTAAATCCAATTTGTGTTTATTGAGGACCTATTATGAATCAGGTATTGTATCAATAGTTGAGAGGATAAATCAACAAGATACATTTTTCACCCTAAGGGACTGTTGAGCAGGAAAATCATGTGAGCAAAGTTCAGTTGAGGGATTAGGGCTACAATAATAGGGGTAAATAGAAAGTATAAACGGAGCAGAGAAGAAATGGGTTAATCAACATGGCAAGGAGGATATGCAGGAAGTCTCCTGGAGGAGGTGATCTTTTTATTGGGGTTTCAATTATGATTGATATTTTGACAAGGAACAAATAAGAAAGAATTTTGTATGCAGTGGAAGTAGCTCTCTAGGTGAATTCTTCCCCACCCATGAATAGCTGACTGGAGCACTTCTTTGCAGATGGTTTGCTGAGGGGTAGTAACTATATTAAGCATGAAATTTGTTTCCAGAAGGACCTACATGTGAGTCTTGCCAGCAACTTCCTGTATAACCTTCAGAAAGTTTCTTAACCTTTTTGTCAGACACCCTATATAGGAGCGATCCTACTGGCATCAAGTTGATGTCCCTCAAGTTCAGAGATCCCACAAGAAGGAGCAGACACCCATTTTTGCTGTTCCCCAGCCCCCTTCAGTTGCATCTCCAGGCATTGGGGCAAACCAGATGAATAGGGCCTGAAATGAACCCTCAGCAAACTGTAGCAGCAGAAGAAGGACCTGACCATTGAAAGAAAAACAAACAAACAGAAAGCAACAACAAGGGGGAACAAACAAAACAACAACAAAAAAGTCCCTACAGAAACCCCATCGAAGGGTCAGTGCCTCAAAGGTCGAAACCAGACAAACTCATGAAGATGAGAATCAATGAAAAGACGCTGAAAACCCCAAAAGCCAAAGTGCCTCTTCTCTTCCAAATGATTGCAGTGCCTCTCCAGCAAGGGCACAGAACTGGAGGGAGGATGAGATGGACAAATTGACAGAAGTAGGCTTCAGAAGATGGGTAATTAAAAAACTCTGCTGAGCTAAAGGAGCATGCTCTCACCCAATGCAAAGAAGCTAAGAACCTTGATAAAAGGTTAGAGAAGCAGCTAACTAGAATAACCAATTTAGAGAGAAAATAAATGACCTGGTGAAGCTGAAAAACACAGCACATGAACTTCGTGAAACATACACAAGTATTAGTAGCTGAATTGACCAAGCAGAAGAAAAGATATTGGAGTTTGAAGACCACCTTGCTGAAATAAGGTATGCAGGCAAGATTAGAGAAAAAAGAATGACAAGGAAGGAACAAAGCCTCTGAGAAATATGGGACTACCTAAAAAGGCCAAACTTATAAAATTGATTGTAGTACCTGAAGGTGATGGGGAGAATGGAAACAAGCTGGAAAACACACTTAAGGATATTATCCGGGTGAACTTCCCCCACCTAGCAAGACAGGCCAACATGCAAATTCAGGAAATACAGACAATAGCACTAAGATACTCCACAAGAAGGTCAACCCCAAGATACATAACCATCAGATTCTCCAAGGTTGAAATGAAGGAAAAAATGTAGGTGTCCTGGCCAGAGAGAAAGGCCAGGTCACCTACAAAGGGAAGCCTATCAGATTAAAAGTGGACCTGTCAGCAGAAACCCTCCAAGCCAGAAGAGATTGGAGGCCAATATTAAACATTCTTAAAGAAAAGAATTTTCAACCCAGAATTTCATATTCAGCCAAACTAAGCTTCATAAGCGAAGGAGAAATAAAATCATTTCTGGACAAGCAAATGCTGAGGGATTTCATCACCACCAGGCCTATATTGCAAGAGCTCCTGAAGGAAGCACTAAATATGGAAAAACTGGTACCAGCCACCACAAAAACACACCAAAATATAAAGACCAATGAAACTACGAAGAAACTGCATCAACTAATACGCAAAATAACCAGATAGCATCATGATGACAGGATCAAATTCACACATACAATACTAACCTTAAATATAAATAAGCTAAATGCCTCAGTTAAAAGACACAGACTGGCAAATTGTGTAAAGAGTCAAGTGTGCTATATTCAGGAGACCCATCTCACATGCAAAGACACACATAGACTCAAAATAAAGGGATGGAGGAATATTTACCAAGCAAATGGAAAGAAAAAAATAGCAGGGTTACAATTCTAGTCTCTGCTGACACAGAATACAGACTTTAAACCAGCAAAGATAAAACAACAACAACAACAAAAAACAAAGAAGGGCATTACATAATGGAAAAGGGATAAATGCAACAAGAAGAGCTAATCATCCTAAATATATATGGACCCAATACAGGAGCATCCAGATGTATAAAACACATTCTTAGAGACCTACAAAGAGATTTAGACTCCCACACAATAATAGTGGGAGACTTTAACATCCTACTGTCAATATTAGACAGATCAACGAGACAGAAAATTAACAATGTTATTCAGGACTTGAACTCAACTCTGAATCAAGTGGACCTAATAGACATCTACAGAACTCTCCACCCTAAATCAACAGAATATACATTCTTCTCAGTGACACATGGCATTTATTCTTAAATCAGCCACATAATTGGAAGTAAAACACTCCTCAGCAAATGCAAAAGAACTGAAATAATAACAAAGTCTCTCAGATGACAGTGCAATCAAATTAGAACTCAGGATTAAGAAACTCACTCAAAACCACACAATTACATGGAAATTGAACAACCTGCTCCTGAATGACTCCTGGGCAAATAATAAAATTAAGGCAGAAATCAAGAAGTTCTTTGAAACCAATGAGAACAAAGGACAATGTACCAGAATCTCTGGGACACAACTAAAGCAATGTTAAGAGGAAAATTTATAACATTAAATGCTCACATCAGAAAGCTAGAAAGATCTCAAATCAACACCCTAACATCACAATTAAAGGAGCTAGAGAAGCAAGAGAAAATGAATCCAAAAGCTTGCAAAAGACAAGAAATAACTAAGAGCAGAATTGAAGAAGATAGAGACACAAAAAACTGTCCAAAAAAAATCAATGAATTCAGGAGCTGCTTTTTTGAGAAAAATTAACAAAATAGATAGACTGCTAGCTAGACTGATAAAGAAGAAAAGAGAGAAGTATCAAATAGACACAATAAAAAATGATAAAGGGGATATCACCACTGACCCCACAGATATACAAACTACCATCAGAGAAATAAGCTAGAAAATCTAGAGGAAATGGATAAATTCCTGGACACATACACCTTCCCAAGACTAAACCAGGAAGAAGTCGAATCCCTGAATAGACCAACAAGAAGTTCTGAAATTGAGGCAGTAGTAGCCTACCAACCAAAAAAAGCCCAGGACCAGACAGATTCACAGCTGATTTCTACCAGAGGTACCAAGAAGAGCTGGTACCATTCCTTCTGAAACTATTTCAAACAATTGAAAAGGAGGGATTCCTCCTTAACTCATTTTATAGAGCCAGCATCATCCTGATACCAAAACCTGGCAGAGGCACAACAAAAAAAGAAAATTTCAGGCCATTATCCCTGATGAATATTGATGCAAAAATTCTCAATGAAATACTGGGAAACCAAATCCAGCATCACATTAAAAAGCTTATCCACTATGATCAAGTCAGCTTCATCCCTGGGATGCAAGGCTGATTCAACATATGCAAATCAATAAACATAATCTATCACGTAAATGGAACCAATGACAAAAACCACATGATTATCTCAATAGATGCAGAAAAGGCCTTTGATAAAATTCAGCACCCCTTCATGCTAAAAACACTCAATAAACTAGGTACTGATGGAACATTTCTCAAAATAATAAGAGTTATTTATGACAAACCCACAGTCAATATCATACTGAATGGGCAAAAGATGGAAGCATTCCCTTTGAAAACCGGCACAAGACAAGGATACCCTCTCTCACCACTCCTATTCAACATAGTATTGGAAGTTCTGGCCAGGGCAATCAGGCAAGAGAGAGAAATAAAGGTATTCAAATAGGAAGAGAGGAAGTCAAATTGTCTCTGTTTGCAGATGACATGATTGTATATTTAGAAAACCCTATTGCCTCAGCCCCCAAAACTCCTTCAGCTGATATGCAACTTCAGCAAAGTCTCAGGCTACAAAATCAATGTGCAAACAACACAAGCATTCCTATACAAAAAAATAGACAAACAGAGAGCCAAATCATGAGTGAACTCCCATTCATGGTTGCTACAAAGAGAATAAAATACCTAGGAATACAATGAGGAATGTGAAGAACCTCTTCAAGGAGAATTACCACTGCTCAAGGACATAAGAGAGGACACAAACAAATGGAAAAACATACCATCCTCATGGATAGGAAGAATCAATATTGTTAAAATGGCTGTACTGCCCAAAGTAATTTATAGATTCAACACTATTCCCATCAAATTACCATTGACATTTTTCACAGCATTAAGAAAAACTACTTTAAATTTCATATGGAATCAAAGAAGACCCTATATATCTGAGACAATCCTAAGCAAAAAGAACAAAGCTGGAGGCATCATGCTACCTGACTTCAAACTATACTACAAGGCTAGAGTAACCAAAACAGCATGGTACTGGTACAAAAACAGACATATAGACCAATGGAACAGAACAGAGACCTCAGAAATAACACCACACATCTACAACCATCTGATCTTTGACAAGCCAGACAAAAACAAGCAATGGGGAAAGGATCTTCTATTCAATAAATGGTGCTGGGAAAACTGGCCAGGCACATGCAGAAAACTGAAACTGGACCCCTTCCTTACACCTTATATGAAAATTAACTCAAGATGGATTAAAGACTTAAATGTGAAACCCCAAACCATAAAAACCCTAGAAGAAAATCTAGGTAATACCTTCCAGGACACAAGCATGGGCAAAGACTTAATGACGAAAACACCAAAAGCAATTGCAACAAAAGCCAAGATTGACAAATGGGATCTGATTAAATGAAAGAGCTTCTGCACAGCAAAAAAAACTATCATCAGAGTGAACAGGCATCCTACAGAACGGGAGAAACTTTTTGCAATTTACCCACCTGACAAAGGTCTAATACCCAGAATTTACAGGGAACTGAAACAAATTTACAAGAAAAAAACAAACGACCCCATCAAAAAGTGGGCAAAGGATATGAACAGACACTTCTCAAAATAAGACATTTATGCAGCCAACAAACATGAAAAAAAGCTCAACATCACTGATCATTAGAGAAATGCAAATCAAAACCACAATGAGATACCATCTTATGCCAGTTAGAATGGTGATCATTAAAAAGTGAGGAGACAACAGATGCTAGAGAGGATGTGGAGAAATAGGAATGCTTTTACACTGTTTGTGGGAGTGTAAATTAGTTCAACCATTGTGGAAGACAGTATGGTGTTTCCTCAAGGATCTAGAACCAGAAATATCATTTGACCCAGCAATCCTATTACTGAGTATATATTCAAAGGAGTATAAATCATTCTACTGTAACAACACATGCACATATATGTTTATTGCAGCACTATTTACAGTAGCAAAGACATGGAACCAACCTAAATGCCCATTAATGATAGACTGGATAAGAAAATGTGGAGACAAGTGTATACATAAATGACTACAGATTGATATGGCAAGTGCTAGAAGCAGGGATGTGGATGGTGTTGTTGAAACCCAGGGAAAGATGTGCAGGAATCACAGTGTGTATTAAACATTTATTATCTTTGTGTGTTGGTCTCTCCTAGGTTTTCTTGGAAGGATGGGTCATTGTCCCCATGATTTTATTTTCATGAATGAGGGTCTATGGGAGGGAAAATTTGATACTGCAATTCTTGCAACTCAAAAAGGCACGAAACATGAATGTGTTTGAGTAGAGGCCTTCTCCTAAGATCCTACGGTGGGTTCTGGAAGTTTCTCCCTATCAGATGGTGTGAATGGCTGCAAATGACTTTATAGTCTGGCAAATAGGCACCTGAAGCTGATGAGGCCTTTGTCATAAGGTCCTTTAACATTTTTCTAATAGCTATTCTCATGGTAATTTTGTCGTTTCCATAATATCTCTCTCCTCACTTGGAAATACCTTGAGTCCTATCTTCACTAGAAGCGAAAGTTTCCTACAGGGCTCCTCATCAATTCTCTCACTATAAAACGTTTTCATTGGCTGACCAAAAGGATAATTTGGGGGAAGATTTAGTTTTTTTTCTCCCCCTCTAACAAAATAATTATAAACAATGTTAGACTGCAAGGTGGCCCTTAGTAGTAAAACCGAACCTCTCCTTACTCTGCTCCATAAAGGGAGCCCTTACATCCTATTTGCCTCTACTGCGTCTAGTACGGTGCCTGCCACCTGGTAAGGGCTCAAACAACAGCAGGTGAAATGGAACAGAATATTGGAGTGGGAGTGAATGCCCTTTGGAACAGGAGTGCCAAAAAGCAATTTTTTTCTTATTTATTTATTTTTGTACATAAATAGGTTCGTTAGTGGTGATTTCTGAGATTTTGGTGCTCCCATCACCTGAGCCATGTACACTGTACCCAATGTAGTCTACTAAAAAGCAATTTTGAAAGGTAAAATGGAGTTTCTAAAGCTTCACCTGCTGAAAAGTAACCAACCATGGCAAGCTTCCGGTCAATTCAGGGTCCTGGAATGAATCTACCTTTGAATACTAAGGTTATGCTTCAGTGATGCCAAGTAATTGAATTAACTGTTTTGAACTTTTCCTGAATTGATCTGTTGTGTGCTGTCCATGTGGAGAGAACTGTAGAGTGTTCCTAGTTTCTCTTCAGTTACATAAACTGAGGCTTGAGCCCCTTTCCAGAATATTTCTCAGCTGAGTTGATTCAATGTGTTGCATTATTGTATTTATCCAAATACCCTTTCCAAGCAGAAACAACAGACCTGGATTCATTTACAGCCAGGGCACAAATATGTACATCTTTAACAGAATGTCATGTTATTTCATAGCCAAATCCCACCTTCTGATGTTGACATTGTTCCTTTATAAGTCGTGGAAGCTGAGAGCCCATCACCACAGATCTCAATCTGGCCTTTGATTCCAGTCATGCTCTCCAACAGCTGGGGAAAGCATTTAAGGTGAACAGGTGCTCTCAAGAGATGAACTTCTGGTCGTTATTCCTTATAAGTAGATCTAGGGCTTCTCATAAAGTAACACCTAGCATTTGTTTTACTTGAGAAGGGAGAAAGAAAGCAAAACCAAGTAAAATATAATACATTTAAAGTAGATAGAACATCTTTGTAGTTGGAGATTCGAGATCAGACTCCTGCCCTAGATGTCTTTCTCTTCATTTCTGTACCAAATAGCAACTTACTGTGGATTGGATGACCACCAATGCTATTATTATTATTATTAATATTGTATTTCAGTCACACAGCACTAGATATGGGTGAAGTGATTTACAATCATGCTATATGATTAATTAAGAAAAAATGATTCTTTTAAGTGAATTGAATTTTTATCTGGGGAGTATTTGTCTACTGCTCTCTGGTTCACTTAACTCAGGCAGCAAAAATAAATGGCTCATTTTCACTTCTGAATTTGAGTACATTTGTACACGACTCCCAAGTTTTAGAATTTAACACTTTGATAAAAAGTAAAAGCCAGAAACAGTTTTTGTGAAATTTTTTTAGCCTTTCATAAAAACATCCCTTCTGCAGTACTTGTAATATTGGTAACTGTAGTGAATTTAAATTAGAGAATGAGAAGATAGGCTAGAAAAAAGAAGAGAGTGACTTGAGTTTGAAGCAAATCTTGTTACCTCCACTGCCACTGTCCTCATCATTCCAGTGGGCAATTAGAATAGCAAATAAAATAGAATAAGACTGATAGAGGTGATCATATCACACCCACCCCCTTGCTTGAACCTGTTGATGGTTTTCCATCGTTACCCAATGTCTGACATGCAATAGACCTAAAGCAAACTTTAATTGAATTTGTTTGTTGAAATTCTCATTTATAATACCCATAGGTCAAAGGGAAGAAGTTAGGAAGAAAAAAAGACTTTTGATTGATTACTAATGAGGCAGAATATTTTTTTCTATGTCTATTGAACTTTTGTATGTGTGTGAATTTCCTGTTGTTTCTTATCTATTTTTTTCTGATGTGGTGGCTGTGCTTTTTCTTTCTTGGTCTAAACATATATTTATTAAACCAGCAGTCCCCAACCTTTTTGGTACTAGGGACCAGTTCTGTGGAAGACAATTTTTCCACAGACTGGGGTAAGGGGATCATTTTGGAATGATTAAAGCACATTACATTTATTGTGTACTTTATTTCTATTATTATTATTATATTGTAATATATAATGAAAAAATTATACAACTCACCATAATGTAGAATCAGTGGGAGCCCTGAGCTTGTCTTCCTGAAACTAGACAGTCCCATCTGGGGTGATGGGAGACAGTGACAGATCATCAGGCATTAGATTCTCATAAGGAGGGCACAACCTAGATCCTTGCATGTGCCATTCACAATAGGGTTTGTGCTCCTATGGGAATCTAAGGCAGGTGCTGATCTGACAGGAGGCAGAGCTCAGGTAGTAATGTGAGCAATGAGGAGCAGCTGTAAATAGAGATGAAGTTTCGCTTACTTGCTGCTCACCTCCTGTTGTGCAGGCCAGTTCCTAATGGTACTGGTCCATGGCCTGGGGCTTGAGGACGCCTCTATTAAACATTTTCTTAAAAGCTGTGATGGGTCAGCTCTTAGCTCTCTTGGCTATAAGTATGTGTGTAGTCGCGTGTGCGCGCGCACACACACATACACAGGTGTTCTGTAATCTCTGCTTTGCATCATCATTTCATAAATTGTGCTTAAACTCCTTCAGTAAAGAAGTCCAGAGGTCATATTCTTCTCTTTAAAACTTTGCCTTTCTCTCCATCCCAGACGTGAAGTGCACGTTAGAGGTACTATCTAAATGTACTATCTAAATGTCAGATCATTTAGATCACTTTCATCAATGTAGTCTTAAATATGGGGTTTAGCTGAATTCCTTCACTGAGGTGGTGTAAGCTTTACGCTCTGGAGTGAGCACTGTCCCCTCTGTTGGGAATCCATTCCTGGGTCTACACTCTGCCCATTGTCCCTATCTGTAGCCTGCCCCACTTTCCCATCTGCCCTACATGAAGCTGATAATAAAAGACCTGAGAAGGAATTGACATTTAACAGATGCATTAAAGAGCATTTACTGTGCCCTCATCATTGGGCAATTTAAGGATAAGACCTGTTCCTGACCACTGGGAGCTTGACTTAGTTGGGCAGTTGAGCTACAGGGGCTTCAGTTATGAAAAAATTACGAGGCCATATATATTTATGAAATTGAGGGAATGGTTCAGATAACAAATGCTATAGGAATCTAAGAAAGGAGAGAGCGGTGGAGGCTGAAAGGATGAAGTACTGTGGAGACAATGGTACTGACTTGGGATTTGAGGAGTGGCTAGTTTGGATTGTGAAGATGTTCCAAGCAAGAGGAAATAGGATTTTTGTTGCAGAGAGTGGGTAGTTAAGGTGAACACGTTGAGCAGCTCTGGTTATCACGTGACCTCAGGGCCAGGTGAAGCCTGGGCTCCAGGCTGAGGACCTGCTGGGGGCTTCTGAGCAGGACCATGAGATAAATGTTTCAGGAGGATGACTCTGCCTGCAGCATAAGAGGAGGAGCAGTGAGGTTCCACGAGCCTAGATGGAAGGAGAGCCTTAACCTGTGCCCAGCAGTCCAGCTGTGGTGTTGGAGGAGGGCTGCATCTGAGCAGGGCAGTGAGAGTAGACAGACTTGGCCAGATAAGGGACTTGATAGGTGATTAGACATGGGTCACAAGTTGAAAACTTGACTCTGGTGGAGTCACTGACCATGATATGCAAAGCAGAAGGGAACTCTTTCTCTGGTCTTTGGTGAAAGAATGAAGGCTGGTACAATGTTAAAGCTTTGAGGGAGGGTGAGCCCTGGCCCCTCGAATGTCACTACTACTGAGATATCATGCAGGCTGCTGCTGAATCTTCTTGTTCCTGACTGCCTCATTCCTGACCATAGTTGTTGTCAGGGCATCTGTCTTTCAGCCACTTCCTTCTCATGATCACATCGGTACTGTTGGTTCTTATTATGCAGACATTGCTGTTCGGCTGTGATGCCATCTTGGATTGCAGGATATTTCGTTAGGGTGTCAAAGGGCCTGTTCACTCTGTGCCACACCTGGATACACTAATTTGTCTTGCTGCTGCCCTGCTTTGCTGGGAGGGGTGTGTGTGTGTGTGTGTGTGTACACGCGTGTGTGTGTGTGTTGAAGGACTTATCAGCCTACACATAGCACATGGCTGTTTCTTTCCTGGACATTAGGAATTCTACAATACTTTGCTGTTTTCCCAGGTTTCTGTCCAAGAAGGACCTAGTGTCTCTTTGCTCTGTTTTTGCAATGTATCATCATATTTCACACCCTCCCTAACACACACACACACACACACACACACACAATACATATATGCTTTTTACTTCTGTATGTCCCTTTCAGTTCTTACTTTATCTCATGCAAGAGGATCTTTACCTAATCTTGGGGTAGAATGTGTAGGGGAAGGCATTGCTTTACTTGTCAGCTCATCTTTCCAATTATTCTATCTATGTCAGAAATGAAGCATTTGGAGTCAAGCACTGACTCCTGTGTTTTCTACTTTATGCTGTGTCATTTGATCACTGAGGTAACTAATACCACATGAGTAAAAGTAGGAGTAATAAGAAATACTAGAAAAAAAACTAAGAGTTCAATATATGAAACAAATTTGAAAATGGGAGTGCATCCTGCTCTTTTTTTTTTTTTTCCAGTGGGAAATAACTTTTATTGAGACCCCACCAGCTGCAAAATCTGTTCCTGGCATTAAGCTCCTTCTTCCTTTGCAATTCCGTCTTTCTTGAGTGGTCCCATGAATGCTTTCTTCTCCTCCATGGTTTGGAAGCGGCCATGGCCAAACTTGGAGGTAGTGTCAATGAACTTAATGTCAATCTTCTCCAGAGCCCGCTGCTTCATCTGCACCAGCAAGGACTTGAGGAGGGTGAGCACCCGCTTCTTGGTTCCCACCACACAGCCTTTCAGCATGACAAAGTCATTGGTCACTTCACCGTAGTGGACAAAGCCACCCAATGGGTTGATGCTCTTGTCAGACAGGTCATAGTCAGTGGAGGCATTGTTCTTGATCAGCTTGCCATCCTTGATTAGGTAGCCCTGGCCAATCTTATAGCTCTTCTTGTTGATCTCAGTGCGGTGATGCTAGCCTTTCTGCCCAGTGCATGCCACAGAGAAGGCCACATGAGCAGGATGCCACGCCCCAATACAGGTCACCTTGCTCAGGCCTCGGTGGGTCTTGCGGGGCAGCTTCTTGGTGTGCCAACGACTGGTGACCCCTCTGTAGTCTTTGCCCTTAGTCACCCAGATGATGTCGATCATCTCATCCTGCCCAAACACTTGGTTCACAGGTACCTGCTGCTCGAGCCTCTCACAGGCCCGGTACAGCTTCTCGGCCATGGTGCCTCCATTCACCTGGATCTCCATCAGGTGGACCTTCTTCTGGCGCAGAGGAAGCAGGCGCATCTGGGTGTGGGCAATGACGCAGATGAGTTGGCAGTACTTCTTCATGCTGCTGAAGTCCTTCTCCAGCTGCTTCTTGCCATCCTCATCCTGCCATTTCTTGCAGTGCTTAGTAAAGGCCTTCTTCTTAGATTTATGCCGGTTCTTATAGAAACACCTCTTGCATTCATCACTGGTGTGCTCAGCGAAGACAGTCTTGAAGGTCCAGAGGCCTCGAGGGGTTTTCACGTAGCCCACAATGCCCACAAACACCATGGGTGTCGTCTCCACAATGGTCACAGCCTCCACTACCTCCTTCTTGTTCACCTTGGATCCTGGCCTGTCGAATTCCCGCACGATGTGGGTCATGCCGGCCTTGTATCCCAGGAAGGCTGTGAGGTGGACCAGCTTGGACGGGTCATCCTTAGGGAAGCTCTTCACCTTCCCACGATGCCTGCTGCTGCACTTCCAAGGCAGGAAGCCAAGGGACCCATGTCTGGGAGCGGAGAACTTTCTGTGAGACATCACACCATCAAATCCCGCCAGTAGAGCCCTGCTCTTTTACTTAAAATTGTGTTTTCACCATTTTCCTATTTTGTTACATACTTTTCAAAAACATATTTTTAAATGGCGGCATCATTTATTTAACTACCCTTCTATTGTTGGAATTAAGTTTTTCCAAGATTTCTCTTTTTGAATTTCAAACAACTTAGTGATGAAAAACAGTGTGCATAAGTCTTTGAGTACACTTCTTTTTATTTCCTTAATAAGAATTCCTAAGGGGGAATTGCTGAGTCAAAGCAAACGAACATTTAAAGGACTCTTGATAATTGTGTCCAAATTGCCCTGCAGATAAGTGGTTGCAAACACTTCAAACTGCAGCACCTATTTATCCATGTTGTTAGCAGCCTTATTACTTTGAACATCATCATTTATAGAATCTTTTACATTTGAGATTTCATCTTTCCATGTAGTTTTAACTTGAAAGTCTTTATTTGTGGTAAGGTTATCTTAGTCTGTTTTCTTTCTAAATTTTTATTTAACTTTTTTTTTTATAGACATGGGGTTTTGCCATGTTGCCCAGGGTGATTTCGATCAAGCAATCCTCCCGCCTTGGCCTCCCAAAGTGCTGGGATTACAGGTGTGAGTCATTATGCCTGACTCCAGTCTGTTTTCTGTTATTATAATATAACACTTGAAGACTAGGAAGTTTATAATGGAAAGAGGCTTATTTAGCTCACAGTTCTGGAAACTGGGAGGTCCAAGATCAGGTGACTGAATCTGGTCTGCTTCTGGTGAGGATCTTGTGCTGCCTTACAACACGGCAGAGAAGTGGAAGGGGAAGTGGGCAAGAACAGAAGGGATATTAGGTCTTAATAACCAAATCACTTCTTAGAGGCCCCACCTCCCAACATTGCCACACTGGGGACCCAATTTCCAACACATGAATTCTGGGGATATACTCAAACCATAGCAGAGGTTGAATATTCAAAAAAAAATAGTCTGGAAGCTTCCTAGAGAAGTGGAACTGGTGTGGATCTGTAAAAGAAGAGCCTTGACAGCCTTGGGAAGGGATTATCATCCATGCTCAGGAAGACAGATGGGAATATGGGATGAGGAATGGGAAAATGAGAACTTGGACAAGATGGTAAGGTGGGGGATCTTCCTAGGAGGAGGGGACTGAATCAGGACATCTAGTGGCCCCGAAACCTTCAACTACTCAGGAACCTCAGTATGATCACATTCACTTTTATTTGTAGCCATCATATTAAAAAAAAAAACTTCTCTTTTTTTTTCCTAAGTAAACTAGAAGACAGAAAAGCTGTAAGGCTGACATATAGCATATTCCAAGTGGGACCCATTTGCTGGCTAAGCAGTAGATCAGCACAAATTATGAGCATTTAGACATGTGTTAACCTACTAATTGAGGGTTGGGGGACACTAGATGATGAGGCCTCTAGTAGATGCCCTTGATCTGCCCCCTCCTGATTCCTGAAACACCAATTAACACTCTCAGTCAATACTAGAAAACATATGGTGAAGATAAACACTACCCCATAAAGAATATCACCCTGGCTTGTCACAGGACATTAACTGACCCATACTGGCACCCCTACGGGGGTGGCAGCAGCAATTGTAATGGAAAAGTTACTGTTTTCCTATTTAACTTTCTGTTTGTGAAAAAGGCCCTCTTGATGTCTAAGAATGATATAAGAAAGTTATGCGTATGTGGGCCTGTGTGTGTGTGAGTGTGTGTTGGGTCTTTTGTGGTCTACCTCATTCTCATTCTCACTCACATGTGATGATCTTATGATCTGACTGTTGCTGTTTCAGTATAAGGTCAGCCTAATAGCAAAGGTGGTTTGAGGAATGAATACATAATGTATTTTAAGAAGTCATCCAAGTAACTTTCCAAATAAAATCTGAAATTTTACCATTGGTAAGTCATCTCTTTATGTATGTCAAGTGTTGACCCTTTCTCCAGGAGCTCCTATGCCATGGGAAGGACGTGAGAAGTCCCTTAGTGTAGGTGAATTCATCACTTCATACTCTTTCCTGAAAGGAGAGATGGAGCCACCTTAGAGGCAGGGGATTCTGGTAGTCTCAACTGCATGGACAGCAGTGCTAATATCCTAACTGATAGCTTCTGTAGGGAATGTTCTCTACCCTGTGGTCCTTCCTGCTCCATCCTGGGCCAGTGCCTCCCAGGACTCTGGGACTTTGCTTCCCCTGCTCTGCATGCCTGTGGTAGGCAGAATAATGGCTCACAAGTATGTCTATGTCCTAATCTCTGGAATCTGTGAATATGTTAGGTTATATGACAAAATAAATTATAGTTGTAGATGGATTAAGGTTGATAATTAACTGACCTTGAAATGGGAAGATTATATAGGTTGAGTATCATTTACCTGAAATGCTTGCAACCAGAAGTGTTTCAGATTTCAGAATATTTGAATTTATACTTACTGGCTGAGCATCCTCAATTTGAAAACTTGAAATTCAAAATGCTCCAATGAGCATTTCATTTGAGTGTCACATTGGGACTCAAAAAGTTTCAGGTTTTGGGGCATTTTGGATTTCAGATTTTTTAGATTTGGGATGCTTAACCTGTACTGAATTATGTAGGTGGGTTCAGTGTAATCATGAGTCCTTATAAGTAGAAGAAGGAGGCAGAAGAGAGAGAGCACCAGAGTGTGAGAAGGAATTGGCTTGATACTGTTGGCTTTGAAGATGATGAAATAGTGTCTTAAGCCCAGGGATGCTGGTGGCCTCTAGGAGCTAGAAAAGGCAAAGAAATGGATTTTCCCCTAGTGCCTCCAGAAGGAATGCACTTCCGCTGACACCTTAAGTTTAGCTTAGTGAGACCCATTTTAAACCTCTGAAATTCAGAACTTTGAGATAATTCAACCACAACTGTTTGTGGTTGATTTGTTACAGCAGCAGCATGAAACTAATATAAAGCCCAAGTTGTCTGGCCCTGAGCCTGGGAGCCCAGTAAGGACATTGTCTGAACCCCCACCAAGCTCAAGGTTGTGGTTAGTCTCTAGGATGATGTGTACTGGTTATTTAGTAGAAGCTTTTAACTGCTAGGACTGAGACATCTCAGAAGGTGCTGCAGAATGCTTCTCAACTGGCCCAACTAGGTTGGTGAGGGGACGAGAAAGATGCATGTTTAATACTCTGAGACCTGAAGCATTTTCTGTCCCCCTTTAAATAATTAAAACCTACTGTCCACTAAAATTCTCCTTGTGTTCCTGTTCATCTTAGGCAGTTACTCCAGGAGAGTTGTGCTTCTCAAAACATGAAGAATTATGAACAAGGTTTTTGTCTTCAAAGCATTGGCTGACCATAAACATGTAGTCATTCACTTATTTATACAATGCATATTAACTTAAAGTTTTCGTTGTGTAAGTTGGCATGAGAATGCATTTCCTCTGCTTGGAAATGTAAACCTGTGGGAAGGTTGAAAGCAAGGACATTGGTCCATTCATTTGTTATTTTTTTTATTAACTAGGGGTGGGCACCTATATGTGCTAGACAGTAGGCTAGGCTCACGGATACAGTGTTGACAGACTTTATGAAAATGACTTTATAATTTTAGTGGTGTTGAGTTCCATGAGGATGTAGTACTAGGTACTATGAGAACATGTAATGGGTCTATTCAGTGGTGGTTCAGTGTTTGGTTGGAGAGTGTGTTACAAGAAATAATAATAATATATTATCTGTGCTGGGGTGGTGGGCTGATTGAGAGCCATTGGAAGTTTTCAAAGCAGCTCAGGAAATGGGAACCTTGGGGAAAGTGGAGAGCTGAATAAAGTCTGGCTGGTCTTATTTCCAAGGAAGAGAGATAATCCTGTTGGGGGAGAGATCAAGCCAGGTTTTGACACCCAATACTTGTTCCTCTAACACCATTTCCTGCAGAACTCTGAGTAAGAGAAAAAATGGACACTTTTGGACATTGGAATCAGTCTTTAAAATGAGATAGATCATTTATTGCAAAGGGTTGTCTTCCATTGAAAGGAATTTAGTATTCTGGGAAAGTTTAGTTTGAGACAGAACTTTGAGTGCAGCCACAAGAGCAAACCAACAGTTACTCTTAGGGCCAGAAGAGCCAAATTATTTTTAAAAATGAGTTTACTTTTTTTCAGGTGACACAATAATGATGCAAGTGTAAGACAGTAGCATATTGAACAACGGGATGGGGCTATAAAGGCAAAGGGTCAGATTGTAACAATGTCCTAAGGATATGGACCATAGGTGGGCAACTCCAGAGTGCTTAAAATGGAGTTGCTTGGGTAATGTGCCAAGGAAGTATCTGTGAGTCATCCTACTTCTGTTTCCAAAATAGACTCACTGACCTGATTTAAGAGGCATTAAAAGGGATGAAGTTGACATTTGCAAATACATTTAACTTATTTGTCTTGCAGGCAGGGAACATGTTGGGACAACTTTCAACTGCATAATGTGTGGTCCAGGAGCTTTGATCTCTTTATGCTTTCTTTATATTGAGAAAAAGCTTTGAAGTATCCTGCAATTATGAATACAGTAGACACCCGTTGTAATGGGTTGCTGTGAAATTGATTTGGCTCTACCAAGGGTCAACTCCCATCTCCTGATGAAACCCTCATGTGCTTAAAGCCTTTTTCCTCCTAGTAACTTAAGAATGTTAGTCATACTTCCTATTTTCAGCCCAGGGAGGGTTATTTACCATTTTAATTTTTCTTTTAAGTCATTGATTAGGTAGGGTATCTGTTCAAGAATGGCTGTCACATTGGCCAGTACAAGTGGAGGTGACATGATTCTCATGCATTTACTTCTGGATAACTGTTTTTCAGTTGAAAATGAACTTTTGAGTGATGCTGGAGATTTTGATGATGCCTTTTCTTATGACTATTCTGTTGAGTAGGGAAACGAAAGCAAAAACTAAAAGTAGTCTTGGCTTTATATTATCCATAGATCATTGATAGGTTAAGTTTGATTTAACTTGATGCTTTAGAGCACATGAGAAACAAATCTTGTGTTTGATCAGCTGAGTATCTCTTTCTGAGCTCATTGCCTAGGTTTTCCTAATTGGACAAAGAATTGGGCAACTTTACAGCTCTGGCAATTCCACTTTTGCCATGTATTGGGACTCAGAGCCAAGAGTCCCTGAAGAGGGATGGTATGCACCTGTTGGTCACTGTAACTCCTAGCTATTCCTCAGGGGACAGAACAGAGTTGTAGAAAATATTTGTGCTTCCACCAAACAAACATAACTTTCCTTTCGCTCCTCCTTCCTTTCCTGCCTCCTTCACATTGTATTCCTTTCATATTCCCAGGCTTCTTGTCATGTGGCATTAATATCTAAGCGGTAGAGATGGGTAAACTAAGAACGGAGTACGCATGTTACCATGCCTGTGCACCCCTTCTGCACTGGGAGGGCTCTGCGTGGGATATGGGACTTTGCCTAGGTTTTGCCAAACCCTTGTCAAACCTTTTGTGAAACCCTTACCAATGGGATGGGTCATGAGGACCCAGTGGATTTTACATCTTCTGGGTGAGTCTAATTCTCTATAGCTTGGTGCTGGACTTGGGGGCGGGGTGGGCAAAAGCATGGCCTAGGCATCGAGTGTGTCTCCTGTGGTGGGGAGAGGTGGTGTCTTTATGATTTGGGGAGTGTTGCTTTAGACTTAAACAATGAGTACCGGAACTCCAACTGTGAGACACTGGTCTTTAATAAGTGCAAAATAATCTCTCACTGGAATAACTTTCACTTCAGGAAGATCAGTTTTCGGTCCGAAACCCATTCATAGTGCTCCTTTAATGAGAAAAATAGTGACCTGGGATGAGGAAAGTCTGTTTAGAGCACAAATAGCTATTATTACAATTTTAGATAACCCAGTCTAACAGAAGGCCATGTGATTGAAAGGACAGATGATAAAATCTAAATATGAGTAAAGCCTGAGAATACACCCTTTCTTCTAATGCTGACTGTCTAGTTGTGTTTGTTATCTAACCCTGTAATTAGGATGGCATTCAGAAAATATGAGAAAAGTTGGTATTCTTTTCATAACCCCCAAATCTTTGCATTGCTGCATGAAACTTTTGGCTTCAGCTTTTCCCTGTTCATTAACCATGCCAAAATTTTTAATCTAACACCACTGTTAAAGAGTGGCAGGCTTCCAGGGAAATATATCAGCCAGGCTTATTAATTTCATGCCAAGTGCTGGAGGCGTGAATGTAGAGAACGCTGTTTGACTTTGGATAATAGGAATCAGGCAGCTTAAAGGCAAGGGATAAAGATCAGGAGCCCTGCGTCTCAGGAGGAGGAGCAGGTGCAGGCTTCAAGCAAGGCCTTCAGGCCCAAAGGGGCAGCCCATGCTTAAAACAATCTGCAGTGCTGTTTTTTTCTTTTTTTTTTTTTTAATTTGGCGTGTGCCTCTCACAGCTTAACAGACCGCTGCTCCACAAAGAGGGGTAAACAGAGAAAGGGAAATTAAAAAGGGAAGTCCCCAGGTAGACAAAAACAAATTAGGGCAAACAAATTACACAGAGTCAACAAATAAACAAGGGAACATCTGTGAATATATTTCTTGGATTTTCTGATTCTGAATGCAACCTGAGAGATGGTAGAGGGAGGTGAGGGGTATAATCTAGAGCAATGTCCTCTTTGGAGGGAATGAGCAAGCTGAACACAAAAAGAGCAAGAGATACCTGAAGTGGAACTCTCGCCAGTGTGCTGCGGGAGGAGGTCAGAAGCTCTCCAGGTGGCGTGACCGGCCGCAGCTACATGAGCTAGTCTTCCTGCTTCCCCTGCTGCACCCTCTGTCTGTCACCCAACCATGCCTTGAAGGGTGGTTGGTGCCATGGGTTCTGCCGACCATCACATAGGGAAGGGCTTTGGAAATATAAAGAGGTAGCAGTGCATTCATATAAGCAAACAAAATAAAGCTAGCAACATTCCAATAGAGGATGTATGTGCACCTTATCCATTTTTCACATCTGTTCCTAGTGGGTACACTTAGCTCTTCCAGACACTAGACATTTGCCAGGTGTTGCCTGGATGTTGGGAAACATTTAAGCTGTACCTTCTGGCCGTTTGGTTGCTGCTGACACAATTTCCCTTTTACCCTGAGGCTGTTGAGATGATTTCAAGGTTTTGAAGGAAGTTTAGCATATTGCATACTGTTAACCAAAGGCATAACTGCATTTACAAACAGATGAAAAGAGTAGGAATTGGTTTACAACATCTTCCGTGGATCCTCTCTCACTGTGGAATGTGGGCAAATATAATAAGGAAGTGAAGAAATGATAAGTATTTGATTTATTCACTACATACACTCAAATGATACTCAGATAATTTCTAAATTTTTTCCTTTGGATTCTTTAAGCTTCATGAAGTATGCAGTTGTTTAGGGTCTAAACTGTTCTTTTCTAACCTAATTGTTGTGCTAAGTGCCCTATCACTCCTGCTGCCTTGAGCCTTCATCGTGCAGATGATAACCTACTAGAAACACCCAACGAAGTGAGAACTTTTTTGTGTATGTGTAAATGCAAGAGTGAAATAAGCCCGCAATTCTCCTCCTATTCCTCACTTACATATTTTTGGTTTATTGCTTATTCCTAAATGGGATACAACAAGTAAGCTGTGCAATAGAAGAATTATGCTAGATGTGATCAATGTGCAAATCTAAGAATAGTACAATGATGTTTGACAACTATATTAGAAAGAGTTCAGCAGTTAGGATTTGGTCTATGAAGCTAACAGTGTAGGGAATAACAGTAAGCAGAAAGGTAATACTAATCAGTAACTCTTTGAATCAGTGGTGGAGACACCCAGGCACATTTCCTGGCCAAGGTGGGCATATTTGGTGAACTTTATTGAATTATTTGACTTCTGTTTGCCGATTTGTAAAATGAGTGTAACCATGTTTTTTTAGTCCTTCAAGAAATGGTAGGAAGTACAGCCAGTGTCTATGAGATCCTTTCAGTTCTGGACAGAAATTATCAATAAAAATGCTAGCCTCCATTTATTATTAATTCTCAAGTCACAGTGTTGCAAGGGGCCTTGTGAGGTCAACCTGTTCTCACCCCATTTGCAGTGCTTGTTATTTGGAATCCTAGAGAAACACAATGATGGATTATTCCAAATTTCTTTGTGTCAAGGTATTAAGATGAGGTACCCAATTACTATCAAAGCCCCACTAAAAGCTCATTGTAGGATGCAGGAAATCAATATCATCAAATATTTTTTGGGTGTCTATTGGGTGCTCTGTGTTTCATTTGTAACTATTTGCTGTGATTTAGAGTTAAGATCTACAGGCTCCTCCTTGCATATTTAGTAACTTTTCTCCCCATTCAGTTTAGAGAAAAATCTTTAAATTTCTTTTATAAGCTGAACATGCCTCTCTGGAATGAATTTGTAAGAAATTTGTAAGGAATCCATGTTTCATGCCAATTCTGGAGAGAAGGCATAGAAAAATCTCCATAGAATAAAATATGACTTCAAAGGCTACTGCTACAGTAAACCTAAAAGGATAAACAGAATATGGTTTGTAATACTGTTACTATTTCACTTACTTAAGAAACCAAATTCGACCTTAAATGACTGTATTTGTTGTCTCATAAGTCTTACAATTATTTTGCTATAATTATGTTTCTAAAAACTTTCTGAGAGGCCTTGATACCAATCTGCTTACTCTGCTTGATGATGTAACCAAACCAGCACTAAGCACATGCTACATACTTTCCATATCGCTCTACGACACTAGAGGTTATAGACAACTACAAGCTTAATATGAATCATGGTGTACTTAGGGGGAGTCTGTTTCTTGGGATTTGAAATCATTCTGATGATTTTGGCAATCAGCATATTTAGTACCTCTTTTTATCTAACTTTTCTGGATACTCCATGCCTATGAACTTAAGTTATTTTCTTCCATTACATCAATTTAAAATTTATAAATTAGAGCTGGAGGAAACTAGTAATGGTCCTTTGTAATGTGCTAAAATGCTTTGAAATCACTGGAAGAGCAGTGCTGTGGAAATTCAAGGTAGTTATTAGTTTAATTAGCCAAATAATTTAATAAATCCAATTAGTTCTTAACTTTGTATTGCTTGTAGCCTATTAAAAAGTAATTACCACTCATGCTTTTGATTAAGATTGAGTAGCTAGTATCAGACCAACTCTCCTGCTAAGAACATCTAGAAAGCAGACATTTTTAAAGGCAGCAAAAGGAAATCAAGGCAGTCAAGACTTGACAGGTCAAGATCCCTGAGAGAAGCAGAATGCATTAAAGTGAGGCCTACATTTCCTATCAATTTTTCCTCTTGGGGCATTTACCAGTTGTGGGGCAGGGCGCAGAATCTGAACAGAAAGGTTGTAGCAGGACACTCATTGGGCTGGGAGTCAAATATTAGAGCTCAGTTTTCCTGAGGCAGTCAGGACTTGAAGAGCAAGATACTAGAAGAAAGGTTACTATAAAATATTGAACCCTGTATTCTACCTGCAATTTCCCCTATAGTCATTTGTCACATTCTAAGAAGTACATATGTGGGATGAGATGCTGATTAACTAAGCATAAAGTAGCTGCAAGAGGCTAAAAAGCTAAGCAGAGAGGGTAGAGTCACTGTGCTGAGAAGGCTCAATTGGAGTTCAGGAGGAGGGACCCTGGTAAATACTCTAGGCTTTCAGTTGAGATTCCCAAAGGGTCAAGCACTAGGAACAAGGGAAAACAAGAATTAGGCTTACCTTGTCTGGATCAAGATGATCTACTAGTTCTCCATCTGTCTTCAAGAAATAAAAAAACAATTAAATCTTCTCTGTAGACTTATACATAGAGAGGGTTGCCTATACATTAACATAGAAAAAATTAGCTGGCATAATAGGAAACAGGACCAAAAGACTAAAAGCAAAACAAACTCCGACATCCCTAAAACTCCAAACAAAACAAACCCCCAAAACAACAAACAAAACAAAAACACAAGGGGAAAAAAAAGACCTACAAGTGATTCAGATTTGGGGTTGTCAGACACAGACATGTGTTCAAATAAGTACTATTAATGTGCTCAACAAAATAGAGAAGACAATAAAAAATTTCACAGAGAGCAAGAACCAATAAAAATGAATCAAATAGAAATTCTCTAATTCAAATTCCTGTTACTAAGTTTAATAATTCAATAGATGGTTTAATAACAGATTAGAACTCAGTAAAAGAATTGTTTATCTGGAAGATAGGACAGCAAAAGCTATCTAGATTAATGTACAAAGAGAAAAAAGAATGAAAAGTATGAAATATATGATACAGATGGAAAATTATGAATGGTCTAAATATATGTAACTGGAGTTCCAGAAAGAGAAAAGAGAGAAAATGCATCCATGAAACAGTATAATGTGTCAAATAAGTAATATTTGAAAATAAATTGGCTGAGAAGTTTCATAAACCCATGAGATATCAAGCCATAGAAGCAGGAGTTTTATGTACCATAAGTAGTATAAATGCAAAGAAAACTACATGTATGCACACAATAATAAAATTGATGAAAAAGACAAAAACATCTTAAAAGTTGCCAGAAAAAAAAGAAACATGTTCACAGAAGCAGCAACATGATTAACAACTGACTTTTAAGAGAATTCATGAAAGCTAGGTAACAACAGAATGACATCTGTAAAGTGTGGAAACAGTCTACCTAGAATTTTATACTGAGAAAAATATTCTTCAAAATGAAGAAAAAAGAAAAATGACATTTTGAGATAAAGAAAAGCTTAGGGAATATCATCTCTTGCAGAAAAAAACAAAAAACCTGAAACTGTAAAGGGATTTCTTCAGCTGGAAGGAAAATGTTCCCAAATGGAAATATGAAAATTCAGGAAGGAATGAGGAGAATGGGTAAGTATGTAAAAAATATAAGTCAATATACTGCCTGTTTAAAATAACAATTATAATGTGAGGTTTAAAATGTTTCTAGAATATAAATATAAGACAACAATATCATACAAAGGAGAGGAACTGTGTAAATTAAAGTGTGAAAGACCCTTATGTTTTCTGAGAAGTGGTAGAAGCATTAATATGTAGTAAACTATAATAAGTTAAAAATGCATGTATAATTTCTAAGGCAACCACTAAAAAAATAGCAAATAATCCCTATGTAACAAGCCAGTTGGGGGGGGGAATGAAACAATTTTAAATTTCAATTATCACAAGAAAGACAAGATAAGAGAAAAAAAGGGGGAAAATATATGTTTACAAAAAGAAAATAAATAATATGGTAGCAGATTTGAACCCAAATATATCCATCTTTATATTAAATATAAATGGACTAAATTCTTCAAGTTAAATATTATCAGAATGTGTAAAAATCAAAATCTTAAAAGATTATACTTAAAAGAGTGTAAGAACACACAAAAAGTATAAGAACCCACAAAAATCATACTTGTAATCCCAGCACTTTGGGAGGCTGAGGCAGACAGATCGCGAGGTCAGGAGATCAAGACCATCCTGGCTAACACGGCAAAACCCCATCTCTACTAAAAAATACAAAAAAATTAGCCAGGCGTGGTGGTGGGTGCCTGTAGTCCCAGCTATTTGGGAGACTGAGGCAGGATAATGGCGTGAACCTGGGAGGTGGAGCTTGCTGTGAGCTCAGATCACGCCACTGCACTCCAGCTTAGGTGACAGAGCGAGACTCTGTCTCAAAAAAAAAAAAAAAAAAAAAACACACAAAACGTTGACAGTCAAAGGATAAAAGATACATCAGGTTCTACTAACTAATCTGATATTACTATCAATGTAGATTTTAGGGCAAAAAGTATTATTACATAAAAGTGTTTTTCAACTCAGCACTATTGGTATTTTGAACTGGATAATTCTTTGTGGTGAGGGACCATCCTGTGCATTGTAGGATGCTTATAAGCATCCCTGGCCTTTACTCACTAGATATCAGCAATATTCCCTGCCCCAAGTTGTGACAACCAAAAATTGTCTCTAGACCTTGCTAATGTACTCAGTTGAGAAGCACTGTTATATGTAAAAAAAGGCATTTCACTATATTAAAAGGGTCACTTCAAAAGGAAAATAAAAATAAAACAATCCTAAATCAAAACGTTATTCCTCTTCCAACATAAGCATTAAGGTTATAAATTTTTATTTAAGCACTGCTTTACTTAAGTTTCATGATTTTTTTTAATGCATAGGTTAATAGGTAGTGTATTGCTTAATTTCCAATTTTCCAGTTCTATATAGAACATTGTACTGAACAACTGTAGACATACACTTTCTTTTCAAGTACATGAGAAACATTTGCCACAATATACTGTAAGCTGGGTCATAAAACATGTCTCAACAAATTTCAAAAAATCAAAATCATATGGAGTATGTTCTCTGACCATGGTCGAATTCTGTATAAATTTTAACAGAATGGAGAAGAAAATAAATATGATCATCTCAAAAAATTAAGAAACAGCATTTGATAAAATTTAACGCCAATTCATGAAAAAATCCTTAGCAAAGTAGAAATAGAAAGTAATTTTCTTAATAATAGAGAGTATTTTTAAAAGCTAACCACAGATGTCACTTTTAATGACTAAATACTAAAAACCTTGCCCCTGATGTGAAAATGAAGCAAGGATGTCTGCTATTGCCATTTTTATGAATCATTGTATTGAAATTCCTAGTCAGTGCAGTAAGACAAGAAAATGAAACAGAAGACATATGTAATATGTAGGAAGAAATAAAACTGTTTTTGTTTGTGGATGACAGGACTGTATACTTGGAAATTCTAAAAATAATCTACAAAAATTGACTATTAGAATTGATAATAGTTAATTTAGCATGGCCACTGTATACAACAAAGTCAATTATATAAAAATCAATTGTATCTGCATGTATCAGCCACATCAAATTAGAAAATGGATTTAAAAATTTTACTAGCATCAAAAAATATTAAATAGGGAAAATAAAAGATATGCAAAGCTTCCACACAGAAAACTATAAAATATTACTGAAAGAAATTAGAGTAGAAAGAAATTAAGTACAAAGCTATAACATGTTAATGGATTAGAAGGCTCAATATCATGTCAATGAAAAGAGGTAAACTCTGTAAAATATTTGAAAAGCTTTATTTTGAACCAAGTATGAGAGACCAATGGAGCCCCCAGGAGATCCTGATAACATGTCCCTAAGGTGGTTGGGATATAACTTGGTTTATACATTTTAGGGAGACATAAGATATCAATCAAAGCATGTAAGATATACATTAGTTTGGTCTGAAAAGTTGGGACAACTGAAAATGGGGGAGTGGTGCTTACAGGTCATAGGCAGATTAAAAGATTTTCTGATTGGCAATTGGTTAAAAGAGTGAAGTTGTTGTCTAAAGATTTAGAATCAATAAAAAGGAATGTCTGGGATAAGATAAAGGGTTGTGGAGACCAAGGTTTTATCATGCTGATGAAGCCTCCAGGTAGTCTTTTTTCTTTTTTTAAGACAGAGTCTTGCTCTGTCGCCCAGGCTGGAGTGGCATGATCTCAGCTCACTGCAAGCTCCGCCTTCTGGGTTCACACCATTCTCCTGCCTCAGCCTCCCAAGTAGCTGGGACTACAGGTGCCCACCACCACACCTGGCTACTTTTTCTTTTTTCTTTTTTTTTTTTGTATTTTTAGTAGAGATGGGGTTTCACCGTGTTAGCCAGGATGGTCTTGATCTCCTGATCTCATGATCCACCCTCCTCAGCCTCCTACAGTGCTGGGATTGCAGGCATGAGCCACGCGCCCAGCCATAAATGTTTCTTATAAGACTTTAAAGAGTCTATTAAGATTCTTATCAGTTTTAAAGTTTCTGTGTTGATGTTAATGCTGGTCAGCTGTGAGTCATATCTGACTCCTCACTTCCCCTCATGGTCCAAACTAGTTTTTCAGGTTAACTTTGGAATGCCCTTGGCCAAGAGGAGGAGTCCGTTCAGATATTTGGGCAACTTAGAATTTCATTTTTGGTTAACAATCGAAAAGATGGTTATTCTCACCAAATTGAACTATAGATTCAATGCCATCTTAATAAAAACTCTAGCAGGTTTTTTTTTTTTTGGTGGAAGTTGACAAACTGATTCTGAAATTTATACATAAATGAAAACCATCAAGAATAGTAAAGACAATCTTGAAGAATAATAGTGAAGACAAATTTAAAGGGTATAGACTTCCAGATGCCACAACTTCTTATAAAGCCACAGTACTTTACAATTAACACTACTCTCTTGGTCTAAGGATCAACACATTGGCTAAAGGAACAGAAGATAAAGTCCTGAAACAGACCCACATATATCCCTGTCCCCCTTATTTATGACAAAGGTGCTACAGTAGTACAGTGCCAAAGGCTATTTTTCTTCCTTCAATAAATGGTGATGAATCAACTGATTGAAATTTGGGAAAAAACAAAACAAAACAAACTTTGCTACCTATCACAGACCATAAACAAAAATGAATTCTTAGATCATAGATCTTAATGTGAAATACATTTTCCAGAAGATAACAATGTATTTAATGTATTGGAGAATGTACTTAAAACTTTGGAACATGCAAAGATTTCTTTAAAAAGATACAAGAAGAACAAACCATAAACTGAAAGACTAGTGCACTGACTTTATTCAAATCAAGAATCTTTTCTTTTCTTTCTTTCTTTTTCTTTTTTTCTTTTTGTTTTTTTGAAACGGAGTTTCACTCTTGTTGCCCAGGATGGAGTGCAATGGCACGGTCTCGGCTCACTGCAACCTCCTCCTCCCAGGTTCAAGTGATTCTCCTGCTTCAGTCTCCCAACTACAAATTACAGGCACCTGACACCACACCTGGCTAATTTTTGTATTTTTAGTAAAGACGGGGTTGCACCATGTTGGCTAGGATGGTTGCGAACTCCTGACCTCAGGTGATCCACCTGCCTCGGCCTCCCAAAGTGCTGGGATTATAGGCATGAGCCACTGCGCCTGGCCAAAAATCTTTTCTTACTATTAAGGAAAATAAAATGGCAAGCAACAGAGGAAGATATTTACATTAGACAGAAGAAAACATTTAAAAATATCAGACAAAGGACTAGCATCCAGAATTTATTTAAAAATTTCCTACAAAAAAGAAAAAAACAGTTAAAAGTGGACAAAAGACTCAGACTGGCACATTTTAAAAGGGAGTACCTCCATAGCCAAGAGGCATATAATATAAAAAGTTGCTCAACATCAACAGCCATTAGGGAAATGCAGATTACTACTACAGGAGCTCCTCCGAACCACCTATGAGAATGCTTAAAATTTTACAAATTGACAATACTAAATGTTGTAGAGGATGTGGAGAATTCAAATTTTCATTGAGTGTAAATTAGTAAAATTACTTTGGAAAACTTCGGCAGTATCTTTTAAAGGTGAACATATACATACCTGATGACGCAGCAATTCCCCTCTTAGGTATAAACCCAACAGACATTCACAAGTGTGTGTATGAAAAGGCATATACTAGAATGTTTGTAGCAGCATTATTCACCATTGCCAAAACTGGAAACAATTCGGATGTCCATCAAAGGTAGAATGAATGAATAAATTGTGGTACAGTCATATAATGGAACAAAAAATGGCAACAAAAAAGAATGAATTAGTGTTACCCACCACAATGTAGACTGATCTCATGGACATAATATGTGAGCAAAAGAAGTCAGATATAAAAGAGTGCATTTGGTATAATTCCATTTATATGAAGTTGAAAACTGGGCAAAGCTCATCTATTGAAGTAGAAGTGAGACTTGTAGTTGCATTTGGCCAAGTTAATGACTGGGAGGAGCCATGAGGGAGGCTTCTAGGGTACTGATAGCACCCTAAATCTTGACCTGGTGCTAGTTATGCAAGAGCGTTCAGTTTGTAAAAATTCATGAGATGTACACGTCCCTTTGTACACAATGCTGTATTTTTACATTAATCACAAGTTGCCAAAAAACAATGACTACCTAACAATCTGGAGATAAACCATGGAATTGCTCTTCCAGGGTAGTGGAGAAGTGCTTTCAGTGGAGTTGAATTATACGAGGTTTCTAAGTTCAGCCTTCTGACAGGGAAGATTGTCTTCAGGTTCCTCTAATTCTTGTTCAGTGGAATTTACCTGATGATTAGATTGTTATGCTAAATATGAGCCGTGATATATATTTTTTTCCTTTTACCAGTTAGGCTGGTCAATTGAGTCTGGTTAAATAACAAAGGGTTATTTAAAGAATCTTGACAAAAGCCACACTAGGGATTAACAAACTTTTTTTTTTTTTTTTTAATTACCTTCTTTCTAGAACTAAGGGGCCAAGGATGAATTGGTAAAGCTTTTTTATGCCTGGATTTTAAATAAAAGAAAAATTATCTCCAGTCTGGCATCTTTTGGGGCAAAACAAATAGAGACATGTGGGCGATTCTGAGGGCGGGGAGCATGGGGCTTTGGGTTGGGGACTGAAAAAAGCCAAGAGAGCAGTAGGAAGGAGGGAGAGTGTCAGAGGCCGAGAGTTAAGAGACAGCCAAGGAACCTGAAGTGAATCGGTATTTGTTCATTTGGATATGTAAAGCACCTAAGGGAGAGGAAAACAGGTGCAATATGAATGCATTAATGGAATGAAATATGAGGCTTGACCTATGAATAAATATTCAGAATAAAAGCATTTTAAAATGTATCTTGGTTTTAGGGCACTTACTCTGTCTGGCAGATAATTCAAAGTTTTCATGGCCATACACACTCACATGGTTTGTCAGCTTCGGATCCGCCTGAGACACACTCATCCTCCTCCCTTTTCATGGCTCAATCTTGTTCTCTGAAGTACAGAGCCTGCCTAAGTTACATGAAACAGGACTCCTTATCATATGGATTCAGATATTCCAATTATGTCACCAGAAATCATGACCTAGGATGAAAGCTCCCAACAGTAATCCTAGAGGACGGTTAGTCCATGCTGTTAAGAAAAGAATTTGATGGCATCTCCACTATGGCCTGAGAATTGCTCCAGCCCAGTGATCCAAATTTTATCAGAAATCTGTTACTAAAAGGGATATTATTAGTTTTCCCCCCTTAGGCTTATGACAGGTTGGAGACCCCCAGTAGTTCAGATGTGTGGGGAGCATCTCTGAAACACAGAGAAATCGGCTTTCAAAACGATTTATTCAGCCTGGAGACCAGGAAACTGAATGCCACTCTAAGTTGTCTCTCTGGCCCAAGACATGAAAGCCGAAAGGAGACTTTCAACAGTGTAAAGAAATAGCCCGCTGCCCTTCTGCCCAATTACTGAAAAGTTTTCTTCTGACTCAAAGGAGGGCATTGATGGGGGACAAGCTAAGATCCCTGCAGCACATCCAGGCATATGTTTACCTGCCCAGAAGCAGCACTCAGGCTTCTCTATCCTCAGCAATGCCCAAAGCTTGCTCCCCTCTGCATTATCCTAGGGTTGGCCTGCATTCTCTGTGCTGGCCACGGAGGGTGCTGGCCTGCCTTACCGCTTTAGAAATCCAAAGAATTGTTTCACTGGGTCCTAGTCCATGAAGAGTTCAGTTTATCAGGTTAATCTCGGGAGATAAATAAGCAAATTCAAAGATAATTTTGTACTTGAAGTCGATTGAAAATCTTTTGATTCTTCTTGCTGTTCAACACTGAATCAAGGCCTTCTCATTAAAAAATAAAATAGTAACCTATTTGTTGCAGTCCTGCTTGTTTTTGGTATCTGAGTTTTAGGTTTATAGTAAATGCTACCTCACAAGATTAAGACAGAAATCTACTTGAACAATTCATAAAAAAATAGACATTAAATAAGCAAACAGAAAATGTAAAAGATCACTTGTAATCAAATAATTGAAAGTTGAAATAAGTCAACAGTAATAATATTTTTTTAAAAAGAGGAATTGAAGGGATTTTTATTTAGCTTTGGGGTCTCTGTGAGATTCCAAGATGGAAGGTAGCTTTTTTACCCCAGAACCACATTTAGATTTCACTCATTTCTTTAGGCTGCAGAGGGCTCAGGAGCCTGTGTGGCACAGACAATGTGTGGAAGCAATTCAGGGGTTGAGTCTGGGACCAGGTGGACCTATCATGATGCTTTCATGATGACTTTCTGTCCCTACTAGAGCCTCCTGTGAAAAATAACTTTCATTTTTCTTAATCCTCCTCTTCTATAAGATCAGCTTGTGGGAAAATTTCAAGTAGTGCCCCACAGGGATTGATGGAGTGTTTTTGTCATGCATTTGTGCCTTCTCTGGAAAGGGGATCTTTTCTAATTCAGAAGAGCCTATACTCTTTCCCCAAGATTTCAAAATTCCAAAATTATAGAGATGGCCAAGGGCTTATTGTATTTTTCCCATGATTTGGAATAGGATTGACTCCAGGGTTGGGAATGGTGGAATATACAGATGGGGATCAAGGGACATAAGAGATGGGGTGGGAAGGGTTGGGCGCAGGGGAGGCAGAGTGGCGGGGAATGGGGCAGCATCTGGGGATGGCTGTCCTTGGCTCAGTATTTAGAAGTGCTGCCGTGAAGGGACTGCAAAGATGTGTGAATGTTTCCCTCCTCTTATACCCCATGGGATAGGGTCCTTTAATGGCAGTGCCTTGAAGTTTTGGTTAATAATTTTTTTTTTCTTCCCTGTTGTTATCTAGAAATGTCTTTGTATAATATAACTAACAGTAGTATTTTAATGCATTTAGTGTTTACAATAGTTCTGTGAAACAGGAATGGGTATTAGCTCTTCCTCACAGAAGAGGAAGCTGAATTACAGAGAGGTTAAGTAACATGTGTGGTGGCATCACCAGCCGGGCAGTGGTGGAGCTGGAATTGGATCTCTTTCTCTTAATGACTATACTGCTTCCCAGGAAGAGTTCCTGTTACGCTACAAGTGATACATCTTGAAACAATACAGGACTTGTAGTAAGGTATGGCATGGATAACCTAACCACAGAATTTGGAAAACTTAACCATGTCTCACTCCTATATTGTTTGATTGGTTGATGAATTCATTCATTAGATTAAACCGTGAAAACCTACTATGTGCCAGACATGTGTCGGGTGTGGGAAATTCAGAGATAAGTAAGATAGAGTCTTTGCCTGAAGCAAGCTCACCACCTAGGCAGAAAACATGGCTGCAATTGTTTACTAAGTAGTAGTGCATATGTGATTGCAGAAATAAGTATGATATGCATTTGAGTCACTCAGGAAAAGGCACATCCAGGGAGTCAGGGGAAGATTGAAGAGTTGACATTTGAGTAAGGCAGTAAGAAAACTAAACACAAAAACAACTACTCAAGTGATACATTCGCTATATAAAAATGAAAATTGTTCAGAGTAGATAGAATAAGGAGGGCAAAACTACTTCCTTCCCGGATATATCTATTAAAAGTTTACTATGTATTCTTCCAGACATTTTTTTATATATTTACATAAAAATACACATATACTAATACAGAGGTTAGGACTATAACAAAATGGGTGCATTTATACATACTGTTCTGCACACTGTCCTCCCAACTTACTGATTCTCTAAGTCCTCCCAACTTAGAAATTTTTCCATGTCACCTATTGTAGGTCCATTCATTCTTTTAATTGTTGACTAATAGTTGGTTAAATGAGTATAGCATGATTTATTTTCCATGTTGCTCTTGATGGGTATTTGGGTTATTTCCTTTTATTTGCTATCATAAACAATACTGTCATAAAAGTTAGCATATGTATCATCATCACCGTGTGTTTGGCATACAAATTATTGTCTCTATGTGCCATTTCTGTAATATATATGCTCACTTCAAAATTTGATATACATAAATAAATTAGGCTCTGTAGTGGCTGTTTCAGTTGACATTCCTACTCTTAATATTGAGTGCCCATTCCCTTACATACTTGTCCATATCGGATGTTAACAATCTCTGAAAATGTGGCCAATCTGATCATTAAAAATGATACCTCATTATTTAAAATTTATTTCTCTGATCACTAATATGTTTGTGCTTACTTATATTGTTTTATACTTTCAGCTTTTAAATTATTATTATTTTGTTTTCAGTATTTTGCTATCTGGGGCATATTTTGTTTGTTTCCTTCAGTGATTTGTAGGGCTCACATCCTGCTTGAAATTTCATACTGTTGAACTCTTCATTTTTTACAAACTTTCCTCAGTCTATATTTCATTGAAGATCAGATAATTTAGCTATCTTTCTCCCTGCAACTCTCCCGTATAAGATTTTTTTTTTTTAGCATTATTTTACTGTATTTTCCATTCTCCGCTACACTTCACTACCCCTCCTCCCACCTTTGTTCTTCCTACTGAGTTTGGGGATCCAGATTATTGCTAAATTATTATTCTTTTACTTTTCACATCTTTCCTTTAAAGAAAATTTCTAGATTTATGTATTTGATTTTATATCCATGTATGCCATTATTTTTGCCTTTGACTGCCTGCGATATTTACTGCTAGTCTTTTTATACCACAACTCGCAGCTTTTTATTCTGATTTATCACTTATTTGACTGTAGTTGGTATTTAGTTATTTTTTTTTAAGAAGGGGAAGAGTTTGGTATGTTTTCTAGGTGGGCCCCTGTATGCCTGAGGGTGTTTTTCTATTTCCTTAATACGTGACTGACAACTTGGCTGGGTGTACAGTTTTAGGGTTTTTGTTTTTCTTTTGTCAAAACTATCTTTTTGCATTTAGTATATGGAGGAGACATCTGAGCTCAGATTGATTTTATTTTCCTTTTGTAAGAATTACTCCTACTCAGTTTGGTTGTTTGGAAAACTTCTCCTTCTTCTATTTAGGTAAGTCCTAAAGGTACTAAAAAATACAAGGTATAAAATAGACATTAATACTCCCAATACCTGGAATGAACATATTTATATTCTGTCACACTTGCTTTGAGTCTCTTTCTTCCTTTCCTTCCCTCCTTTCTTCCTTTCCTTTCCTCTTCCCTCCCTTCTTTCCCCACTTTCCTTCCCTCCCCTCCTGTCTCCTCCCCTCCCCTCCCCTTCCCTTCCCATCAATGTTACAGATATCGCTTAAGTGCCCTTTAACCTTTAACCAGCACTTCTTACTGCACTCACCAGTCTCTTCTATGACCACTCAAGAACAACCACTATTAGAATTTAAACTGTAAGTTTTTAGGCCATTTCTTTAAAATTTTGCATACATATTTATAAATCCAATATATCTACACATATCATATATACAAATATACATATATATATAATTTCAAAACACTCATTTTGAAGGTATATATGTTTTCTTTATTTGTATAAAATGGTACCATACTAGGGATATTATTCTGTATCATTTTTAGTGAATTTATTTTTCTTAATCTCTATACTTAAAAGATTGCTAGGATGTGTTGAGATGACATCTTTTTCTTTATTTTGGGTAATATACTTGGATCTCTTTTAATTTAAAATTCAGGGTTTTTTTTCAGCATAGGAAGTTTTTTTTTCTTTCTTTCAATTATGTTTTTGTTTATTGCTTCTGCTTGAATTATTCTAGTCTTCCTTTGGGAATACCTGTAATGTATAGAGTGGATCTAATCTATTTTTCCCTTAATTATGCTTTCATGTGGCGAGGTTAATCAAAACTCAGCGCTTGTTAGCAGACGTGTATTTCTGTTATTTAAGTCTGCATTATTAACATTCTTTTTAGGGTCATAGTTATGAGGAAGGCTGATATGCTCCACTCCTAGCCCAATTTCCAGTTTCTGCAAGTTTTTGCCATGGACACCTCTAAGGTACTGAATGACTAATTTTACTCTCTAGTTCTGCATTCACAGATGCACTGAAGAGACAAAGTTAACAAAAAGCCTAAAATCCCAAATATCACTTCATTCCAGGAATCTTTCAATCTTGGTCCAACCTACCTCATTTACATATATGCAATAAACCTCCCAGGATGCTTTTCAGGGCCAGCAGAATCTCCACTCCCTGTTCTAGTCTTGTTTTTCTGAAATTTGCTATCCCAGAATGACTAAAAAAAAATTGGGGGGAATAGTGTTGGGGTATAGTACTCTAGACTTCTCTGTATACCACACAGATCCTGGCAATAAGCTATCTGTAAGTTAATTTCTTAGCTTTGGGTGGTATTATAAGTTCTTTCTCTCTGTCTCTCTTCCACCCTCCCTCTCCATCTCTCCCTGTCTTTGTGTCCTTCTTTCCAGCTAAGTTAGTGGTAGCTTAAGATAGACAGTTAACTAGACCCAATTTTAACCGGAATACATTTGAGTCTTGAGTCTCTAAGTTTCTCTTACCTCCCAGTTTGGAGCACCATGGAATTAGGCTCTTAGAGTAGCAGCTCCTTAAGTAGATGAGAGTAAAGTGACAGTGGTGCTGGGGTCAGTAATAATGAGGCATTCTAGAGAGAGGAAAACACATGTGCAATGGGAAGACGATAGGAAGAACGTAGTATACGTAAGGAGTTTTGAATTAGTGATGAAACCTTTTTAGTTTTAAGAATCTGGGTTTTGATATTGGACCAGCTCCATTAATTACTATCTGTGTGAATTTTTGCAAATCACTCAAACACTCTTCACTTTCCTCATCTGTAAAATGGGGACAGTAAGAGAAACCAGTTCATATGATTGCTGCAAAGATTAAATAATATAATGCAAATGTGTTTAGTGCTTAGCATAGAGTAAGGGTCAATAACTGTTAGGTTTTGTTACTATTATTGTTATCATTCATGTTTAATTTTGACCTAAATTACAGCTGGAGTCAACTGTGGCCAGAAAATGGAGGGTCTTGCATACATAGGTAAAGGATTTTGGACTGTGAGAAACCACTAACAAGAGCAAGGACAGTAACATGATCAGATTTGTGTTGAAATGTCTGCTGTGCTTTGGAGAACACCTTGAATGCAGAGACTAGAGCCAGGTCAGTGCTGTGCAGAAGTGAGTGCACGTTAGCTTGTGACAGACAATTGTTAGGTTTTCTGAATAGGTTGATAAATATATCCGTTATTAAGTATTAAATTATATAAAGGTATAATTAAGTTATATTGAAATCAAAGATAAATAAGATAAAACATATTACTTCCTAATTATCTCACTGTATTTTACTATTTTCATGTTTCTGAGGTCACTTGTATCCACTGTATCTGTATGGTAGAAATACAATATAATGGTGAGCTACTGAGCTTCTCTTCCCAATCAGTGAAGTCACTGGTAGCTTTAAATGGGCCAGGCGAGGGGCAATTACACAGTAGAAATCAGCAAAGTTTACAAATCAGGGTTTTCCCCACTACCCAGAGAGGGAGATCAATTGTTAAACCTTTATGAATGCACCACTGGGCCAGAGAGACACATTAGAAAGCTACTGAAACAGTCTGTAGAGAAACGATGAGAGTTTGACTCTAAGCACTTGGAGTGGAGAGGAGGGAGATAGATTTGAGAGATACTTTAGTGTTAGAATCAGTAGGATTCTACTGATTGTATGTAGAGGAAAAGAAGATGAAGATTGAAGTCTGAAAAGGAGTTATCTGACTTGAGCAACTCTCCCTTGCTGTTTTTGATGAAGCAAGCTGCCATATTGTGAGCTACCCTATGGAGAGGCCCACATGACAAGGAACTGAAGCAAAGGGCTGAGGCCCCTAGTCCAGGTTCTGAATCCTGCCAACAATCATGTGAACTTTGAGCCTTCATATAAGACTCTAGCTCTGGTTGACACTTTGATTGCAGCCTCTTGAGAGACCCTAAAGTAGAAGACCCAGTTAAGGTGTGCCCAAATTCCTGACCCTCCAAAACCATGAGATAATAAATGGGTGTTATTATAAGCTGCTAAATTTGTATAGTTTCTTCTACAGCAGCAGTAGGTAACAAATGCAAGTCTTTTGTATAACTTAGCATTGGGGTATACCTTCCTGCCTTAGGGATTGAGGTTGCTGGTCTCTGCTCTGTCTCTGCTCAAGTCCACTGAGAAGAGTTCTGCAGTAGAACCTGGTCAGGTCTTGTCCTTCTGGGTGACAGGGGAGTTGACTCAGGGCTTGCCAGGCTGCACTCTCCTTTTCCTGCGTGTAGAGTGGAGCCTTCAGGATTCTGAAAAGTGGTTAGTAGCGCCCAGTTGGGCAAATCTGTGTAAGAGTGATAGCTGAGATGAGTCCTGCTGTAGCACTCAGAGCCAGTCACTGATTAATTCTTCCCTGCTGAACAAACCATGGTCCTTCCTCTGTGGATGACCTTTGGGTTAGGCCAGAATTAATGTCTGAAGATATGCTCACTTTCCAGAAATGGGAAGGACCTTGAAGAGAAACATGGGTGATTTTTAACATTAACTGTTTAACATGATAAAGACCACATGCTACCACATTCTCTCTCTTTTTTATTCCATCAGAGAGAATTAAAAAACTTAATGAAGGCCGGGCGCGGTGGCTCAAGCCTGTAATCCCAGCACTTTGGGAGGCTGAGACGGGCGGATCACGAGATCAGGAGATCGAGACATCCTGGCCAACACGGTGAAACCCCGTCTCTACTAAAAATACAAAACACTAGCCGGGCGACGTGGCGGGCGCCTGTAGTCCCAGTACTCGGGAGGCTGAGGCAGGAGAATGGCGTGAACCCGGGAGGCGGAGCTTGCAGTGAGCTGAGATCCGGCCACTGCACTCCAGCCTGGGCGACAGAGCGAGACTCTGTCTCAAAAAAAAAAAAAAAAAAAAAAAACAAAACAAACAAACAAAAAAAAACGTAATGAAAATTTCTGTTTATTTAAATCATCTAGGACAGAGGAAAATGGAGGATACACAGTTTGAGATGATGCCAGCCATAAAAGGAACTCTGAGTGGGATTTGGAAACTAACTGGCAAAAAATGTGGGTCAGCATCTTGCTCCTGATCCCTTAGGCTGAAGAGAACTCCTTGTTTCTTGACACTGTGCCCCAGAGATGGTGTTTAAATAAGACCATGGCCAAGACAGGATTCTACTAAAGTGACTTATTTTTCCAGATTCCCATTTTAAAAACAGAAGTCTAATTGCCTATGGGGGAATTGAAATAACAGAATAATGTTAATTTATTTTTAAAACCAATTATCAGCATTTAAAAGGCCACCTCTGTAGGATGTCAAGATGAACTCCTCATCTACACTGACCTCTTAATAACATGCTCATTGAATTTTTTTTTTTTTTGCCTGAAATAGGCTAATCTTAAATAAGTATCTTTTTGTGGGGTGGCGGGGGTGGGGGAGGTAAGATCCATTTATTTATTCAACAAATATTTCCTGCATGGCTATTTGGTACCAGGCACTGTTCTAGGCATGCTGTTCATTCTAGTGAGGGAGAAAAACAATAACCAGATGATTTACATATTATGTAATATGATAATATAGTGATGTATTATCAAGAAAATATAAGTGTATACAATATGACATGAATTTGAGAAAAATATACATATGACATATAGTAAAATTAACATTGTTAATTTTAATGCATTTATTAAAATGTAATATTATTGTAATTATATAACATAATGCCAGATTAGTGATAGATATAACTCAATTTGTAAGCTCACAAAATCTAAAAGTTTCTTTCTTTGTGATATCATGCTGAAATGGAAAAAAAGGATGATTTAGTCTTCAGAAAAATAAAGGCTATTGAATAAGGGCTCTTTCTCAAAATGGGAAACGGATGAAGACACTTCTTTTTTTTTTATTTTTTTGAGACAGAGTCTTGCTCTGTCGCTCAGGCTGGAGTGCAGTGTGAAGACGTGTGAAGCTCGTGTGAAGACGAGCTTTCCCTTGGGCTTGTTGCCTCAGAGTCACAAAATGGCTGTTCCAGCTTCAGGAATTGTTCCCACCTTCAAAGCAGAACGATAGGGGATGGGACAAGGCCAGCTTTATTTCTCTCCTTTATGAGGAAAGCAAAAACTTTCCCAGGACTATCCCCACCTCAGCAGATTTCTGCTCCATCATAGTGGGCAGATGGGTGTCACATGGTCATCCCTACCTGTAAGGGAGACTGGGAAAGTGCATGCTTAGCCATTCCATGTTTTATTGTGGGAGGGATCAACGGAGTAAGGAAGTGGCTATGGATGTGGCATCAGCCAATCAGCAGGGCTTGCCCCAGGGATCTTTGAGTTAAGGGTATAAAATGCATTGATTTGTTCTTCAAGCTTTCCCCAAATTCCATTCTTATCAGCCACCATGGTTTCCTCTGATGCAGAGGAAGGCCGAAGCAGCTTGGTAGCAAGAGCCTCAGGATGAACTATATTTGTTTGGGCTAAGGAGCTTTGGGAGCATGGATGAACCACAATGATGGAATCACAGGAGAGCTTTTGGTTGAAAATGATATACCAAGCAGGGAATTGACAATCATGGCTTAGCTCCATGCTAGAGATGGGGAAGATGGCAGATTAATAGGATTGTAGGAAACAAGACAAATGACTACTCCTTGGTAGGAAGAGTGCTGGTGGTGGGGATAGTATACTCTTAAGGCCAAGTAGCCCAAGTATGATATAGCAAAGGTTGTTCAAATAAAACAACAAGTTGTGGATGATGCAGAAAGATCTGATATGGACTTGAGAACCCAGGATTGTGAGAAAACCAGGTTGAAACAATTCTAATATTGGGTTTAAGTTGAGACTGTATGGATATTGGGGAGCTTGGAGAAATAAAGCAGGAGAGGGGCAGGTTCTGTCACTTTATTGGAGGGCATGGGTGGAAGAATGCCTGCTTGGGCACCAGGCCAGGAAGCAGTTATGGAAAGCCAGAAAGCAAAGGGCATCAGAGGGCATGTGGTTTACTTCCTGTGTGCCTGTAGGAACAAGGTAAGTAAAACAAATTCCATAATCACTCTTGGTAGAGTTGGGTTTATACTGGCTCACTGCATGTTTATGGAACTAGTTTGAAAAATCCCTGGGTCAATGGCCAGGTCTTAACCTATGAGGATGATTTACTAGTGTTTGCATATAGGATGATCTTTATTATACAGTGATATTCTTTAGTGATTGGTTGAGAAAGCATTTGGCATATTGAAGGAACCCTATCAAAACTCTTGAGAGGGCTTACAGGCTGACATATAACATTGGAGAATCCAATGACTGATGTGCAGATACTTTGATTGGAAAGCAGGTACATCCTTCAGTGGGATTATAGGTACTGGGGCTCAATTTATGAAGGTTAAATATGATCACCATTAGGAAATCTCATTTCCCAGACTCAGAATTAGAATTTTAGGGTAGTTATTTGAAACAATTAGTGTATTGAAGTATAATAACCTTGGCTAGACTGTTGAATATGATAGGAACCCAAGTGACTTGCCTCGTATTTAAAGAAATAGTCTGGCAGGCATAGGAAAAAGTAATTTCAATCTTCACTTGTATCCCTTTAGGGATTAAACAAAGATTCAGTTTATAACTTATAATACTACTTATTAAGATTTCCTTGCCTCTTCTTTCCAGAAGCTTCTTAGGGCTTGTCATTTTCTAAATCATCACAACTTTCTCCAACACCTGGGATACTTTGTTTTTCTGTCTTCCTCACTTTCTGCTTTCTTCAGTACATTATTAATCAGATAAATTTGGACTTTTTGTTTTATTTTGCTTTCTTTCCCCAGGGACTATTTTCCTGAATTTTCCACAATATAGGAAAGGCCAGGAACTGATCCAGTAAGTAAGATTACGACCCCACCCCCATAGAAATTTAGGATATTTGAACATGTTTCAGTGTATAAGCCACGAGGAAAGCAACATACTCAAAAATGTTGTCTAGAGGCCGTGCCTTTTGGTGATTTTATATGTCAGAAAGTTGTACAAGAGCCTTAAAAATAGATATTCTGGGCTGTCATAATCATCTGATGGAAGCAGTACCGTTTTATGCTGGTGGAGCAGGGAAGGGTGGAGGCACTCACAGGGGAGCAAGTGAGGAAGTAGAATCTGGTAACTTACCAAGGTCAGGGCAAAAGAAAAAGCACTTCGTTTTGTTTTATTTTACTTAATTTGAACAGAGAAAGTTTAATATAAATAATTATTATAGGAGATCAGAATGGTGAGAAATTAGCTAGTAAGATAAAAAGAGAATGTAAGAATACAGGAATAACAGTTACAGGAAACAGTTGCTACCTGTCTCGTAGAGCTGAGAGAGTGCCCGCGGAAGACACCTCCCACTCTTCCTCAGCCCCGGGACTGAGATCCAGACTTTGTCGGAAAGAACAAGGCTGTGGCTCAGTGGATGCAGAGGAGTTGCTGAGATACTGTGTCATCAGAACTTGTTGGAAATCCACCTTTCAGGATGAGCCTCCGTGTTCATACTTGTGGTAAAACCACTTGAGAGGGGCCTGGGGAAACCTGCAGGAGCCCAGCACAGGAGAAGCCACAGGGACTGTCCCTCATTTTGTTTTCATGCCACAAAAGTACTCTAGGTATGAACTCGATGGTTTGTCAATCTTAATTTCTTCCTTGTTAGATAATCAAGCAGTTACTTTTTGCCAGGTAGCTTTTGAGTCTCTGGGCAAATGGCAAAAAAGATTGCAAAGTGTTTTCATACTATCCCATTTATAGGAGTCTTCCTTCAGCTGGAGGTTTTATACTCTGTTAAAATGCAAATGCCCTATAGAAGAAATGACATTTTAAGGCTGTTATTCCTCCTTTCTACCTTAGTGTACATGAAAGTACTGTCTCCTTTCCAGATAGTGGGGTTTGATTTGATAGTTGGGGGTGGGAGGGAGATGAGAGAACCCTGGACAGCTGAGCATTTTGGAAGGGGACACTCCCAACCAGAACAGAAGGTGGAGAACGGGAGCCTGGCATACCAGCCATGATAGAGTCTACTTCACAGCTTTTGGGAACCCTGTCCTGACTGAGTTCCGTCAAAACATCAAATGCAAAATCCACTTTTTTTGTAGAACATTTCCTTCTGTTTCTTCTCTTTTCTTACTTGCTTCAGGGAGGTTTATGGTTTGAAAAATTAAAGTGTGGATCTATTTTCATTACCAAAGGATTTGCAAAACTGAGCTGGGCCTGTCTGAGCTCGCATTTGCATTTGCCATCCCTTAAGCTGATTTTCAGTGCTGAGCAGCTATTTTAAATGTTTTCAAGAGCCTCCTTTTTAACTCTTTTCCTTACTTGAGTTGTCTATTTCTGCAGTTAAAAAAATTCCGTTGCTGATTCTTGGTGGAAAATCCCAATACCAGTTGCCAACTGCAATAATGGGTAAGACTGTTTGCTCAGGGAATGATTGGGCAGTTGGAGCCAATATCCAAGGAGTGGCTCACCCTGAAAGGCTGGTTAGGGGCTGCAGATCTGGAGCCTCAGAGGATTTAGGCAACTTCAAGGTTACTTTATGGCTGGAGCAGTGATTGGGAGTTGGTATTTATTGAATACATGAATGGGCTAAAGGAAAAAATAATTGCTGGAAAATGAGGAATTATTCTCTGTTCAGTCATGCTAGGTGAATTACTTCTTGGCTACCCATATCTTGTGAGATAGACTTTGAAGTCTTTTTTACAGTATGACCCTCATAGTCTGGTACTTGATTGTCTGTTCTGTCAGGCTTCCTTCCCTAGCATGGTTCAGCTTTGGTTTTGAGCAGGAATGCTGCTGAGGCTTCTTCTGTGAGGGTTTCCCTGACCCTTCTAGGAAATGGCTCTTCTGGGCTCCCATTGTACTTTGTATGTACCCCATTAAAATGATGGTCATCCTTTTTTAAATACTGTAATTGAATTGTTTGCTTGTCTGTCTCCCTACTACTACTAAAAATTTGTTGCTTCCAGGCATCATCTGTTCATTTTTGAGCCCTTAATTGTTTGTTGAATGAATAAGTGAACTAGTGGCTATAAGCTATAAGCTATAAGCATATTAGCAGAGCTGCATCTAAGTAGCCAGACGTGTTTATGGCTTTTGGGTTGGCTCTTGGGGAGTTAGTGGTGTGTCCTCATGTTTGGTGGTGAAGAACCAGTCATAACAACTTTATACCAGAAGGCCAGCCCAATGCCGATTCTAGAATCAATTGTTAGTTCCAGTCCCTGTGTTTCTGAAAAAATTATGATTATGGTTGACTTTTCATATTTTATTTGTGCATATTCTGTTTCTGTAGTTTCATTTCCTTTTCTTAGTAAACACTTTTTCCATTTTGTAGTAATAGGCAGCTTCATTTATATGTAATTATACTTGAGAGCCTATAAGGGAGAGAAAAAGTAGAGGTCTCTGGGTCCAAGCAGGGGCAGAGGGTGTGGAGCTTCCAAAATTGGTCCCTCTTCACCTTCTGTGGAGGTTAGACCCTCACACTCCAAGGAGCACAGTTTGAAAACCACTGATTTGGATTAAGGAATAAAATGAACACAATGGGAATACATCTTTTCCTAATATATTAAGTAGAAACCCTTTGGCAACCAGGTTATATATTTACTAGGCCTTTCATACCACTCAAACCTCTGTACCTCAAAATCAGCTTTTACAGCTTAAAAATTGGTATTGAAATAGTTACTCAGGTTTAATTTTAGAAAACTCGGGTCAATCAATATGTATGACTTTTAAGTTTAATCCTTCCTTTGGGGATCACGGAAGCTCCTTCTGGCTCCAGCGCTCTTTGATTTTCTGATTGTGAAGGGCAAGGTGGGAAAGAAATAAACAAGGTGACTAGGTTTCAAGGGCTGGCTTTCTTGGCATGAATGAGTAATTGGAAAGCCAGCATAATCAAAGTAATTTCATCCATCATGTACAGAAAGGGAAATAGAATTCAGGTTATTAAGGTTGCATGAAACTGCTTTTTGAATGTATGTACATATTTCTTCCTAGGGGCTAGATAACGTTTCCCATTTTTATTTCTAAAAGGAGTTATGGAAAAAGACAACTGAAAATAAAGCAGGAGCTATGGTCTCAAAGTAAAACTAGAATAATTCATTAAAGAACAGAAAAGAGTCTTAGGTTTCCCTTTTAAAAGAACAAGCTCACAAACCAGAACACAGGCTTTCAGCCCCTGAAGTGCACTTAGGCCAGGAGTCCTCCATGGTTCCTGTTTAGGGTGGGGGCCGGCGCAAAGAGGTAATTGAGAACCTTAGTTCCTAGCTCATCAGACCTTTTGGGTTTCACAGTTGCCTAGGTCTGTGACCTTTTGGAGTTTGGGGAAAACACACACAATGGGGGAATGGAGGAAAAGAGAACCTTTCTCTAGTCAAGGTAAGAGAGATGAAGAAAGAGCCAAGGAAGACCAGCTCCACAATGCAGAAGAGAACTAGATTGCTAACTGGAAAGACAAGGAAGGATGTTCTTGAAAGGAAACCAGCAGAGAAAGGCTACTATGCAGATTCAATCTTAGAATGGTAAATTTTCCCTGTGGGATAGGGTTTTTTTTTTTTTCCTTAAAGAGATCCAGGTCGGCTTTCACTAACTTGTAGGGAATTTGAGCTAAGGCATCTCCCAAAGCCTTGTTTACCTCATTCTTTTAAAAATTTATAAGATGGAGAATTTTCTTTGCATTGGAATAAAAAAGCCAAAATTGTAGGAACTTCGTCTGTTGTTCACAGCTGTGTCTGTAGCACCTAAGCAGTATAGTAGGTGCTCACAAAAAAATTCTTGAATAAACAAATTAATGAATAAATAAACTAACCTTTTGGCTCTTCTTTCCCCCTCTTTATTTTTCTTTATTATAAAAAGGAAAGGAGATTGGAATCAGTAGAGAAAGTACATTCTAGGAAGCTATGATGCATCTGGGGGCTGTTGAAGGTGGGTGGGAAGAGAGGGTTGTATTTTCCCAACATTAAATGGGCCCAGATTGCTGAGCCTCTGTTGTTCTGTTTCATCTATCATTATTAGTAGTTACTGCTCTCTGTTACCTGCTTGTTTAATTACAGCAGCCTTCTCACTTTTCTCCCACTTACTATTTCTAATTTGCTGCTTCCTGAAACCTAGGAAGAATTGAAAATTATCTAGAGAATAAGCATGCCAAATTTGTTAAATCGGCGACCTTATTTTATATGTATTTCTAAGTCATGACCATGGGCATAGAAGCTTCGTTTTTAATTAATAAGGAAAAATAAAAAGATGTGAAAAGAAAGCCATAAAGGTCATTTTACACACATGTAACTCCATGCACGAATGCCAATCTTTCCCCTTGTGTGTGCACTTGAGACTAGTTCTAGTACTATCCTTCAAAACCCAAGTGCATGAATTCCATGAAGTCTTTCCCCATTACTCTCATTTTAATTTTCCTTCTCTGAACAACCATGACATTAATTTATTACTTAATCATGAATTATGGCATACAATTCCCTAATTGATGTTTGTGGGTTTTTTTTCCCCCAGCTAGTTTTTAATTTCCTTGAAGACAGAAGCCATGTTCTTATTGTGTTAGAATATCTATCTCCCGCAGCTCCTGACACAGTGCTCTGTGTATAGAGGGTACTTGTTGGCTCACCAATTTGTTCTTTACACCAAATGCCCAGGGAAATCTTACATAGAGTTTATACCCGGCAAGGAAAGGACATGCTAGATTCTGCAGCTGCCAAAGACTGGAATGTCACTGGTATCCAGTCACCACAATTTCCAGGTCCCTCATTTTGTTCTTGGTGAGAAAGGAGCATAGGGGAGATTTCTTCCTTGAGAAGGCAGAAAGGAAGTGTGGTATCATCTTGCCTTCTAGCTTGGAAATTAATACTTGATCCTAAATTAGGTAATCTTCCCTTCACATCTCAGAGTTTTCCAGGCAACAGACACTCAGTACGAACAACAACAACAACAATACCAAAACAAAAAATAAAACTCTGAAACCCAAGAACTTGGTTATTTATTGTTATTAATAGCTAGATATTTTGCATCTGTCCCCTGGGGGCTGAAATAAACACTAGACATCTTACTTACATATAATGTCACTCTCTCTAACCTATTACATTCCACAGGGTCCCTAAATCCTATTTAATGAGAATATTTATGGCTGCTGTATCTTTCTTCTTTCATCCTCACATCATATCTGGGTTTGCAAAAGCAGGAAACTTTAATAGCACATAAATGAGAGAGAGAGGGAGAGAAGAGGGAGAGGCTTGGCATTATTTCTAAAGTCTGACAAGCTTTATTTAATATTGTGTTTTTACAAAAAAAGTTTCAGGTTCCCTGTGACTTTATTATTAATATTTTGAGAGTTCATTGTTGATGACATAAAGATGATATAGTTAAAATATAATTGTGTTTGAAATATTTTTAGCTTAGTCCCTCACTTTTTAATCTGTAGACCTTAAAATTATGGAAAACACCATAAATTCAGTTTTTCTTGTTAATATTAGCTCTTCATCTTTAGTTATAAGATTAAATTTTAATATGGAAAATTTTGAGTTTTTTTGTTTTTTGTTTTTTGGAGACAGAGTTTCACTCTTCTTGCCTAGGCTGGAGTGCAATGGTGCGATCTCGGCTCACTGCAACCTCTGCCTCCCAGGTTCAAGCGATTTTCCTGCCTCTGCCTCCTGAGTAGCTGGGATTACAGGTGCCCGCCACCAGGTCCAGCTAATTTTTTTTTGTATTTTTAGTAAAGACGGGGGTTTCACCATGTTGGCCAGGCTGGTCTCGAACTCTGAACTCCTGACTTCAAGTGATCCGCCCACTTTAGCCTCCCAAAGTGCTGGGATTACAGGTGTGAACCACTGTGCCCGGTCTTGCGGTTTTCTTTTCATTGTATTTGGATTACAGTATTTATGGAGAAATTGTCTTTTACTGATTTGACACTAGATACATTGAAAACAGTGGAATTTTAGAGCTGTAAGGGATTTGGGCTGCTTGTCAGCATCACCTGGAGAGATGGATGCCAAAGACCCATCCCAAGAGATTCTAGCCCCATAGCTGTGTGGCAGGGCGCAGGCTCTGGGATTCTGATGTAGTTGGTCTTACCTGCAGTTTGGAACCATTGGCTTAGAATTTATTTTGTAGGATTTCAAAAAGATGGTATATTGACCACAAAGAGCCAGGTTTTCCCCTTAGATGTAAGCTACCTCTTGGTTTTAACTTTTAACACTTTTGGGGTTTACATTAATGACTTGAGACAAATATCATGCACTCTAAATACATAAAAGCACTCTTGTCTGGCTATTGTTAAAATCATTGTTGTTCCTGAAGGTGTTTTTTATGTCCGACCAGAGGGTAGACAGCCATTATACTGGGAGAATCATACTCAAATTCTTGTCGTTTTTCAACAAAAGTGATCAATTCACTCTGGATAGAATGGATCTGATTTTGCCAATGAGGGAAGTGTGGATCATTTAGATTTTCCTAGAACTTTGATATTTTAACAAACGTCCTCTCTAAGGGCTGTCCGAAGGGAACCTTGCAGGGAGTCAACCACTCTGAAACTGAGTTTCCTAGATAACTGAGGGTTACTCCAGACAGAGGCCATCTTCTTGCTCCTTTATGGCTTCCTGCCTGGCACATTGCCTGGCACATAGCTGCTCCTTAAGAAATACTTTTCAAGGAATAAATGGATCAGCCATAAGTCTCCTCTTATTGTGTGTTATGAATGTCTCTGCCTTTTTAGACTGTATCAAATGTAGTTTAACTTTTTCGAAACGATGACTTAGGCCATCATGCTGAGCTCCAGTGCCCTCAGGGGTCGGTTGCACTATGTAGAATATTTTTGTTTTGCGCGAAATGATCCTAAGCTCCGGTGATTTTTACTTCTTTTGTTCGTCTTCTATAGTTATTTTCCCCCCATTTCCACCCTTGCTGTTAAGCCATCAGCTGTCACTCATTACTGTTACTGATGTGTCTCTTCTAGTCCTCTTCTGTTAATTTGCTGCTTTTATTGGGCTATTCATTTGGAAACCACATCACCAAGCCTGTTAGAATTTCCAAAGAGGAAAGCTAGGCTCAGAGTAAAGAGCCTAGGAAATCATTTTTTGTAAGGTTCGTTAATGAGGGCGGGCTCTGTGGTGTAGATGTGGCTGCTCACAGGTCTCTTCTGTTTCTTGGTTCTCAGCTGTTTTCCAATAAAGCTAGTGCTGAGTAAAGTGCCAATGTTCCTTTAAAGATAAGAGAGATTCCCTCCTTCTGCATTCTCATTTCTTGTACTTCGTGGGAATTAAGAGATGGTTGGTCAGCAATTTGGTCTGCATGCTTCTCTGGAAAGGAATTAGCTTGAAGTCCTGGGGAACCTGACGAAGCAGCTCAGGGCAGGTCTGGTGACCTAACTGAGATTGAGATCCACTCTCCCTAGACCCATGAAGGTACATTTGAGCCTTTACAAAGGGGAAGAAGGAAGGGGAGAATGTCTACAACTGTGAGGAAAATAAGGCAGGTGTTTTGCCCTCGTTTCTTACTTTCATTTTACAGATGAGGAAAGTAAAGCCTTTGCTATAATATGGCCACTGGGACTCAACTTTAAACTTTGCTAACATGAAATTCCTCCCCCTTTGCAATCTTCTGGGAATTTCCAACCATCCTCTCATATGATGACATTCAAGGCTGGTGAGCGTGACCCCTGAAAACTCCTTCCTGGGTTTTAGTGACACTTGCCTCTCCTTGTCCTCCTCCTACCTCTTGGGCTGCTGCTTCTCAGTCTCAAGGCAAATTCCTCTTTCCTTTCCCGTCATCTGAACATGGAGGTGCCCTCAAGCTTCATCCTTCACCTTCTTCTTTCCCTTATCCTTATATTTTCTCTGGTGATCACATTCTAGCCTCCCTAATTTTATTTGCTTCTTATGAACAACAACAACAAGAACAAGAACAACAACACAGAATCAAACCCTCTGGAGCAGTCACACAAGCACCTGGATTCCTGAGAGACCTTCAGGTGCTTCCCCAGGCCCTCCTCCACCCACCTGCCTGCTTCCATTCTCCACGCTCATTGGCCATTGTGGCTACTCTGCCTACTTTGGCTCTAGACCCTGGCTCTCACTTCTATTTGACCTCTTAGATTTGGACACTGGAGTTTAGCCTGTTTATCCTGGCTTGAACCTTGGTTTCCCTTTGGCATTAGACCTTTACATCCAATTGTATTCTAGACACACATGGCCACCTGAATGTCCTACAGATATATCAAGCTCAGGAAGTCCAAATGAAACTGTTTACAGGTCATCCATTTCCCCCCTCAACTCAAACTCTACTTCCTGTCAGTTTTCTCTCCTGAATATACTCAATTGTGTCTTGCTATCTATATCTGTATTTGTTTTCTATTGCTGCATAGTAACTGACCACAAATTTAGAGTCTTAAGACAACACATATTTATAATGTTACAGTTTATTTGGGTCAGGAGTCCAGGCACAGCTTGCTGGCTCCTTGCTTTTAGAGACCCTCAAGGGTCCTTGCCACTTGGCCCCTCACAGGCCCTCTCATAACATAGTACCTTGTTTCTTCAAGGCCAGCAGGAGAATCTCCCTGCTGCTTCTAGTCTCTGACCTCTAGATACTCTGTTATGGGCTTACCCAATTTGCTTAGGTTCATCCTGGATAATTTCCCTTTTGGTTAACTCAAAATCAGCTGATTAGGGACTTCAATTACATCTGCAAAATCCCTTCACCTTTGCCATACCACAAACGTGAAATCCATCCCATTCACAGGTTCCACTCACACTCTATAAGAGGGGGTTACACCAGGCATGGGCACCAGGGGGCAGAAATCTTGGGGCCATCTCAGAGTTCTGCCTGCCACAGTATCTCATTATCTCCTGCCTGAATACTGCAGGCCCTTTCCTGTGGACCTTCCTGTCTCTTCGTATCCTGTCTATCTGGCCTCAAATCCATCATCTGCACTATTAGCACAGTGATCTTTCTGATGAATAAATGTGATCAAGTAATTGTCCAGCTTAATTCCACAAAGATTTGCCATAAAAAAAACAAACAAACAGGATACACCTAATTATTTTATGTGCCATAAAGACATTGTATGATTAAATCCTTACTGCTTTCTGGTCTCATCTTTTGCTTCTCTCCTAACATCAAATATTGTGCTGGTGGACATCTATTTCCCTGAACACACAGTACTTTTTTCTTTCAAGGCTTTGAACTGACGGTTCCTCTCTTTTCTTGCCATCTCACCCTGCACCTCACATACTGATTGACTTATAAAAGTGCAACTTACCTTTTAAGTCTCATCTCCTTGGTGATGATTTACAGACTTGGCTGCCTTTTCTGGGTCCCAGCTGCACTCCCTACACATATCCACTGGTGCTGCCCTCCAGGGGCCAAAGAGGAAGTCACATACATCAAGGTGTATCTGTGATCTCCAGGGAGGGAGACCCCACAGAAATGTATTAGCGTGAGGCTAAGAAGCCTCCTGGGAAAAGAAGGCAAGCTCTGTCCTCTCTCAGAATTCAGGCAGACTTGGTGAGGTCCACACAGCCAGCAGAGGGTGGCTCAAGGACTTTTCAAGGAGGTCAAGGAGCCACTTGAGAGGCTTGGATTTATTTTCTAGCCAAACTCACACTGGCCTCACCTTCAGACCTATGGGCCTGAAGCCTTTGGATGTATAAAATAAGACTACAAGTGGCTCGTCTCTAAATTCTGTAAAACTTCTTTAGGATCTGAAACATAGTAACATACAGACAGGAGAGGGTTGCAACCTCCTACTCTGCCACAGACCTTAGTCTAGCCTTGGCATCAAGAAGATTTTGAATGAGGAGGGAGGGTAACAGAGGTGTGGAGGAGTAGTGTGGCCTGCTGTGTTGTGGAAGCGGCTCTGGCAGAGCCACGGGAGAGACTCTGGACTCCAGGTGAGCAGTGGCGGTGGAAGCTGTATCTGATGATATAGAAGTTATCTGGGGCCCCCATGAAATAACTGAGGTCTTTGTGTGGGGAGTCTCTGTGGCGAAGTACACAGACTGGTTATATTAGGGGAAATTTTGTTACATACCAATTGTCAGTTTGAACTGTAATCATTATCATGCTTCTCTCTTCACCAGACAGTACACTTTTTGAAGATGAGTTCTCACTCCTTGGCATACCTGAAATTTAATGAATACCAGAATGAATGACTTTTTTTCACCACATGGAACCGAGCTCAGGAGCAGTGTACAAGTGAAACTTTGACAACAGATTGGGCCTACATGTTTTGTGTTAGGTAAAAGCCTTTGGGAGGTTTACAACATTGTCTGTTAAAAAATTTAAAAATGGTCATACAAAAGTATATATTCATGGGTTCTTGGTATAAAGTAAATTACATTTGATTCAGAGATACCCAGCTTTGCCTGTCTGGCAGCTTATCCAAGGGAGACTTCCTTTCTCCTACTCCTTGCAGAGTGCATGTTAGAACACTGGAGGTGAGAAGGGTGGGCAATGTGGGGAGTAGTTTCAAAGTAGTTCTTGATTAGACAGCTACTTGATTTCAAAACTGCTGGCACAGATGATCTCCAGGGCCCTCTTCCTGCTTCATGTCCTTGGCAGCTGTGTCCTATTGATCCTATTTGACCATGAAACATGGAGTCCTGGGAATCACCAGCCTCTTCCATTCCTACCCAGGGGTTGAAAAAAAAGATGAAACAAAACAAAAAACAAAAACAAAACAAGGCCGGGCACGGTGGCTCAAGCCTGTAATCCCAGCACTTTGGGAGGCCGAGGCGGGCGGATCACAAGGTCAGGAGATCGAGACCATCCTGGCTAACATGGTGAAACCCTGTCTCTACTAAAAATAGAAAAATTTGCCGGGCATGATGGCGGGCGCCTGTAGTCCCAGCTACTCGGGAGGCTGAGGCAGGAGGATGGCATGAACCTGGGAGGTGGAGCTTGCAATGAGTTGACATTGTGCCACTGCACTCCAGCCTGGGCGACAGAACCAGACTCCATCTCAATAAATAAATAAATAAATAAATAAATAACCAAAAAAAAGAAAGAAAAAGCTTTCTCTTATTGGACTGAAAATTTGGCAAGGTTACAGATATGAGCAGGAGCTCAGTACTGGATATACAGAGACACTGGTCAGCAAATTTGTATATGATTAAATGACTGGTTCCAATGTAATTCCATTAGCCTCTTTTTTTGTGGAAACAATTAGAAAATTCAAATACTGTATTCGTAAATTGCATTTGGGACTTAATGGTGGTATTTTCTTCCCAACTGAAATGCCTCTGTGAGTTGCTGTCTAATTCCCATTTATTTTTCCTTTATGCTCGAGCCTAATTCACATGTGGGTCAGAATAAAACCACTTTGTGCAATCTTTTAACTGTTAAGATTGCCATCCATGGTGGTCCTGGGGTCCTAACAGAGTGTCGCTCTTTTGACTGCTGCTGTTTAAAAAAAAAAAGAGCTCTCAAGAAATGTGACAAAATGGCTGATGTTTGAATGTAGTTGTTCTTTTAAAAATGCACGTTTCAATGATACTCAGATTGCTATTGATATAGGCTATTGATTTTTTTATTTTGAATGGAATCTTCCAGTGGTTGTCTTGAAGCACATCATCATATTTGTTCTCTATATTTACATTAAAACAACATTATTTTCTAAGTCATGTGAATTACATACAAAGGCAAAGGAGAATTTATTTACAAAACACAAGATGCAGTTGGATATTTGAATGTAAAATCGTTTGTTCCTTATCCTCTTGTATAATTAAAAATACATTTTTGTCAGGTTATTAGAACTCTCTGTGCTTAAGTTATTTTTATTTATAGCCACGTGCCACATAGTGACATTTCAGTCAATAAGGGACTGCATATACGATAGTTGTCCCATAAGATTATAATACTGTATTTGTTTATTTATTTTTTGAGACAGGTTCTTGCTGTGACACCTAAGCTGGCGGGCAATGTTGTAGTCATGGCTCACTGCATGCTTAACCTCCTGGGCTCATCCAATTCTTCCACCTCAGCCTCCAAATAGCTGGGACTACAGGCACATGCCACTATGCTTGGCTAAGTTTTGTATTTTTTGTAGAGATGGGGTTTCACCATGTTGCCCAGGCTGATCTTGAACTCCTGGGCTCAAACCATCCACTTCCTTGGCCTCCAAAGTTCTAGGATTACAGACATGAGCCACTATGTCCAACCTAATACTTTATTTTTACTGTACCTTTTCTATGTTTAGAAAACATACACAGATACACAGACACTTCCCATTGTGTGATAATTGTCTACAGTATTCAGTATGGTAACATGCTATTCAGGTTTGTGGCCTAGGAGCAATAGGCTACACCATATAGCTTAGGTGTATGGCTAAACCGTCTAGGTTTGTGCAACTACATTCTATGATGTTTGCACAATGATGAAATTGCCTAATGATGCATTTCTTAGAATTTATCCTCATCATTTAGTGACATATAACCATATGTTTTTAACCATATTTCTTTGTCCAAAGAAATGAGTTTGGGTACAGTTGGTGGTCACTGAGTTGGTATTTATTCGATAATTGTTGAGTTTATTTCAGGAGTAGGTACTGATAGTATCTCTCATCTGGAATTGGTCCATGTGGACTTAAGTTGACTGAGTCCTTTTTGCCCAACCAGGGAGACTCCAGGATTTTGGTCCACCAGGATAAACATTATGTGAAATGACCAAGAGGAAGTAGCAGATAAAGCCTACATGATTAAGACTAACAATTACTTGTCAATTATATACCCATGAAGGAATACTCCAGTTAATAAGTATTTATTGAGAATTCACATGTCAGGCACTGAGGATATACATAGTATCCTCCCTCAAGAGTCAAAATATTCTGAAATTATATTTATTTTCATAAGGCAATGTGCCATATATGAATTTCCCCCTGCCCCATCCCTAGCCCCATGCATACATACATCAGTGAAAAGAATATGGTCCTTGAAATTAGTCAAACATTATTTCACATCCTGACTCAGCCATTTATTGTGTGTGACCTTTGTTAAGTCATTTAAACAACACGAGACTCCTTTTTCCTCATTAGAAATTATATAATGAGGGCAATAAATACCATCCTGGTTGTTGTAAAGATAGAGATAAGGTATATAAAATACCTTATATAAGGCTTGGCCTATATGGGAACTTAATAACCTGTGTGGGAACCTGATTATAATATACAAAAACACTTAAAGTGTGTCTATTTCAGATGTATTAAGAACACGGTTCTCTAGTGTTTATGATAGCTGATATAGTCAGAGCTGTTGTTTCAATCATGCCCCTTAATGAAAATTTTCAGCAATAGCATTCTTAGAAAAGCCACTGTACTCCAGCGAGCTGGGTAAGTCCTCCTTAGGTGAATCCTCCATGCCTTGAGAGATAAGTAGTTTTGGCTCCTTGAGGCGCTAAACATTAATTTATATGTTTTCTCTGAGAATTTGTGCTCTCAATAAGCAGAAATCTCTGCACACCAGCCCTTGCTGTGAGGAAGCAGTGTGGCTATTTTCTAGGAGAGTATGCTGGTTGGATCTCACCAAAGGCACGTCTTCCTTGGTAAGGAGCAGAGGACATTTCCCCAATCCTTTTTGTCAACACAGTGGGAGATATCTGAATTTCATTTGGGTATTAACTGCTGTGTGAGTTGGGTTTCTGTCTGTTAGAGGAGCTGCTGTTATTGGATTAAAACCACAGTTGTTGGGAAGCACTTAAGACTCTATGGGGGATTTCTCTATCAAATAACAGGGTCAGAGTTTTGTTTTTTCTTTTTTCTAGTAAACCCGCTCCCCAGAGTTCTGTTTTCCAGGTAGCTATATCACTTAGCTGGAGACCAAGGAGAAGCAGAATTTCTTTCTTATTATCAAGGTGCTAGACCAGTCAGCTTAGAAATTATCCAAAGCTTGATTTGGCTTGCAGCTGTAGGACTGGAACCACAAGCCTATTGGAGGACACGGAATTCAGATGTCAGGGAGAATTTCAGTAGCAACAAACTCCAGGTAAAGCCACACATTCTTGTGTTCTGTAAAAAGGCTATCTTATAACTATTAACTCACCCTAGATCCTCCTGTGGTTTAGATTCACTGTAGATTTTATATTTTTATATAGCCTCTGGTGGCCTGGGAATTGCCAGTGTGGTGAGAGCTGCAGGCTGCTGCGGGCCTCCAGAGACTCTGAGTCTGGAATCACTGGAACATGCAAGTTGGTGACTGCTAGCTTCCTGGGCCGAGACACCAAAAGCTCAGGTTCTGACCTCAAACCTCTTCTGCCTGTGCTTAGCCAATAAATCTATCTGGTAAAGAGAAATGTATTCGGATGCCTTGAAAGTTTAGCATCTGCTTCTCGTTGGCTCTTGCTGCTTTAGAAAACATTCAGAAGTTTCTATTGGATTTGGATGAGACAGGGATGGCATATTTTCTGCATCTCTCCAGAAGCCTGCACCCCACTTTGGGAGCTTCATTTACATGCACATCGGATGCTGTCTGACTGCCTCGGACTGTACCTTTGAACAGATCCGATGGGATCCCCACATGCATGTAAATGAAGCTCCCTTAGCCAGAGCCTCGCTCCAAAGAGGCAAAGAGCAGGCTTTTCTTGAAACTTGTTACTGCGACAATCTCAAGCCAGACACCACAATAAGGAATTTTTTTCCTTGCTAGTGTGTATGCCAGAAGGATGCCACATAACTTGGTTTTCCAGACTGAGGTAATTTATTTAAACATGGATTATTTGAAAAATGGGAAGGGATACAGGGCTTGATTTTAATCCCTGCTAACACAGAGAAAAGAATGCTCGTGTCACAACTCAGTGAGTGTAAAAATTAAAAAAGGCTGAGACTATTGTTTGAAAACAGGCAAAATAATTAAAATTATTATGGAATAATCACATATCACACAACAACCTCCCACTCTTACGAGCAACAATCCAAAACAGCTCCTCCAAAGCGGGCCCAAGGGCAGAGGTTCTGTATATCATTCAAAGACCATCTGTCGTGCAATTCCTGTAGCGCCTTTGCACTATTCTGAGGGCAGGCTGAAATTTAGTCCTGGCAGTTCTCTTTCCATTTGCTAACAAACAGCAGTGATGGCAGATAAATATGGCAAACAATAGGTGTTTGTAATGAACTGGAAAGGGATGGGGAGTTTTGGAACCAACACCAAAATAAGAAGTTTTGGGTCCTGTGCTGGGCCCCTGAGACCCCCAGGGCCAGTTCCTGCCATGTGGCAGCTCAGACAGACATCTGCAGGCCGAGCGAGGCTTCCATGAGCTCAGCCAACCTGCTAAAGGCCTGATTTAAATAAAGTTCTTTTTTTTTCTTAAAAAAATTAATAATCACAAAGACTCAAAGCTAGGTTTTTCTTATTCCAGGAAACTCATGCATTGCAAATAGTTTGGAAAGCTTACTTTTTAGTTTGCACTCTTTCCTTTTATTGGGAGGTTGTGTCTTCTGTCCCCAGAATTCCCCTCACTCATGTGTTCTTGTATACTGCCTCATTTCGTGGTTTCACCGATGCTGTTAGAGCATAATCTTGATAATTATGCTGGGTACGGTGTTTATTTTCATTGTTTTGGAAGTATAAATTTGAGACTTGATTGTCTGATATTGAATCAGGGAGACCAAAATATTATCACATCAACCTTCAATAATTATAGTTTTAATTCACAAATTAGTAATACCTGAGGAACTCTAGATTTGAGTAGATGTTCTGAATGTTTAGAGCAATGTAAAATTCTGACCCAGGTCTTTGAAAATCATTTATTGGTCACTTTTCTGTTAGCTATATCTATACACACACAGGCTCATAGGCGCATATAGCCAGCTCTCCATACCCCATCTGTACCCTCTCCCTCCACCCACGGTGTCTCTGTCTCTCTCATACACAGAGTTTATTAGTCAGAAGTAGTCTCTGGAAAACTTTATAGCATGTTCAGAAATGGATCACATAATGAGTAGAGAGCAATGTTATTTGCAGTGAGCCCAGAACTGAATCTTTAATAGTTTCAATTTCAAGTTGGAGCAAGAAAGGGTTTGTCACAGCTTGTCTTGTAAAATTAACACTTCACACGAGGGAAGACACTTGTCTGTACTGATCAGGAACTCATGTGGACCTTAAAAAGCAAGGCCATACTAGACGTGTTCTATCGACTCAGGGGAGGGATGGCACTTGTATATCCTGCCGTTCAGGCCATTAACATGAACTATGGTGGGGTGGGTGTAGAGAAGTTCGGAAGCAGTTCTAGTCCTCTATTACTGAAATTATTAAAAGCAACAAGCTGGTATGTGGTGCTTTTTCTGTACCCCCCCCAGCCCTGACTTTTGTTCACACTGAAAATTCTGCCCCTGTAGCGTGCTCAGTCCCAGTGTGAAAGCACTGATGACATGTGTGTTGTAATTCAAGCAGGTTTCTATTTCCATCAGTACCTAGGAGAGAGTATAGTTTCAAACTCAAGGCTGTGTGTGGTGACTCACGCCTGTAATCACAGCAATTTGGGAGGCTGAGGTGGGCGGATCATGAGGTTAAAAGATCAAGACCATACTATAGCACTTCAAAGTACTGAGCATGGTATGATTCCGTGAGCTATGTTACCAAGATGGAAAAATAAATAAATACATAAAAATAAACAAACAAACAGAAAAACCAGAGTATTCTGTTACAAAAAGAGTCCTGGCCCTGACCTAGGATTGGAAAGCCCAAAATAGAGTCTGGGTTCCTCTACTAGATGACTGGGAAAATCATGTCCCTTTTCTAGGCTTCAGTTTGCCTTATTTATAAAGTAAATACTCCCCTCCCCCCGCCACATTCCCTTGTAGCTCTAAAATGCTACATTTTTAGTGGAATTTTAAAGAAATCACTTCAGTTATTGGTTGTAGAATCACGAATTTCGAAGTCTGAAGCTCTGCCTTTACAGCAATACATGCCAATACTACAACAACCAACTGAGGTGTCTCTTAAGTCTTTGTGAAATAACCTTCGAGCATTATTATAACTCCAGTTACTGAGTTGGTATCGGCTTAATTGGTTCAGCATGTTACTGACCTATTTACGTATCTGGTTGTTGGCAAATAGTTATAATTCGTGTTACCTGACGTCTAAAACAGTCATTCCCCAACTCCCCACCCTGCCAACATTTGTTTTTTTTTTTCTGAAGGGTGGGCAAAATCCTGTCAGTATGGAATAATTTTGCCACATGTGATTTCTTCCCTATCCAGTGTTGTGCTGGTGCCAGCCCGTAGCAGCTCATGAGAGCCAATTTTTGTCAGGAATTTTGCAAGTCAGTTGTTAAATTGTCGGCAGTTTTAAATTGACCATGGTGGAGTATTTACACCACAGAAATTGACAAACATTACAAATGAGGGCACTCCCTCCCCAGAGGCAGTGTTCTTCAACATTTCACAGCATTTCACTGTTCCCATCCTTATTACCCTATCTTTCCTAAGACCAATAGTGAATTAAAATAAAGGTTAGGGTTCAATACTTCTGCTGGGGAATGCCCAGTAAGGCAAAGATAAACAACTCTATAGCCAATCTATGCAAACCAAACAATAGTCTGATGACATTATTGCTAACATTACTGTTACTAGGAGTGGTGACTGGTTGGAGATGTGTAGACATACTTTTTTCTAGATTTTTCTAGAGTGGTCTCACTACTAATAGACAGTATTTTACTTCACCTGAAACATATCTGTGGATGCTACTGGGAAGAATTTCATTCAGAATACTGAATAAATTCACCACATTTCCATATAATATCTGTGGGTTATTGCCTTTTCCTTCTTTCAGATGAGGAAATGAAGCCCTGGGTTATGTTAGCTCTTACGAAAAGCGATACCTAAACAGAGTATGTCATTGCAATTCAGCCAATTCAGAATACACTTATCAAGGGCCTATTATGTTGAAGGCACTGGACTATAATAGACCAACTAAATTAACAATACTAGAACTAGCCCTACGTCTTTTAATTTTTTCAAATTCAAAACAAATTCATGTACATTTATTTCCACCACAACAAGGGCTGAGCATATTGGCTATCCATTCAAAATGAGCTCTCAGTTTTGAAGAGGACTTCAGAATCTTCACAACAAACTAGCGGGGGAAGATTCTATGCTCTCAGGCCAGAATAGAGAGGATTAAACAGCAGTGGGTGGCAGCTGGTCAGTTTACCAGACAGTTCTAATGTGGAGATGTTTCTGAAAAGAGAGTGGAGATTTTCCATTCCGTCCTGGGAGCTGGCCCATGCTTCCAGGGCAAGTGCAGGCTCAGCTTCTGCCAGGCACCAGTAAAACTGGAAAGCACGCTGAAAGCAGATGCTGTTAAAAATCAAACAGGAAATTGTGCTACTCCAGAACCTCCTGAATAGTGAAGTCAAGACACCCAGTAGAGAGTTTAAAAATCAATGCCAGGTCAACGATGAAGTCACCAAACCTGGTTAGTAAATTTGCCATTCCTCGAAAACGTGTGTGTGTCATTGAATTGTACTTTGTCTCATGATGCTTCCTCTTCTGTCCTCCTGTTTCAGTGCAAGTGACTAGAGTGGGTTACCTGAGCGCTATTTTTCCATAAAGAGATCATATATGAGATCTCTTTTCCTGTCAAAAATAGTGAAAATCCTTTCCCTCGGATAGGAAGTCTCTGTGTTCTAACTGTTGGCAATGCTTTGTACTGGAAAGCATCCAGTTAGAATAGACAAGAACTGAACTTTAGTTTTAGTTCTGTTATTGATGGACCAGCCCATGACACTGGGAAAATGACCCAATCATTGGAGCCTCAGTTAACTCACCTCTAAATGAGATAAAACTTGATGAGCTGTATATATAACAACCTGGGAATTTTTTAATACAACCATTCAGTGTCCCCTCTTTTCTCATCACCCACATTTTCTCCAGTGTAATGAATTTATTTTTACTTCTTCTAAACCACTTTTAATATTCTAAATGAAGCTCCCTTTCTTTATGGCCATGATTCTTAGCGTGGGCTCAGATGAGCAATGCCAAGATCATTCAGAACTTTATTAGAAATGCAATTCTCAGGCCTGACTCTGGATATGCTGAATCAGAACCTCGTTTGGTGGAGCCCAGCAATGTGTTTTGACAAGCCTTCAGGGGAGTTCTGACACACTGTTTTAGAGAGTGAGACTGAAACGTGAGTATAGGGGAGAATATTAGGTCATGTGGGGGAATAGCTGTCTCAAAATTCCTTGGGCTGTCAAGGCCAAAGTTCTCTCTAAACCCAAGCACTTTCATCCTTAGGTCAGTTTGTAAAAACTATACCAGGTACCAGTTTGCCATAGTGGAGTCCGGTACTACTATTGTTAGTAGTAAAGATAATAACAACATGTGTATAGTACTTTTTACATTTAAGTATTTTAACCTCATTTTCTCATTTGATGCTTGGAGCTGGCAGCTGTAATGGTGATGATGAAAGACTGTGGTACTCTGAGTTGCAACTTAGTAACTTAACAGACGGATACTTTCAAGGAGAAATGCAGTCCCTGCTCCAAGGCCACATTTCCTGGAGTGTGGTGATGGACAAAACTCTACTAGTGACCCACACAGATTCTGCTACTTAGTTTGGATCAGTGATCTTTTCTGGGGAATTGTGGATCCAGCAGACCAATAATCTCATAGCTCAACCAATGACAGATACCACAAGGGAAGTAATTTTCACATTGAAGTCACCCAACACCATGACCAAACAAGTTACAAGTGTGGATGGAAAAGCTCTTGTTTCTGCAAAGCTTGGGTGAGAGAAGCCTGCTGACTGGGAATTACTTATACTGCAAGTCAGAAGAGGCTGTAGAATCAGGTGACATATGGCCCTCGGGCCTCTCACTCCTGTGATTGGCAGGTCACACTCTCTGGTTTTTTGACTAAGGCCTGTCACAGTTGAAAAGACAGCTAGTGAAATGGTTTTCACTTCACTGAGGGCTATGCCACAGGTCACCCAGTGCTGCCACCCTCACAGTGAAATGCTGCAATGCGTCTTGGATAAGGACAATGCTTAGGGTAGTTTCACTTGACTGTGTGTCGCTGCTGGATGAAATGGTTGCCAAATGGACTTATGGAAACAAGAGGAAATACTGTATACTATAGAGATTTGCTAAAGCTGACAAAAGGATGTATTATTTATTAACATGCTTATACAGAAGCTGGAATCACACCTTAGTAAATATAAGAAATAAGTGTATCCAAAATCAATTCTAGTTTTGGATAAGAATTAAGAAATAAACAAGGGAAATACCTCATTAACATCCTAATTAATAGGAAATTTGTAAAGAAAATCTAGAAAATCATGACTGTCTTTCATGGGATAGCTTTGATCTGATTTGATAGAATCAAATCATTTGGCTACAAACCTCTGCAGAGTTTCTCTGGCTTGTATACATTACACAACAGCATATATTCATTAATGCAAATGCATATTTAATTGTCCTTAGAATGAAATTATATAGCATTTAGAAATGAATAAATGCATAGCCTTCGGGATTGTTCATGGTGATATCTCTCAGTTGTTTTTGTGTATGTGTAGTGTGTGTGTGTATGTTAAAGCTAGTTAGTTATTTCTGCTTTTATTATGTTATGAAAATGATAAATGTGGGTGTGAGAGAGAGAGGGGGAGGGGGGAAGGGGGGAGAGAGAGAAAAAGAGAGAGAGAGAGCTTATTCTTATCAGTGATGGTCTTTGATGATTCAAGAGACAGGTGTGGATTATCCTGGCAGATATTTCAATGTTACTACTTGATAGAAGTTGGAATGGTAGAATGGTAGGGAGCCTGTTTTCTGTGTGCATTTTTCTTAAGTAATATTTCCCTTTCTTTTTTGTTTTTTGTTTCTTCTCTTTATTTTTTTAAAAATAAAAATCTTGAATTGGTATTCAAATTCATTACGGGACATCATTAGAAAAACAGAAAATAATGTCCAATTTGGTAACATTGGTGAAACATTCCTTTAAAGGGATTTAAAAAATCTAAAACCACATAAATGTAAGTATCTAGCTTTAAAATCTTCATTTCATGCTATTTCAGAGGGCACATTGATTTTTGAGTGTCGTCCTTGATGCATCTGTCGAGATCAGGAGATACGGCACAGTGTGCTCATCACAGAAAGGGAGGGTCACAGGATGGTTAAAGAGCAAATTGCACTGAGAAGAGTGTATATTCTGTCAAAGTAAAATAATTCTATGAAAATGGCGATCTCTCCCCTTGTCTGTCTGCCTGGTTCTTTTTTAAAAAAATATTTCAAATCTTTCTTTGATTTTTCTTTCTCACAACTACTGACAGAAAAAATGAAGCTTTGACATTGATATTTTTAACTTTCTGGGTGAGTTGATTATACACATCACAATTAAAGACCAAACACTGGCTAACCTAGTAAAAAAAGAACTGGCAAATTAATTAAAAAGAGGGCTTTTATTCTATATAGTGAAAGCTGGTTAGTTACTTCTGCTTTTATTATGTCATGAAAATGATAATTAATTTGAATTTCCATAAGTAGTTTTAAATTTAATACGTATTGCAGTTCACAAAAGGGACCCTGGCTCCATCAATGTTTTCTTATGATGAGTTCTTTTTTCTTAGCTTAAAGTAACAAATGATCAATGTTCATATTAAACATTTAAACACAATCCACAATTTGTGAATGCTTGTTTCTTGACATGGGTGTTATTTGATATCTAGTGGTTTTTCATATGCATGTTTGTCTGACTCTGTCATCTACAGGGTTTATCACCATCTGAAATCCACCCCACCCCTTAGTCAACTGGGTGGCCTTTGTCCAGAATATCCTCTGCTTGCCATCTGCCCACCTGGTCTATTAGTGGTTGTTTTCCCTGGTGTTCATTCTAAGCTACACTTTCTCGGGCATTTTGCTCTTGGCTGTGTACATGTGAGGTCAAATGACGAAAAGGTTAAAAATTCTGCCATCAAGTAAACAAATGCCTCAGCTGGCTTACTGAGTAAATTTGTTTTCTCTTAAAAGCTGAATTCTATCAAAGTAGTTGTGCACACGGACACAGCCTGACTGTAGAGCATCAGAGGAAAGATGTATCTGTGCCTCTGGGAGATCTGTCTCACCTTGATCTTGAGTTCAGTGATCATCGAAGTTGTGGCTGGCACCTTCCTTCTTCCATGAAACTACCTGTGTTCCAAAAATGGACACAGTAGTGTGTATAGAGAATTCTATCATCTTCCTCTTTGGGTTTTATTTAGTTAGCAACAAGGCTGCCGTTTCTACTGTGGAGTTCACAGGGAAGATTAGATATTCACTTTGGAGGGTCTTAGTGAATTGTGTACATGACACTCTAGTTTTTTTTTTCGCATTCCTGGGACATCTGTAGTTCTGAATTTCTAAGCAAATTGGGATAAGTTGAACAGCTTTGCCTAGTGGGTAGTGTTAAATTGAAATGAAAAATATTGGCAATTCCTGGCTTATATTGATTTCAGATATTAAAAACTGCAGGCCTTTACTTCCTGGATATATTTAACCCCTCATTCTTTTTGGGTGAATAGCCAAATTCTGACCTAGTTCTTGAGACAGCTATACTATTTTCTTTCCTTGAAAGTATTTTTTGAAGAATAATATCTAGCTATGCATCTTAAAATATTTTTCTTGCTACAGAATTAAAGTGTATTGTAAAAATATAAATTATCAAAGAGAAGAAACTAAAAATCACTCCTAATTTCACCTTTACAGATAAGCACTCTCAGTATTTTGAGTGATTTACTTCTAGTCATTTTCCCCTATGCATATAAAAAGCTAATGTTATTTCCTTATAGGAGCTTAAGGGGTTAAAAGAGAAAGAGAGGATTATTTCACTTCTTGCTTACATTTTCAGTTCCCTCAAGGTCCCCTCTTTAACAGACTGTCTCTGGAGTGATTCAGGATGCTGAAGCAGTTGATCACTGAATAAATCTTCCCTGACTCTGAAAATGTTACAGTATTATGCAGCACACACAGCGTGGGTTGCAGCTGAGCTGCTCTGTGGCCAGAGATGATCTCTGGGTAAAGAAATTGCCTAGAATTACCCAAGGGAGTTTGCATTTCAGTAGCGAAATAGTGAGTGCACGAATGGAATTGAGTGACTTGCTCGAGATTTTGGCCATATAAACACTAAGCAAGGGCTGGTGGAGTATAAGATAAAACAAATCTCTGTATCTTTTGATTCAAGAAAGAGAAGTACACCCTATAAATGTCATTCTTTAGACAGTCCCAGAAATGGGCCATTTTAAATATATCACTGAACTACTGGCAGGATGGAATGTCCTGGAAGCCCCATTTCTCTTGGAGCCATCCTGAACAAGAAAGCCATGAAGCATGAGGTAATGTCTGCTTCAAAGAGTTTCAGAGCTTCCGATGTCGGCCTGTCCTCTGTATCAGTATTTGAATGTGGGAGACCTGGGAGTAGCATCTTAAAATATATTCTCCTAGAGATCTATTTCACCAGCACTCAGACGGTGAAAAATCAGGTTTATCTTTGGATTTAAAGGAATATTCTGATGCCATTCTGGCCATCAGAATAATTTTGAAACATATCCCTCTAAACCATGAGCTAGTTGTCTTATTCGATTTTGTCTTTTCAGTGCTGAGGCAAGTGTCTTGTCACCTATTAGGTGCCCAATAAAAATTGACTGAATCAGGAAATGACTGAAGGTGTATAATTAACAATGACTTGGGACTAGCTATAATGTGTAAAGGACATGGCCATATCCAGCAAGAAATACTTTTGTATGCCGTTTCTGCTTCATGTGTCAACAAAAGGAAACCCTTAAGATTTTTGCACTATGATGTCATCCACCGGAGATTCAACCTGTCAGCCTCAATTCAGCACACAGATGTGTTTTCCAGGGGTGCAAGTTGGGCAAAGGGATGGCAAAGGTGGCACGTTGAAAAATATTCTCAATGTAGTTGCCTTTGGATGGAATATTTATTTTCTTATACACACACTTAAATTGCTATATACACAATTTTCATGCTCACTTGTGAAGGAATTTGAACTTGAGACCCTTGGTGTGGTGCAAATACCAGATCTTCTGAATCTTAAGTCTTGTTGGGGAAGGCGCAGGAATTTATAATTTCATAAAGTCCTCCAGATGATATGAATACAGGTAGTCTGCAGATAGGCATTTGGGGACAAGTGGTATAAAGAAAGGGATCATGTGACTTTTCCATTTTTCTATAATTTATGTGAACCATTTAGTCTTAATGTCTAGTTACTATGCAGTGCCATAACAATTACCACATGTATGTTGTTAAATGTGTGCCCGATTAACTTTATTAGAGGTTGTATTTGAAATAGCAGTAACGGTTTCTACATGGGGCCTCTGTCTTCAGAGATTTTATGAGCAGATTATTAGCAACATTAAAGGGAACACAGTTTAGGGCCAAAATTTAGTATTATGGCTTTTGTTAGTTTTTTCATGTATGTCTGTATGGAAAGTCAAGCTGTAAATAGTTTGCTATCACTTTAAATAATTATTTCTTAATCAGATAGAATATTGTTGTTACTCCTTATATGATAGTTGGATTTTCATTTGTTTGTGAAGAATTTTGGAGAAAGGATAATCTAAAAGTTTGCAGAATAAGCAAAATTTTGTTGTGATGACAGTCTCCCCTATCCTAGGACATTGCTGATCTAATATCAGGACATATTCTGGTGCCCATTGGCTTGCCTGGTGATTATTTGGCATGGCCAAGAAATATTGAACCAGAATCCATATCAAATTCAAAGATCCATGCCAAGAAAAGAAAGAACATTTTGTTTAGACCAGACTTTGCAAATGACCAGAGGTGTCCCTTATTCCATCACAGGCCTTTACTGTCCCAGGAATTACTAGGCACTTGTTTACTACATGCACATTGCCAAATAGGACCCTTTCAGACAGTGGTCTTTAAGTCATAAGTTACCACCATCTTGTACTATTCTAGAAAAAATAAAAAAAGGCAAGTCAGGCTGGTGCGTTGGCTCAACCCTGTAATCCCACCACTTTGGGAAGCCGAGATGGGCGGATCACGAGGTCAGGAGATCGAGACCATCCTGGCTAACATGGTGAAACCCCGTCTCTACTAAAAAATACGAAAAACTAGCCGGGGGAGGTGGCGGGTGCCTGTAGTCCCAGCTACTCGGGAGGCTGAGGCAGGAGAATGGTGTAAACCCGGGAGGCGGAGCTTGCAGTGAGCTGAGATCCGGCCACTGCACTCCAGCCTGGGTGACAGAGCAAGACTCTGTCTCAAAAAA
>NW_012101357.1:227464-234173 GCF_000951045.1 Mandrillus leucophaeus | reverse complement strand
AAAAAAAAAAAAAAAAAAAAACAAGAAAAAAAAAAAGGCAAGTCAAAGGATGGATAAAATAAATAGAACATGAAGCAAATTTCGGGAGAAAGTTCATCATCCTAAAATAGCTACTGAGGATGACTGATGGGCAAGGAAGGCTCTGTCCTGAGTGTGTGGGGATACAATGACCACTTGGCCTTCACCTTGAGAGCTCACAGTTTGCCAGGCTTCCTTTGGGTCCAGCTATCACCCTGTAATCAGTGGAAATCTCTCATCCTGTATTAGTCGCTCATTGACACAAACCCCCATTAGGTTTAGTGAAGAGCTGGAGTGCCAACAACAAAAAAATATGTCCTGTTCTTGCTTCATTGTTAACCTGAGTGATTCCCCAGGGAGGCAGAGATGTTTACACAAATCACTAGCTTTGGTGCCCAGCCCACCTGACCTCACATTCCAGCCAACACTAACCTCTGTTGCAACCCTGGACATGTTGAAGCTATAAAAGTCTTTGTTCCTATAGGTGATAAACAAGGATGCTGATATCCACCTTGTAGTGCTGCTTTGAGGATTAAGTGAGCTTGTGTATATACAGTGGCCTGTCATGTGGTCATATATTACTAAGTGGTGGCTAATTTCCTTTGCTAGGCACTGAGGAGCTGGCTTAAAGTTGTCCTGATGGCAAAGTGGAAGTGTCAGGTCCTGGACTTGTGCAGAGGGATCAATGAAGCATTCTAGAGGAGGTGATCCTCTGCAAATGAGCCCTCCCTCCACCAAGGATATGGAGCATTTGTCTATAACCAGGGACATTAATTTGGATCTGGGGACTAAATTTTACCACGAACACACTGCTGGAGTTTACTCTAGTTCTGTACCCCAATTGAAGTGTAATAATACAGGGGCATGGTGTAAAAAGATGCAGCTTTCTTGGACATGCATAGGAAGGAGGGGAGCTATGAGTGAGTGCCAGGAACTTCCAGGGTTCAAGTTTAGTGGGTAATTTTTGGTTCTTTAGATAACCTGCCATTGTTTATGCAATGAATTTAAGGAAAAAGCAGATTAGTGAAAGATATTTTACTGCAGTGGGGCTGTCTTTTGAAGGCCTGATTTCTTTTCCCTTCCCTCCCCTTCCCCTCTCTTTCCATCTCTTCCCCTCACTTTTCCTCCCTTTTACCCTTTAACTGAACCTAGTTCAGGCATCAGCTTCTCTAAAGGGCATCTTGTGATGCTTCCTATTCATATTCAGCCTTGCTCTTCGCCCTACCAATAATCTGATGTGATTCTTTGCACAGTCTGTTAGCAATTTTACACATTTACATCTTGTCTTCTCTAAGAGAGTGAATGCTTCTGGAGGTGTGGGGAGAACATTTCCATTTCTTTCATTATTCTTTCAGCTCCTAATCTGGGGCCATGCACATGCTGGTAAATGTAGCAATAAACACCAACCAAATAAACAAGTGCTTATGTTTCCAAAAGGCCAATGTGTGCAGTCAATACCTTTTTATTAGAAGAAAGACTTAAAGGACTAGAATTCACTGGGCAGTGGGGGTGGGCAGAATGTTTACTTTATTAGCTCTCCAGGTCGCATTAATTTAATGCAGAATGTTCAACCTGGTTGAAACTTCACTTGCTACTTAAGGAATCGTTACCTGGGATGCCAGGAACACACCAGACCAGAAGTTATCTCTGGTTTTGCTTCTAAGAAGAAGTGTAACTTTTCAGACAATTCACTTCATCTCTCTCTGTCCAGGCTTTCTTCTCCATTAAATGCAGGTACTAGAATAGGTACTCTGTAAGTTTCTGGTGTTGCCTAAGATTTTATTCTTTCTGTGCTTTAAGGTCTCTGTTATCATCATGAATGTTCTTTATGTAGTCCCATAGCTATCTGTGGAAGTATAAAAATTGAATTAGTCATCCTCTTAAAAATTACATTTCCAATAAACAATTTTGTTGTTGTTGCTTATTTTGGATACAATTACAAAAAATGTCTGGTAAGTTGAGTGTTTGAATCAATGAAGCTTTTACCGAAGTTGAGGATTCAAAAACAGATCGTTTTAAACAATCAAGAATGACTTTTAAATAACTTTTATGAAAAATATTCTATAGCATCTTTATAATTATGTTTTAAAATTTTGTCTTTAATTTTAAAATCTCAATGCTATTGAGCTATAAAAGGTAGAGAGACTAAAAAACCTAATATCTGGAATAAATATATTTTTTCCTGTTAAAATTACAGTATTATGAATGTTCTGCTTGATTAACTTCCGATTATAACATTCTAATTGGAAAAATCCTTCAGGTAAAATAGGACAAGTTATGTATAATAGGCTAAGGTATAATAGGCTAAGAAGCGCGACTTCATGTATGCAGTCAGTCAACAAGTATTTAACAGAACTCCTGGGGTGTAGAGTTCTGGGCCGGAAACTTATGGGGAGACAATAAAAGTGGGTGGATTGTGTCCTCAGAGCATTTACATTCTGATATACAACTTGTATTTTCTTTACACCGTAATATCTATATTTATGTCTCTTTCTATTAGCTGAGTAAATAAATCCACCCAACTCAATTCTTATTTTAAAAAGCAAAACATAAAATAGTAGTCTTACAGTTTCTCTTTCGAAATAATTTTCCAAGTTCTACTTACCCTGAAAATTTTACATTGGTTGCCTGCACGTCTGCACTCTGAACTCAGTGATTGACATTCTAATAACTCCTGTCCCTCCCAGATGTTTTTTTCTTAGCTGAAAACAACACAGCATTTGCCCGAAGACAACATCTTTGAGTTATCTTATGAATACAGATTCTCTTAAAAACCAATCAGAAGAAGAAGAAAACAGTAAAGACATACATAAAATATCATAATTTCTTTTAGGCCCTGGGCCTGAGTTTATTTTCAGGTCCATTTCAAAATTCTTGTATTTGTTTTTGCATAGCCTGCTTTGTTTCAGAAAGGATTTAAGCTTACTCTATAGTCTCTGTTTTTAGTTCTCAAGTGGAACTAATTTGAACAAATCAACCAGATAGCACAAAATGGGTCCTATGTTAAAAATGTGGCAAGCAACCAACTGTCACTGAGAAATGAAGAGGGGTGCTGAAAAGGCTTTGGAAGCTAGAATATTTTCCCTTATTGACCTTTCTATTATCAGACTTCATTAGAATCACTTCTTAGGAATCTTCTGTAGACAAGCATTTTAACTGGGTTAAGATGTTACCTGGGAGAGGTGCCAAATAAACTAATCTGTGTTAATGTGTTATATATCTGATTAATTCATGGTTGCAAACACAGTGCCTCGGGGGCCAGGCCACTGGCTTGCACAGGGCCGCTGACGGGGAAGGGCTGGATGGGAGTGGGGAGCCCCAGCCTCCTCTGGGGGCCAGCTGTGTCTCAGCCCCCATGAGTGAAAGGGGCTGTAGTCCTGGCAGCCAGTTTCTCTCATTTTTAAAAAGATGAATATATGAAAGATCCTGATCTAAAAATGTTAAAAATTCATTCAGAGTTTTTGAAAACACTGCTTGGTCTTAAAAAAAATCTATCTGGCCACCTAATTTAGCTGGACTTGTCAGCCTTCACTTTGCCACCTTGGAATCAAGCTCATTAGTCATGTTATATCCTGATGGCAGGTCCCGGAGCAGGAGACTGTTCTGACGGATGGCTGGGATGGAGACGTGGTCTGTGGCTAAGACCCAGTACCCAGGGTGTGGGATGTGGGGCCAGGGGCAGGACCAGGCCCTATAGTCCTGACTGGAGTCAAATTTGAAATAGGACGAGGGCAGAGGAAGAGTGGATGGGAGCCACATCTCATTTGTTCTAAGACCCTGAATGACCAGGAGGCCTCTGTCAGCTTTAGTAAATGACACTCGCTTCCCTTTGATGTGGAAGTTGCCCTTGTTTGAAGAACTCTGTGTATTCTTTGGTTTTCAAGGTACTCCTGAGCAGAGCAGAGATACCAGGGTCCTGCCCTATCAGTCAGCAAACAAGCCCCTAGTGAGACTTGCTGGCTGGTTCTCAGCCAGAGGATTAGCAACGATGTAAAGAAACACAGGAGCACACTTCGAAGAGCGTCTTCCTGGCACTGGAGTCAGCCAACAGCTGGCCTTCCGGAGAAATGCAATCCTTTAATTCAGGACCAAAAATACAATTTTTCAAACAGGTCCCGAGAGTCCACCGTGACCGTCTGGCACTTACGATGAGGAGATGCTATCTGAGCCAGGTTCAGTATGAAAGACTCCTTGTGCTACAGGCATGGGACTTAGTGGGTGACATGGGAGTTCCAACAGGTGACTTTGACATGTGGGATTCTAACACAAAGGCTGCTGGGGATGGTAGGGGAAATTGTGGGTGGCAGGCAAGAGGGTGCAAGGAGGGTGCTATTATCTTGAGCACAATTAGCACTTGACAAGTGGCTTATTTTCTGTCTGTGGAAATACAGGCCAATGTAAAACTTTTGGCTCTCGTTCTTTTCCCCTCATGGGCCAGCATTAGGGGGAGCTCTGTGCTTGACTAAGATACGGAGATGGCTTAGTTCAGCCGCGTCTGAAATTTTCAGAGAATGCACAGACCTCATTTTATATTCTTTTTAATGCTATGCCTTTTTCCTGCAGCAACAAGTGATTGCTTTAGGATACTATTTCAGGAATGGGTATGAGAAGGCACTGGAGCTGAACAAAAGAGAAGCCATTGGTGTTGATTTTAGTATTTTGGAACAAGAGGGATTTCTCTTAGAATGTAGCATGTGTGAATATGAGAGGAAAAGAGAAGAGGGAGGGAGGAGGAAGAGGGAGAATGAGAGAGGAAGAGAAATTCTTAGTTATTATGAGAAGGGCTCTATATACATGTAACTAAAGTGAGTCTTAATCAAGGGCTGATTTTTCTTTTTCATTGTCATGACCACTACTTTTCCTCGTCATAGACACTGATTATAGATCAGGTTAATCGTTATATAGCAGCTGATCACTTGACCAATAGATCAGATGGAGTTAACTTAGAACAACCAATGATTTCAGTGCATCATTCAATAGTTGACAAGTGAGTGGCTGGAGTGATCGCATCTGCAGCCAAGATTTAAATGGTTGCCTTCCAGTTTGTGTTGCTGGCTTCGATGTAGTGATTTAACCCCCCATGAAGATGAGGATCTGGAAATATAAGTAGGATCTGAAACTGGTCTGCAGCTGCACGCACAGAAACACCCTGCATGCTGCCTTTGTAATAAGGAGGAATCCATACTCTTAACAGTCACTCCCTGACTCTCCCCTTCCTCTTGCTCGTCTTTCTGTGCATGTAGTGAATTTACTACTGTTTATTTTCACTCTCATCAGTTAGGAGGAAATGGAAGAAAGAGTAAGTAACTGAGGTTGAATATGTTAATTTACTGGGCTGTTTTTGTTAAGCAAATAAACAACAATACAAAAAAATCTTAGGCTAAAATGAACCATAGGTTCCATTTGTGAAATTTGATGATATAGATAACCCTAGGCTTTCACTACTGTCTCTATGTATATTTCCTAAATAGCAATATCAGCAAAACCTCACAGGCATTGGGGTGGGTAATAATATTTCTTTAAAATACTCAGAAGTGAAAGTCATTTCAAAGGACTTTAATTGCCATGGAGTCATTCCACTTCCCACTTAACTGTTTCTGCCTCAAGGTCCCCTCTACGCAGACTGTCTAAGGCATGATTTAGGTTTCTGGAAGCAGCTGGTGGCAGCATAAATCTGGCCAGACAAGGAGGCTGCTGTGGAACTGGCAGTACACCCTGAGTGCCCGAATGTCACAGCAAACACTCTGCAATGAAGCAAGCAGGGTCTACTAGGTGCCCTGATCAATGTGAATATATATAAGGAAAGGAGAAAATGTTGGTTCATGTATTTAATTTACAGACATACAATTCAGGTGTGATTTCAGGCCCAGCATGGGTGATGTTAGAAAGGCCTTGGGCAGTGCTCCTCCAAGTGGAGTCTGAGGCATCTGGCCTGTGATCTCACCGCTGACCTACTGCATTGAAACAAGGGAATGCTATTTTTCAGCGTCCCTGGTGATTCTTGGTATACTCAAGTTTCCAGACTACTGTCTTAGGGTCCCTAGGGTCCCTATCCTGAGAGGTTAGACAAGAAAGGGAGGGCATGGTGGCTCCCTGGCTCTTTCACCTGCATTCTTAAAGTATCCTCAGTGAATAAATGGTGGCTTAGAGAGGTTAAGCAAATCATTCAAAGTCACACAGCTTGTAAGAGGCAGAGCCAGCCCATGAGTGCTCCTCAACTTGGTTGAAAATTAATATTCTTTTCACTAACCCGTGAAACATAGAAGATTTTTAATTTTTCTTGCCAAAAAGTCCCTAGACATTGTTTCTTGTAATCAGGCATGAAAAGAAATTGTGTAATTCCCTTTTCTTAACATTGTTCAAGCTCCTCTTACCCTCCTGGGTGGGAGGCCCTGACGTCTGCCAGCTGCAGAGCCAATACAAGCTGCCTGTTCACACTTCACAGCAGCCACCTTTTCCTTAGGGCCACTCTGGGAACTGGGGGTAGAAGAGGGTTTCAAGGCCCATATGCAGGAGAATTCAGATTCCACATTTCTTAAATTTTGCATTCTTTTAGCCACTATGATGTATCATGTCTTCTATCAATCTTTGGTTTTCTCTTGTTTGTAGAAATAGAAATAAAGTTTCTTTTTAGTTAAATTTGAGATTAAATTACTCTAAATTTGGCAAGAATCATTTTTTTTTTTTTTTT